>NW_026871278.1:0-300000 GCF_028564815.1 Eubalaena glacialis
TATGCATCACCCCACCTCACCTTTCCCGTTAAGCAGCCATAGTGTGTCTTCTAAAGGTGTGACTCTGTTCTGTTTTGTAATTCAGTTCAAGTGTAGCGATTTTGACATTCCCTCTATAAGCGATATCTTAGGATAAGTGTCTTTTTCTGTGTGACTTATTTCACTTAGAATCATCGTATCTAAATCCACTCATCATGCTGCTAACTAGCCTTATGACATTGATTTCATGGCTGAGTGATATTCCACTGTGCCAAGTACCACCATTTCTTTATCCATTTTTCTCTTTCCTGGGATATTGAAGGTGTACCGAAGTGGAGGTTCTTGGAAACAGAGCAGCCGTAAACTTTAGGGTGCCTGTGTCTTGTTGATTTTTAGTTTTCCCAATTTATACGCCCTTGAGTGGAAGTGCCCTATGCTCTCTACGCTGTGTTTATTACTTGTTTCAGGACACACCGTACTCTTCTCCAGAGTGCCTGTTGGCAATTTACATCCCGCCCATCAGCGTAGCAAGGCTCCCATGTCTCCATGGCCTGTCCTGCTTTTCTGGTTTTTACACTTTGTTCAGCATGGCCCTTTTGACCGAGGGCAAGCGAGACTTCTTTGTAGCGCTGATTTGCCCTTCCGGCTTGCTTGGTTGGCCACAAAGGGCGTATGCGTTTTTTCCTGAATATATTCGGGAAAAAACGCATACGCCCTTTTTGGCCAAGGGCATCATTGTCAACGTTTTGCCGCTTTTCATGTGCTTTAAAGGCGAGTCGAATCTACCTCCTGAAATCTGTTTCCTGCAAATCTGCCTTGCTTTCAAATCCTCTTCGTTGCCTTCCCTCAATATATTTGTGGACGAGAGTTCTCATTTATAACTCTGCACGTTTGTGAATTGCAGTGCCCCTGAGCTCCATTTGTCTCCTCGCTTTTTTGGGAGCTGGCCGCAAAAGCGCAGGATTGCTTCAGGCCCTATTTTGGTTCTGGGGGGCAGGCTGAGCCTGTGGTTCATTCTTCTTCCTGATGGGAAAATGGAGTGACCTATGCCTGTCCCAACACCTAGGGCTCGTCTCTCGTTGGTTCCGCGTCTTCCCGTTCATCCTCAGGACAAATTGCAACCTGTACAATCAGGAGGTTAAAGGTGCTGATTCTCCAAGTAGGGAGATGGTTAGTCAAGCGGCTGGAATGGCGAACCCGAGCACAAGGAGAGGAGAAATGAGGTGCGTTTTAGAAACCTTTCCCGATCTCATGGCATACCATCTTCTGGGTTTCCCATGCATGTTTTGATGTAGGAAGATTCCCTTGTACCTGGAGATTTGAGACCCATGGGGTGTGTTCCCCGCAGTGTTACTTTAAACTATCTGCATTTGCTCACCCAACCTCACCAACCCTCTCAGCCCCAAGAGTGTCCAGCCTTATGTCTCATCCAGCTGTGGGTCTAGATATGGTCAATCCAGGTTGCATCAGAGACCCTGAACGGATTTTGTAAGAATTTCTCTCTCTTTCACTGTCTTTGTTTTGTGGGTTTTTTAAAGTAATTTATGTTTAGAATCGGGCTTGGCTGCTTTTCCCTGCTGTGTTGATGCCGCTTTACACCCTCTTGATTCACTTGCAGAGAGATATCGATACATAGGTTTTCAGATTCTTACTAGTCAGATATATTCTTGTGTGTTGACTAGGGTGTGTTGAGTCCAGTTCACTGAGCAGGGAGTAGGCCTTGTCTATTACATATTTGGCTTATGGAGCGGTCTCTGAGCTAATTTCAAACCCTTGTTTTATGCATCACCCCACCTCACCTTTCCCGTTAAGCAGCCATAGTGTGTCTTCTAAAGGTGTGACTCTGTTCTGTTTTGTAATTCAGTTCAAGTGTAGCGATTTTGACATTCCCTCTATAAGCGATATCTTAGGATAAGTGTCTTTTTCTGTGTGACTTATTTCACTTAGAATCATCGTATCTAAATCCACTCATCATGCTGCTAACTAGCCTTATAACATTGATTTCATGGCTGAGTGATATTCCACTGTGCCAAGTACCACCATTTCTTTATCCATTTTTCTCTTTCCTGGGATATTGAAGGTGTACCGAAGTGGAGGTTCTTGGAAACAGAGCAGCCGTAAACTTTAGGGTGCCTGTGTCTTGTTGATTTTTAGTTTTCCCAATTTATACGCCCATGAGTGGAAGTGCCCTATGCTCTCAATGCTGTGTTTATTACTTGTTTCAGGACACACCGTACTCTTCTCCAGAGTGCCTGTTGGCAATTTACATCCCGCCCATCAGCGTAGCAAGGCTCCCATGTCTCCATGGCCTGTCCTGCTTTTCTGGTTTTTACTGTTTGTTCAGCATGGCCCTTTTGACCGAGGGCAAGCGAGACTTCTTTGTAGCGCTGATTTGCCCTTCCGGCTTGCTTGGTTGGCCAAAAAGGGCGTATGCGTTTTTTCCTGAATATATTCAGGAAAAAACGCATACGCCCTTTTTGGCCAAGGGCATCATTGTCAACGTTTTGCCGCTTTTCATGTGCTTTAAAGGCGAGTCGAATCTACCTCCTGAAATCTGTTTCCTGCAAATCTGCCTTGCTTTCAAATCCTCTTCGTTGCCTTCCCTCAATATATTTGTGGACGAGAGTTCTCATTTATAACTCTGCACGTCTGTGAATTGCAGTGCCCCTGAGCTCCATTTGTCTCCTCGCTTTTTTGGGAGCTGGCCGCAAAAGCGCAGGATTGCTTCAGGCCCTATTTTGGTTCTGGGGGGCAGGCTGAGCCTGTGGTTCATTCTTCTTCCTGATGGGAAAATGGAGTGACCTGTGCCTGTCCCAACACCTAGGGCTAGTCTTTCGTTGGTTCCCCGTCTTCCCGTTCATCCTCAGGACAAATTGCAACCTGGACGAAACAGTAGGTTAAAGGTGCTGATTCTCCAAGTAGGGAGATGGTTAGTCAAGCGGCTGGAATGGCGAACCTGAGCACAAGGAGAGGAGAAATGAGGTGCGTTTTAGAAACCTTTCCCGATCTCACGGCATACCATCTTCTGGGTTTCCCATGCATGTTTTGATGTAGGAAGATTCCCTTGTACCTGGAGATTTGAGACCCATGGGGTGGGTACCCCGCGGTATTACTTTAAAGTATCTGCATTTGCTCACCCAACCTCACCAATCCTCTCAGCCCCAAGAGTGTCCAGCCTTATGTCTCATCCAGCTGTGGGTCTAGATATGGTCAATCCAGGTTGCATCAGAGACCCTGAACGGATTTTGTAAGAATTTCTCTCTCTTTCACTGTCTTTGCTTTGTGGGTTTTTTAAAGTAATGTATGTTTAGAATGGGGTTTGGCTGCTTTACCCTGCTGTGTTTATGCCGCTTTACACCCTCTTGATTCACTTGCAGAGAGATAGCGATACATAGGTTTTCAGATTCATACTAGTCAGATATATTCTTGTGCGGTGACTAGGGGGTGTTGAGTCCAGTTCACTGAGCAGGGAGTAGGCCTTGTCTATTACATATTTGGCTTATGGAGCGGTGTCTGAGCTAATTTCAAACCCTTGTTTTATGCATCACCCCACCTCACCTTTCCCGTTAAGCAGCCATAGTGTGTCTTCTAAAGGTGTGACTCTGTTCTGTTTTGTAATTCAGTTCAAGTGTAGCGATTTTGACATTCCCTCTATAAGCGATATCTTAGGATAAGTGTCTTTTTCTGTGTGACTTATTTCACTTAGAATCATCGTACCTAAATCCACTCATCATGCTGCTAACTAGCCTTATGACATTGATTTCATGGCTGAGTGATATTCCATTGTGCCAAGTACCACCATTTCTTTATCCATTTTTCTCTTTCCTGGGATATTGAAGGTGTACCGAAGTGGAGGTTCTTGGAAACAGAGCAGCCGTAAACTTTAGGGTGCCTGTGTCTTGTTGATTTTTAGTTTTCCCAATTTATACGCCCTTGAGTGGAAGTGCCCTATGCTCTCTACGCTGTGTTTATTACTTGTTTCAGGACACACCGTACTCTTCTCCAGAGTGCCTGTTGGCAATTTACATCCCGCCCATCAGCGTAGCAAGGCTCCCATGTCTCCATGGCCTGTCCTGCTTTTCTGGTTTTTACACTTTGTTCAGCATGGCCCTTTTGACCGAGGGCAAGCGAGACTTCTTTGTAGCGCTGATTTGCCCTTCCGGCTTGCTTGGTTGGCCAAAAAGGGCGTATGCGTTTTTTCCTGAATATATTCAGGAAAAAACGCATACGCCCTTTTTGGCCAAGGGCATCATTGTCAACGTTTTGCCGCTTTTCATGTGCTTTAAAGGCGAGTCGAATCTACCTCCTGAAATCTGTTTCCTGCAAATCTGCCTTGCTTTCAAATCCTCTTCGTTGCCTTCCCTCAATATATTTGTGGACGAGAGTTCTCATTTATAACTCTGCACGTTTGTTAATTGCAGTGCCCCTGAGCTCCATTTGTCTCCTCGCTTTTTTGGGAGCTGGCCGCAAAAGCGCAGGATTGCTTCAGGCCCTATTTTGGTTCTGGGGGGCAGGCTGAGCCTGTGGTTCATTCTTCTTCCTGATGGGAAAATGGAGTGACCTATGCCTGTCCCAACACCTAGGGCTCGTCTCTCGTTGGTTCCGCGTCTTCCCGTTCATCCTCAGGACAAATTGCAACCTGTACAATCAGGAGGTTAAAGGTGCTGATTCTCCAAGTAGGGAGATGGTTAGTCAAGCGGCTGGAATGGCGAACCCGAGCACAAGGAGAGGAGAAATGAGGTGCGTTTTAGAAACCTTTCCCGATCTCATGGCATACCATCTTCTGGGTTTCCCATGCATGTTTTGATGTAGGAAGATTCCCTTGTACCTGGAGATTTGAGAGCCATGGGGTGTGTTCCCCGCAGTGTTACTTTAAAGTATCTGCATTTGCTCACCCAACCTCACCAATCCTCTCAGCCCCAAGAGTGTCCAGCCTTATGTCTCATCCAGCTGTGGGTCTTGATATGGTCAATCCAGGTTGCATCATAGACCCTGAACGGATTTTGTAAGAATTTCTCTCTCTTTCACTGTCTTTGTTTTGTGGGTTTTTTAAAGTAATTTATGTTTAGAATCGGGCTTGGCTGCTTTTCCCTGCTGTGTTGATGCCGCTTTACACCCTCTTGATTCACTTGCAGAGAGATATCGATACATAGGTTTTCAGATTCTTACTAGTCAGATATATTCTTGTGTGTTGACTAGGGGGTGTTGAGTCCAGTTCACTGAGCAGGGAGTAGGCCTTGTCTATTACATTTTTGGCTTATGGAGTGGTCTCTGAGCTAATTTCAAACCCTTGTTTTATGCATCACCCCACCTCACCTTTCCCGTTAAGCAGCCATAGTGTGTCTTCTAAAGGTGTGACTCTGTTCTGTTTTGTAATTCAGTTCAAGTGTAGCGATTTTGACATTCCCTCTATAAGCGATATCTTAGGATAAGTGTCTTTTTCTGTGTGACTTATTTCACTTAGAATCATCGTATCTAAATCCACTCATCATGCTGCTAACTAGCCTTATGACATTGATTTCATGGCTGAGTGATATTCCACTGTGCCAAGTACCACCATTTCTTTATCCATTTTTCTCTTTCCTGGGATATTGAAGGTGTACCGAAGTGGAGGTTCTTGGAAACAGAGCAGCCGTAAACTTTAGGGTGCCTGTGTCTTGTTGATTTTTAGTTTTCCCAATTTATACGCCCATGAGTGGAAGTGCCCTATGCTCTCAACGCTGTGTTTATTACTTGTTTCAGGACACACCGTACTCTTCTCCAGAGTGCCTGTTGGCAATTTACATCCCGCCCATCAGCGTAGCAAGGCTTCCATGTCTCCATGGCCTGTCCTGCTTTTCTGGTTTTTACACTTTGTTCAGCATGGCCCTTTTGACCGAGGGCAAGCGAGACTTCTTTGTAGCGCTGATTTGCCCTTCCGGCTTGCTTGGTTGGCCAAAAAGGGCGTATGCGTTTTTTCCTGAATATATTCAGGAAAAAACGCATACGCCCTTTTTGGCCAAGGGCATCATTGTCAACGTTTTGCCGCTTTTCATGTGCTTTAAAGGCGAGTCGAATCTACCTCCTGAAATCTGTTTCCTGCAAATCTGCCTTGCTTTCAAATCCTCTTCGTTGCCTTCCCTCAATATATTTGTGGACGAGAGTTCTCATTTATAACTCTGCACGTTTGTGAATTGCAGTGCCCCTGAGCTCCATTTGTCTCCTCGCTTTTTTGGGAGCTGGCCGCAAAAGCGCAGGATTGCTTCAGGCCCTATTTTGGTTCTGGGGGGCAGGCTGAGCCTGTGGTTCATTCTTCTTCCTGATGGGAAAATGGAGTGACCTATGCCTGTCCCAACACCTAGGGCTCGTCTCTCGTTGGTTCCGCGTCTTCCCGTTCATCCTCAGGACAAATTGCAACCTGTACAATCAGGAGGTTAAAGGTGCTGATTCTCCAAGTAGGGAGATGGTTAGTCAAGCGGCTGGAATGGCGAACCCGAGCACAAGGAGAGGAGAAATGAGGTGCGTTTTAGAAACCTTTCCCGATCTCATGGCATACCATCTTCTGGGTTTCCCATGCATGTTTTGATGTAGGAAGATTCCCTTGTACCTGGAGATTTGAGACCCATGGGGTGTGTTCCCCGCAGTGTTACTTTAAAGTATCTGCATTTGCTCACCCAACCTCACCAATCCTCTCAGCCCCAAGAGTGTCCAGCCTTATGTCTCATCCAGCTGTGGGTCTTGATATGGTCAATCCAGGTTGCATCATAGACCCTGAACGGATTTTGTAAGAATTTCTCTCTCTTTCACTGTCTTTGTTTTGTGGGTTTTTTAAAGTAATTTATGTTTAGAATCGGGCTTGGCTGCTTTTCCCTGCTGTGTTGATGCCGCTTTACACCCTCTTGATTCACTTGCAGAGAGATATCGATACATAGGTTTTCAGATTCTTACTAGTCAGATATATTCTTGTGTGTTGACTAGGGGGTGTTGAGTCCAGTTCACTGAGCAGGGAGTAGGCCTTGTCTATTACATTTTTGGCTTATGGAGTGGTCTCTGAGCTAATTTCAAACCCTTGTTTTATGCATCACCCCAACTCACCTTTCCCGTTAAGCAGCCATAGTGTGTCTTCTAAAGGTGTGACTCTGTTCTGTTTTGTAATTCAGTTCAAGTGTAGCGATTTTGACATTCCCTCTATAAGCGATATCTTAGGATAAGTGTCTTTTTCTGTGTGACTTATTTCACTTAGAATCATCGTATCTAAATCCACTCATCATGCTGCTAACTACCTTATGACATTGATTTCATGGCTGAGTGATATTCCACTGTGCCAAGTACCACCATTTCTTTATCCATTTTTCTCTTTCCTGGGATATTGAAGGTGTACCGAAGTGGAGGTTCTTGGAAACAGAGCAGCCGTAAACTTTAGGGTGCCTGTGTCTTGTTGATTTTTAGTTTTCCCAATTTATACGCCCATGAGTGGAAGTGCCCTATGCTCTCAACGCTGTGTTTATTACTTGTTTCAGGACACACCGTACTCTTCTCCAGAGTGCCTGTTGGCAATTTACATCCCGCCCATCAGCGTAGCAAGGCTTCCATGTCTCCATGGCCTGTCCTGCTTTTCTGGTTTTTACACTTTGTTCAGCATGACCCTTTTGACCGAGGGCAAGCGAGACTTCTTTGTAGCGCTGATTTGCCCTTCCGGCTTGCTTGGTTGGCCAAAAAGGACGTATGCTTTTTTTCCTGAATATATTCAGGAAAAAACGCATACGCCCTTTTTGGCCAAGGGCATCATTGTCAACGTTTTGCCGCTTTTCATGTGCTTTAAAGGCGAGTCGAATCTACCTCCTGAAATCTGTTTCCTGCAAATCTGCCTTGCTTTCAAATCCTCTTCGTTGCCTTCCCTCAATATATTTGTGGACGAGAGTTCTCATTTATAACTCTGCACGTTTGTGAATTGGAGTGCCCCTGAGCTCCATTTGTCTCCTCGCTTTTTTGGGAGCTGGCCGCAAAAGCGCAGGATTGCTTCAGGCCCTATTTTGGTTCTGGGGGGCAGGCTGACCCTGTGGTTCATTCTTCTTCCTGATGGGAAAATGGAGTGACCTGTGCCTGTCCCAACACCTAGGGCTAGTCTTTCGTTGGTTCCCCGTCTTCCCGTTCATCCTCAGGACAAATTGCAACCTGGACGAAACAGTAGGTTAAAGGTGCTGATTCTCCAAGTAGGGAGATGGTTAGTCAAGCGGCTGGAATGGTGAACCCGAGCACAAGGAGAGGAGAAATGAGGTGCGTTTTAGAAACCTTTCCCGATCTCACGGCATACCATCTTCTGGGTTTCCCATGCATGTTTTGATGTAGGAAGATTCCCTTGTACCTGGAGATTTGAGACCCATGGGGTGGGTACCCCGCGGTATTACTTTAAAGTATCTGCATTTGCTCACCCAACCTCACCAATCCTCTCAGCCCCAAGTGTGTCCAGCCTTATGTCTCATCCAGCTGTGGGTCTAGATATGGTCAATCCAGGTTGCATCAGAGACCCTGAACGGATTTTGTAAGAATTCCTCTCTCTTTCACTGTCTTTGCTTTGTGGGTTTTTTAAAGTAATGTATGTTTAGAATGGGGTTTGGCTGCTTTTCCCTGCTGTGTTTATGCCGCTTTACACCCTCTTGATTCACTTGCAGAGAGATATCGATACATAGGTTTTCAGATTCATACTAGTCAGATATATTCTTGTGCGGTGACTAGGGGGTGTTGAGTCCAGTTCCCTGAGCAGGGAGTAGGCCTTGTCTATTACATATTTGGCTTATGGAGCGGTGTCTGAGCTAATTTCAAACCCTTGTTTTATGCATCACCCCACCTCACCTTTCCCGTTAAGCAGCCATAGTGTGTCTTCTAAAGGTGTGACTCTGTTCTGTTTTGTAATTCAGTTCAAGTGTAGCGATTTTGACATTCCCTCTATAAGCGATATCTTAGGATAAGTGTCTTTTTCTGTGTGACTTATTTCACTTAGAATCATCGTACCTAAATCCACTCATCATGCTGCTAACTAGCCTTATGACATTGATTTCATGGCTGAGTGATATTCCATTGTGCCAAGTACCACCATTTCTTTATCCATTTTTCTCTTTCCTGGGATATTGAAGGTGTACCGAAGTGGAGGTTCTTGGAAACAGAGCAGCCGTAAACTTTAGGGTGCCTGTGTCTTGTTGATTTTTAGTTTTCCCAATTTATACGCCCTTGAGTGGAAGTGCCCTATGCTCTCTACGCTGTGTTTATTACTTGTTTCAGGACACACCGTACTCTTCTCCAGAGTGCCTGTTGGCAATTTACATCCCGCCCATCAGCGTAGCAAGGCTCCCATGTCTCCATGGCCTGTCCTGCTTTTCTGGTTTTTACACTTTGTTCAGCATGGCCCTTTTGACCGAGGGCAAGCGAGACTTCTTTGTAGCGCTGATTTGCCCTTCCGGCTTGCTTGGTTGGCCAAAAAGGGCGTATGCGTTTTTTCCTGAATATATTCAGGAAAAAACGCATACGCCCTTTTTGGCCAAGGGCATCATTGTCAACGTTTTGCCGCTTTTCATGTGCTTTAAAGGCGAGTCGAATCTACCTCCTGAAATCTGTTTCCTGCAAATCTGCCTTGCTTTCAAATCCTCTTCGTTGCCTTCCCTCAATATATTTGTGGACGAGAGTTCTCATTTATAACTCTGCACGTTTGTGAATTGCAGTGCCCCTGAGCTCCATTTGTCTCCTCGCTTTTTTGGGAGCTGGCCGCAAAAGCGCAGGATTGCTTCAGGCCCTATTTTGGTTCTGGGGGGCAGGCTGAGCCTGTGGTTCATTCTTCTTCCTGATGGGAAAATGGAGTGACCTATGCCTGTCCCAACACCTAGGGCTCGTCTCTCGTTGGTTCCGCGTCTTCCCGTTCATCCTCAGGACAAATTGCAACCTGTACAATCAGGAGGTTAAAGGTGCTGATTCTCCAAGTAGGGAGATGGTTAGTCAAGCGGCTGGAATGGCGAACCCGAGCACAAGGAGAGGAGAAATGAGGTGCGTTTTAGAAACCTTTCCCGATCTCATGGCATACCATCTTCTGGGTTTCCCATGCATGTTTTGATGTAGGAAGATTCCCTTGTACCTGGAGATTTGAGACCCATGGGGTGTGTTCCCCGCAGTGTTACTTTAAAGTATCTGCATTTGCTCACCCAACCTCACCAATCCTCTCAGCCCCAAGAGTGTCCAGCCTTATGTCTCATCCAGCTGTGGGTCTAGATATGGTCAATCCAGGTTGCATCATAGACCCTGAACGGATTTTGTAAGAATTTCTCTCTCTTTCACTGTCTTTGTTTTGTGGGTTTTTTAAAGTAATTTATGTTTAGAATCGGGCTTGGCTGCTTTTCCCTGCTGTGTTGATGCCGCTTTACACCCTCTTGATTCACTTGCAGAGAGATATCGATACATAGGTTTTCAGATTCTTACTAGTCAGATATATTCTTGTGTGTTGACTAGGGGGTGTTGAGTCCAGTTCACTGAGCAGGGAGTAGGCCTTGTCTATTACATTTTTGGCTTATGGAGTGGTCTCTGAGCTAATTTCAAACCCTTGTTTTATGCATCACCCCACCTCACCTTTCCCGTTAAGCAGCCATAGTGTGTCTTCTAAAGGTGTGACTCTGTTCTGTTTTGTAATTCAGTTCAAGTGTAGCGATTTTGACATTCCCTCTATAAGCGATATCTTAGGATAAGTGTCTTTTTCTGTGTGACTTATTTCACTTAGAATCATCGTATCTAAATCCACTCATCATGCTGCTAACTAGCCTTATGACATTGATTTCATGGCTGAGTGATATTCCACTGTGCCAAGTACCACCATTTCTTTATCCATTTTTCTCTTTCCTGGGATATTGAAGGTGTACCGAAGTGGAGGTTCTTGGAAACAGAGCAGCCGTAAACTTTAGGGTGCCTGTGTCTTGTTGATTTTTAGTTTTCCCAATTTATACGCCCATGAGTGGAAGTGCCCTATGCTCTCAACGCTGTGTTTATTACTTGTTTCAGGACACACCGTACTCTTCTCCAGAGTGCCTGTTGGCAATTTACATCCCGCCCATCAGCGTAGCAAGGCTTCCATGTCTCCATGGCCTGTCCTGCTTTTCTGGTTTTTACACTTTGTTCAGCATGGCCCTTTTGACCGAGGGCAAGCGAGACTTCTTTGTAGCGCTGATTTGCCCTTCCGGCTTGCTTGGTTGGCCAAAAAGGACGTATGCTTTTTTTCCTGAATATATTCAGGAAAAAACGCATACGCCCTTTTTGGCCAAGGGCATCATTGTCAACGTTTTGCCGCTTTTCATGTGCTTTAAAGGCGAGTCGAATCTACCTCCTGAAATCTGTTTCCTGCAAATCTGCCTTGCTTTCAAATCCTCTTCGTTGCCTTCCCTCAATATATTTGTGGACGAGAGTTCTCATTTATAACTCTGCACGTTTGTGAATTGCAGTGCCCCTGAGCTCCATTTGTCTCCTCGCTTTTTCGGGAGCTGGCCGCAAAAGCGCAGGATTGCTTCAGGCCCTATTTTGGTTCTGGGGGGCAGGCTGAGCCTGTGGTTCATTCTTCTTCCTGATGGGAAAATGGAGTGACCTGTGCCTGTCCCAACACCTAGGGCTAGTCTTTCGTTGGTTCCCCGTCTTCCCGTTCATCCTCAGGACAAATTGCAACCTGGACGAAACAGTAGGTTAAAGGTGCTGATTCTCCAAGTAGGGAGATGGTTAGTCAAGCGGCTGGAATGGTGAACCCGAGCACAAGGAGAGGAGAAATGAGGTGCGTTTTAGAAACCTTTCCCGATCTCACGGCATACCATCTTCTGGGTTTCCCATGCATGTTTTGATGTAGGAAGATTCCCTTGTACCTGGAGATTTGAGACCCATGGGGTGGGTACCCCGCGGTATTACTTTAAAGTATCTGCATTTGCTCACCCAACCTCACCAATCCTCTCAGCCCCAAGTGTGTCCAGCCTTATGTCTCATCCAGCTGTGGGTCTAGATATGGTCAATCCAGGTTGCATCAGAGACCCTGAACGGATTTTGTAAGAATTTCTCTCTCTTTCACTGTCTTTGCTTTGTGGGTTTTTTAAAGTAATGTATGTTTAGAATGGGGTTTGGCTGCTTTTCCCTGCTGTGTTTATGCCGCTTTACACCCTCTTGATTCACTTGCAGAGAGATATCGATACATAGGTTTTCAGATTCATACTAGTCAGATATATTCTTGTGCGGTGACTAGGGGGTGTTGAGTCCAGTTCACTGAGCAGGGAGTAGGCCTTGTCTATTACATATTTGGCTTATGGAGCGGTGTCTGAGCTAATTTGAAACCCTTGTTTTATGCATCACCCCACCTCACCTTTCCCGTTAAGCAGCCATAGTGTGTCTTCTAAAGGTGTGACTCTGTTCTGTTTTGTAATTCAGTTCAAGTGTAGCGATTTTGACATTCCCTCTATAAGCGATATCTTAGGATAAGTGTCTTTTTCTGTGTGACTTATTTCACTTAGAATCATCGTACCTAAATCCACTCATCATGCTGCTAACTAGCCTTATGACATTGATTTCATGGCTGAGTGATATTCCATTGTGCCAAGTACCACCATTTCTTTATCCATTTTTCTCTTTCCTGGGATATTGAAGGTGTACCGAAGTGGAGGTTCTTGGAAACAGAGCAGCCGTAAACTTTAGGGTGCCTGTGTCTTGTTGATTTTTAGTTTTCCCAATTTATACGCCCTTGAGTGGAAGTGCCCTATGCTCTCTACGCTGTGTTTATTACTTGTTTCAGGACACACCGTACTCTTCTCCAGAGTGCCTGTTGGCAATTTACATCCCGCCCATCAGCGTAGCAAGGCTCCCATGTCTCCATGGCCTGTCCTGCTTTTCTGGTTTTTACACTTTGTTCAGCATGGCCCTTTTGACCGAGGGCAAGCGAGACTTCTTTGTAGCGCTGATTTGCCCTTCCGGCTTGCTTGGTTGGCCAAAAAGGGCGTATGCGTTTTTTCCTGAATATATTCAGGAAAAAACGCATACGCCCTTTTTGGCCAAGGGCATCATTGTCAACGTTTTGCCGCTTTTCATGTGCTTTAAAGGCGAGTCGAATCTACCTCCTGAAATCTGTTTCCTGCAAATCTGCCTTGCTTTCAAATCCTCTTCGTTGCCTTCCCTCAATATATTTGTGGACGAGAGTTCTCATTTATAACTCTGCACGTTTGTGAATTGCAGTGCCCCTGAGCTCCATTTGTCTCCTCGCTTTTTTGGGAGCTGGCCGCAAAAGCGCAGGATTGCTTCAGGCCCTATTTTGGTTCTGGGGGGCAGGCTGAGCCTGTGGTTCATTCTTCTTCCTGATGGGAAAATGGAGTGACCTGTGCCTGTCCCAACACCTAGGGCTAGTCTTTCGTTGGTTCCCCGTCTTCCCGTTCATCCTCAGGACAAATTGCAACCTGGACGAAACAGTAGGTTAAAGGTGCTGATTCTCCAAGTAGGGAGATGGTTAGTCAAGCGGCTGGAATGGCGAACCCGAGCACAAGGAGAGGAGAAATGAGGTGCGTTTTAGAAACCTTTCCCGATCTCACGGCATACCATCTTCTGGGTTTCCCATGCATGTTTCGATGTAGGAAGATTCCCTTATACCTGGAGATTTGAGACCCATGTGGTGGGTACCCCGCGGTATTACTTTAAAGTATCTGCATTTGCTCACCCAACCTCACCAATCCTCTCAGCCCCAAGAGTGTCCAGCCTTATGTCTCATCCAGCTGTGGGTCTAGATATGGTCAATCCAGGTTGCATCAGAGACCCTGAACGGATTTTTTAAGAATTTCTCTCTCTTTCACTGTCTTTGCTTTGTGGGTTTTTTAAAGTAATGTATGTTTAGAATGGGGTTTGGCTGCTTTTCCCTGCTGTGTTTATGCCGCTTTACACCCTCTTGATTCACTTGCAGAGAGATATCGATACATAGGTTTTCAGATTCATACTAGTCAGATATATTCTTGTGCGGTGACTAGGGGGTGTTGAGTCCAGTTCACTGAGCAGGGAGTAGGCCTTGTCTATTACATATTTGGCTTATGGAGCGGTGTCTGAGCTAATTTCAAACCCTTGTTTTATGCATCACCCCACCTCACCTTTCCCGTTAAGCAGCCATAGTGTGTCTTCTAAAGGTGTGACTCTGTTCTGTTTTGTAATTCAGTTCAAGTGTAGCGATTTTGACATTCCCTCTATAAGCGATATCTTAGGATAAGTGTCTTTTTCTGTGTGACTTATTTCACTTAGAATCATCGTACCTAAATCCACTCATCATGCTGCTAACTAGCCTTATGACATTGATTTCATGGCTGAGTGATATTCCATTGTGCCAAGTACCACCATTTCTTTATCCATTTTTCTCTTTCCTGGGATATTGAAGGTGTACCGAAATGGAGGTTCTTGGAAACAGAGCAGCCGTAAACTTTAGGGTGCCTGTGTCTTGTTGATTTTTAGTTTTCCCAATTTATACGCCCTTGAGTGGAAGTGCCCTATGCTCTCTACGCTGTGTTTATTACTTGTTTCAGGACACACCGTACTCTTCTCCAGAGTGCCTGTTGGCAATTTACATCCCGCCCATCAGCGTAGCAAGGCTCCCATGTCTCCATGGCCTGTCCTGCTTTTCTGGTTTTTACACTTTGTTCAGCATGGCCCTTTTGACCGAGGGCACGCGAGACTTCTTTGTAGCGCTGATTTGCCCTTCCGGCTTGCTTGGTTGGCCAAAAAGGGCGTATGCGTTTTTTCCTGAATATATTCAGGAAAAAACGCATACGCCCTTTTTGGCCAAGGGCATCATTGTCAACGTTTTGCCGCTTTTCATGTGCTTTAAAGGCGAGTCGAATCTACCTCCTGAAATCTGTTTCCTGCAAATCTGCCTTGCTTTCAAATCCTCTTCGTTGCCTTCCCTCAATATATTTGTGGACGAGAGTTCTCATTTATAACTCTGCACGTTTGTGAATTGCAGTGCCCCTGAGCTCCATTTGTCTCCTCGCTTTTTTGGGAGCTGGCCGCAAAAGCGCAGGATTGCTTCAGGCCCTATTTTGGTTCTGGGGGGCAGGCTGAGCCTGTGGTTCATTCTTCTTCCTGATGGGAAAATGGAGTGACCTGTGCCTGTCCCAACACCTAGGGCTAGTCTTTCGTTGGTTCCCCGTCTTCCGTTCATCCTCAGGACAAATTGCAACCTGGACGAAACAGTAGGTTAAAGGTGCTGATTCTCCAAGTAGGGAGATGGTTAGTCAAGGGGCTGGAATGGCGAACCTGAGCACAAGGAGAGGAGAAATGAGGTGCGTTTTAGAAACCTTTCCCGATCTCACGGCATACCATCTTCTGGGTTTCCCATGCATGTTTTGATGTAGGAAGATTCCCTTGTACCTGGAGATTTGAAACCCATGGGGTGGGTACCCCGCGGTATTACTTTAAAGTATCTGCATTTGCTCACCCAACCTCACCAATCCTCTCAGCCCCAAGAGTGTCCAGCCTTATGTCTCATCCAGCTGTGGGTCTAGATATGGTCAATCCAGGTTGCATCAGAGACCCTGAACGGATTTTGTAAGAATTTCTCTCTCTTTCACTGTCTTTGCTTTGTGGGTTTTTTAAAGTAATGTATGTTTAGAATGGGGTTTGGCTGCTTTTCCCTGCTGTGTTTATGCCGCTTTACACCCTCTTGATTCACTTGCAGAGAGATATCGATACATAGGTTTTCAGATTCATACTAGTCAGATATATTCTTGTGCGGTGACTAGGGGGTGTTGAGTCCAGTTCACTGAGCAGGGAGTAGGCCTTGTCTATTACATATTTGGCTTATGGAGCGGTGTCTGAGCTAATTTCAAACCCTTGTTTTATGCATCACCCCACCTCACCTTTCCCGTTAAGCAGCCATAGTGTGTCTTCTAAAGGTGTGACTCTGTTCTGTTTTGTAATTCAGTTCAAGTGTAGCGATTTTGACATTCCCTCTATAAGCGATATCTTAGGATAAGTGTCTTTTTCTGTGTGACTTATTTCACTTAGAATCATCGTATCTAAATCCACTCATCATGCTGCTAACTAGCCTTATGACATTGATTTCATGGCTGAGTGATATTCCATTGTGCCAAGTACCACCATTTCTTTATCCATTTTTCTCTTTCCTGGGATATTGAAGGTGTACCGAAGTGGAGGTTCTTGGAAACAGAGCAGCCGTAAACTTTAGGGTGCCTGTGTCTTGTTGATTTTTAGTTTTCCCAATTTATACGCCCTTGAGTGGAAGTGCCCTATGCTCTCTACGCTGTGTTTATTACTTGTTTCAGGACACACCGTACTCTTCTCCAGAGTGCCTGTTGGCAATTTACATCCCGCCCATCAGCGTAGCAAGGCTCCCATGTCTCCATGGCCTGTCCTGCTTTTCTGGTTTTTACACTTTGTTCAGCATGGCCCTTTTGACCGAGGGCAAGCGAGACTTCTTTGTAGCGCTGATTTGCCCTTCCGGCTTGCTTGGTTGGCCAAAAAGGGCGTATGCGTTTTTTCCTGAATATATTCAGGAAAAAACGCATACGCCCTTTTTGGCCAAGGGCATCATTGTCAACGTTTTGCCGCTTTTCATGTGCTTTAAAGGCGAGTCGAATCTACCTCCTGAAATCTGTTTCCTGCAAATCTGCCTTGCTTTCAAATCCTCTTCGTTGCCTTCCCTCAATATATTTGTGGACGAGAGTTCTCATTTATAACTCTGCACGTTTGTGAATTGCAGTGCCCCTGAGCTCCATTTGTCTCCTCGCTTTTTTGGGAGCTGGCCGCAAAAGCGCAGGATTGCTTCAGGCCCTATTTTGGTTCTGGGGGGCAGGCTGAGCCTGTGGTTCATTCTTCTTCCTGATGGGAAAATGGAGTGACCTGTGCCTGTCCCAACACCTAGGGCTAGTCTTTCGTTGGTTCCCCGTCTTCCCGTTCATCCTCAGGACAAATTGCAACCTGGACGAAACAGTAGGTTAAAGGTGCTGATTCTCCAAGTAGGGAGATGGTTAGTCAAGCGGCTGGAATGGCGAACCCGAGCACAAGGAGAGGAGAAATGAGGTGCGTTTTAGAAACCTTTCCCGATCTCACGGCATACCATCTTCTGGGTTTCCAATGCATGTTTTGATGTAGGAAGATTCCCTTATACCTGGAGATTTGAGACCCATGGGGTGGGTACCCCGCGGTATTACTTTAAAGTATCTGCATTTGCTCACCCAACCTCACCAATCCTCTCAGCCCCAAGAGTGTCCAGCCTTATGTCTCATCCAGCTGTGGGTCTAGATATGGTCAATCCAGGTTGCATCAGAGACCCTGAACGGATTTTTTAAGAATTTCTCTCTCTTTCACTGTCTTTGCTTTGTGGGTTTTTTAAAGTAATGTATGTTTAGAATGGGGTTTGGCTGCTTTTCCCTGCTGTGTTTATGCCGCTTTACACCCTCTTGATTCACTTGCAGAGAGATATCGATACATAGGTTTTCAGATTCATACTAGTCAGATATATTCTTGTGCGGTGACTAGGGGGTGTTGAGTCCAGTTCACTGAGCAGGGAGTAGGCCTTGTCTATTACATATTTGGCTTATGGAGCGGTGTCTGAGCTAATTTCAAACCCTTGTTTTATGCATCACCCCACCTCACCTTTCCCGTTAAGCAGCCATAGTGTGTCTTCTAAAGGTGTGACTCTGTTCTGTTTTGTAATTCAGTTCAAGTGTAGCGATTTTGACATTCCCTCTATAAGCGATATCTTAGGATAAGTGTCTTTTTCTGTGTGACTTATTTCACTTAGAATCATCGTACCTAAATCCACTCATCATGCTGCTAACTAGCCTTATGACATTGATTTCATGGCTGAGTGATATTCCATTGTGCCAAGTACCACCATTTCTTTATCCATTTTTCTCTTTCCTGGGATATTGAAGGTGTACCGAAGTGGAGGTTCTTGGAAACAGAGCAGCCGTAAACTTTAGGGTGCCTGTGTCTTGTTGATTTTTAGTTTTCCCAATTTATACGCCCTTGAGTGGAAGTGCCCTATGCTCTCTACGCTGTGTTTATTACTTGTTTCAGGACACACCGTACTCTTCTCCAGAGTGCCTGTTGGCAATTTACATCCCGCCCATCAGCGTAGCAAGGCTCCCATGTCTCCATGGCCTGTCCTGCTTTTCTGGTTTTTACACTTTGTTCAGCATGGCCCTTTTGACCGAGGGCAAGCGAGACTTCTTTGTAGCGCTGATTTGCCCTTCCGGCTTGCTTGGTTGGCCAAAAAGGGCGTATGCGTTTTTTCCTGAATATATTCAGGAAAAAACGCATACGCCCTTTTTGGCCAAGGGCATCATTGTCAACGTTTTGCCGCTTTTCATGTGCTTTAAAGGCGAGTCGAATCTACCTCCTGAAATCTGTTTCCTGCAAATCTGCCTTGCTTTCAAATCCTCTTCGTTGCCTTCCCTCAATATATTTGTGGACGAGAGTTCTCATTTATAACTCTGCACGTTTGTGAATTGCAGTGCCCCTGAGCTCCATTTGTCTCCTCGCTTTTTTGGGAGCTGGCCGCAAAAGCGCAGGATTGCTTCAGGCCCTATTTTGGTTCTGGGGGGCAGGCTGAGCCTGTGGTTCATTCTTCTTCCTGATGGGAAAATGGAGTGACCTGTGCCTGTCCCAACACCTAGGGCTAGTCTTTCGTTGGTTCCCCGTCTTCCCGTTCATCCTCAGGACAAATTGCAACCTGGACGAAACAGTAGGTTAAAGGTGCTGATTCTCCAAGTAGGGAGATGGTTAGTCAAGCGGCTGGAATGGCGAACCCGAGCACAAGGAGAGGAGAAATGAGGTGCGTTTTAGAAACCTTTCCCGATCTCACGGCATACCATCTTCTGGGTTTCCAATGCATGTTTTGATGTAGGAAGATTCCCTTATACCTGGAGATTTGAGACCCATGGGGTGGGTACCCCGCGGTATTACTTTAAAGTATCTGCATTTGCTCACCCAACCTCACCAATCCTCTCAGCCCCAAGAGTGTCCAGCCTTATGTCTCATCCAGCTGTGGGTCTAGATATGGTCAATCCAGGTTGCATCAGAGACCCTGAACGGATTTTTTAAGAATTTCTCTCTCTTTCACTGTCTTTGCTTTGTGGGTTTTTTAAAGTAATGTATGTTTAGAATGGGGTTTGGCTGCTTTTCCCTGCTGTGTTTATGCCGCTTTACACCCTCTTGATTCACTTGCAGAGAGATATCGATACATAGGTTTTCAGATTCATACTAGTCAGATATATTCTTGTGCGGTGACTAGGGTGTGTTGAGTCCAGTTCACTGAGCAGGGAGTAGGCCTTGTCTATTACATATTTGGCTTATGGAGCGGTGTCTGAGCTAATTTCAAACCCTTGTTTTATGCATCACCCCACCTCACCTTTCCCGTTAAGCAGCCATAGTGTGTCTTCTAAAGGTGTGACTCTGTTCTGTTTTGTAATTCAGTTCAAGTGTAGCGATTTTGACATTCCCTCTATAAGCGATATCTTAGGATAAGTGTCTTTTTCTGTGTGACTTATTTCACTTAGAATCATCGTACCTAAATCCACTCATCATGCTGCTAACTAGCCTTATGACATTGATTTCATGGCTGAGTGATATTCCATTGTGCCAAGTACCACCATTTCTTTATCCATTTTTCTCTTTCCTGGGATATTGAAGGTGTACCGAAGTGGAGGTTCTTGGAAACAGAGCAGCCGTAAACTTTAGGGTGCCTGTGTCTTGTTGATTTTTAGTTTTCCCAATTTATACGCCCTTGAGTGGAAGTGCCCTATGCTCTCTACGCTGTGTTTATTACTTGTTTCAGGACACACCGTACTCTTCTCCAGAGTGCCTGTTGGCAATTTACATCCCGCCCATCAGCGTAGCAAGGCTCCCATGTCTCCATGGCCTGTCCTGCTTTTCTGGTTTTTACACTTTGTTCAGCATGGCCCTTTTGACCGAGGGCAAGCGAGACTTCTTTGTAGCGCTGATTTGCCCTTCCGGCTTGCTTGGTTGGCCAAAAAGGGCGTATGCGTTTTTTCCTGAATATATTCAGGAAAAAACGCATACGCCCTTTTTGGCCAAGGGCATCATTGTCAACGTTTTGCCGCTTTTCATGTGCTTTAAAGGCGAGTCGAATCTACCTCCTGAAATCTGTTTCCTGCAAATCTGCCTTGCTTTCAAATCCTCTTCGTTGCCTTCCCTCAATATATTTGTGGACGAGAGTTCTCATTTATAACTCTGCACGTTTGTGAATTGCAGTGCCCCTGAGCTCCATTTGTCTCCTCGCTTTTTTGGGAGCTGGCCGCAAAAGCGCAGGATTGCTTCAGGCCCTATTTTGGTTCTGGGGGGCAGGCTGAGCCTGTGGTTCATTCTTCTTCCTGATGGGAAAATGGAGTGACCTGTGGCTGTCCCAACACCTAGGGCTAGTCTTTCGTTGGTTCCCCGTCTTCCGTTCATCCTCAGGACAAATTGCAACCTGGACGAAACAGTAGGTTAAAGGTGCTGATTCTCCAAGTAGGGAGATGGTTAGTCAAGCGGCTGGAATGGCGAACCTGAGCACAAGGAGAGGAGAAATGAGGTGCGTTTTAGAAACCTTTCCCGATCTCACGGCATACCATCTTCTGGGTTTCCCATGCATGTTTTGATGTAGGAAGATTCCCTTGTACCTGGAGATTTGAAACCCATGGTGTGGGTACCCCGCGGTATTACTTTAAAGTATCTGCATTTGCTCACCCAACCTCACCAATTCTCTCAGCCCCAAGAGTGTCCAGCCTTATGTCTCATCCAGCTGTGGGTCTAGATATGGTCAATCCAGGTTGCATCAGAGACCCTGAACGGATTTTGTAAGAATTTCTCTCTCTTTCACTGTCTTTGCTTTGTGGGTTTTTTAAAGTAATGTATGTTTAGAATGGGGTTTGGCTGCTTTTCCCTGCTGTGTTTATGCCGCTTTACACCCTCTTGATTCACTTGCAGAGAGATATCGATACATAGGTTTTCAGATTCATACTAGTCAGATATATTCTTGTGCGGTGACTAGGGGGTGTTGAGTCCAGTTCACTGAGCAGGGAGTAGGCCTTGTCTATTACATATTTGGCTTATGGAGCGGTGTCTGAGCTAATTTCAAACCCTTGTTTTATGCATCACCCCACCTCACCTTTCCCGTTAAGCAGCCATAGTGTGTCTTCTAAAGGTGTGACTCTGTTCTGTTTTGTAATTCAGTTCAAGTGTAGCGATTTTGACATTCCCTCTATAAGCGATATCTTAGGATAAGTGTCTTTTTCTGTGTGACTTATTTCACTTAGAATCATCGTATCTAAATCCACTCATCATGCTGCTAACTAGCCTTATGACATTGATTTCATGGCTGAGTGATATTCCATTGTGCCAAGTACCACCATTTCTTTATACATTTTTCTCTTTCCTGGGATATTGAAGGTGTACCGAAGTGGAGGTTCTTGGAAACAGAGCAGCCGTAAACTTTAGGGTGCCTGTGTCTTGTTGATTTTTAGTTTTCCCAATTTATACGCCCTTGAGTGGAAGTGCCCTATGCTCTCTACGCTGTGTTTATTACTTGTTTCAGGACACACCGTACTCTTCTCCAGAGTGCCTGTTGGCAATTTACATCCCGCCCATCAGCGTAGCAAGGCTCCCATGTCTCCATGGCCTGTCCTGCTTTTCTGGTTTTTACACTTTGTTCAGCATGGCCCTTTTGACCGAGGGCAAGCGAGACTTCTTTGTAGCGCTGATTTGCCCTTCCGGCTTGCTTGGTTGGCCAAAAAGGGCGTATGCGTTTTTTCCTGAATATATTCAGGAAAAAACGCATACGCCCTTTTTGGCCAAGGGCATCATTGTCAACGTTTTGCTGCTTTTCATGTGCTTTAAAGGCGAGTCGAATCTACCTCCTGAAATCTGTTTCCTGCAAATCTGCCTTGCTTTCAAATCCTCTTCGTTGCCTTCCCTCAATATATTTGTGGACGAGAGTTCTCATTTATAACTCTGCACGTTTGTGAATTGCAGTGCCCCTGAGCTCCATTTGTCTCCTCGCTTTTTTGGGAGCTGGCCGCAAAAGCGCAGGATTGCTTCAGGCCCTATTTTGGTTCTGGGGGGCAGGCTGAGCCTGTGGTTCATTCTTCTTCCTGATGGGAAAATGGAGTGACCTATGCCTGTCCCAACACCTAGGGCTCGTGTCTCGTGGGTTCCGCGTCTTCCCGTTCATCCTCAGGACAAATTGCAACCTGTACAATCAGGAGGTTAAAGGTGCTGATTCTCCAAGTAGGGAGATGGTTAGTCAAGCGGCTGGAATGGCGAACCCGAGCACAAGGAGAGGAGAAATGAGGTGCGTTTTAGAAACCTTTCCCGATCTCATGGCATACCATCTTCTGGGTTTCCCATGCATGTTTTGATGTAGGAAGATTCCCTTGTACCTGGAGATTTGAGACCCATGGGGTGTGTTCCCCGCAGTGTTACTTTAAAGTATCTGCATTTGCTCACCCAACCTCACCAACCCTCTCAGCCCCAAGAGTGTCCAGCCTTATGTCTCATCCAGCTGTGGGTCTAGATATGGTCAATCCAGGTTGCATCAGTGACCCTGAACGGATTTTGTAAGAATTTCTCTCTCTTTCAATGTCTTTGTTTTGTGGGTTTTTTAAAGTAATTTATGTTTAGAATCGGGCTTGGCTGCTTTTCCCTGCTGTGTTGATGCCGCTTTACACCCTCTTGATTCACTTGTAGAGAGATATCGATACATAGGTTTTCAGATTCATACTAGTCAGATATATTCTTGTGTGTTGACTAGGGTGTGTTGAGTCCAGTTCACTGAGCAGGGAGTAGGCCTTGTCTATTACATATTTGGCTTATGGAGCGGTGTCTGAGCTAAATTCAAACCCTTGTTTTATGAATCACCCCACCTCACCTTTCCCGTTAAGCAGCCATAGTGTGTCTTTTAAAGGTGTGACTCTGTTCTGTTTTGTAATTCAGTTCAAGTGTAGCGATTTTGACATTCCCTCTATAAGCGATATCTTAGGATAAGTGTCTTTTTCTGTGTGACTTATTTCACTTAGAATCATCGTATCTAAATCCACTCATCATGGTGCTAACTAGCCTTATGACATTGATTTCATGGCTGAGTGATATTGCATTGTGCCAAGTACCACCATTTCTTTATCCATTTTTCTCTTTCCTGGGATATTGAAGGTGTACCGAAGTGGAGGTTCTTGGAAACAGAGCAGCCGTAAAGTTTGGGGTGCCTGTGTCTTGTTGACTTTTAGTTTTCCCAATTTATACGCCCATGAGTGGAAGTGCCCTATGCTCTCTACGCTGTGTTTATTACTTGTTTCAGGACACACCGTACTCTTCTCCAGAGTGCCTGTTGGCAATTTACATCCCGCCCATCAGCGTAGCAAGGCTCCCATGTCTCCATGGCCTGTCCTGCTTTTCTGGTTTTTACACTTTGTTCAGCATGGCCCTTTTGACCGAGGGCAAGCGAGACTTCTTTGTAGCGCTGATTTGCCCTTCCGGCTTGCTTGGTTGGCCAAAAAGGGCGTATGCGTTTTTTCCTGAATATATTCAGGAAAAAACGCATACGCCCTTTTTGGCCAAGGGCATCATTGTCAACGTTTTGCCGCTTTTCATGTGCTTTAAAGGCGAGTCGAATCTACCTCCTGAAATCTGTTTCCTGCAAATCTGCCTTGCTTTCAAATCCTCTTCGTTGCCTTCCCTCAATATATTTGTGGACGAGAGTTCTCATTTATAACTCTGCACGTTTGTGAATTGCAGTGCCCCTGAGCTCCATTTGTCTCCTCGCTTTTTTGGGAGCTGGCCGCAAAAGCGCAGGATTGCTTCAGGCCCTATTTTGGTTCTGGGGGGCAGGCTGAGCCTGTGGTTCATTCTTCTTCCTGATGGGAAAATGGAGTGACCTATGCCTGTCCCAACACCTAGGGCTCGTCCCTCGTTGGTTCCGCGTCTTCCTGTTCAATCTCAGTATAAATTGCAACCTGGACGAAACAGTAGGTTAAAGGTGCTGATTCTCCAAGTAGGGAGATGGTTAGTCAAGCGGCTGGAATGGCGAACCCGAGCACAAGGAGAGGAGAAATGAGGTGCGTTTTAGAAACCTTTCCCGATCTCACGGCATACCATCTTCTGGGTTTCCCATGCATGTTTTGATGTAGGAAGATTCCCTTGTACCTGGAGATTTGAGACCCATGGGGTGGGTACCCCGCGGTATTACTTTAAAGTATCTGCATTTGCTCACCCAACCTCACCAATCCTCTCAGCCCCAAGAGTGTCCAGCCTTATGTCTCATCCAGCTGTGGGTCTAGATATGGTCAACCAGGTTGCATCAGAGACCCTGAACGGATTTTGTAAGAATTTCTCTCTCTTTCACTGTCTTTGCTTTGTGGGTTTTTTAAAGTAATGTATGTTTAGAATGGGGTTTGGCTGCTTTTCCCTGCTGTGTTTATGCCGCTTTACACCCTCTTGATTCACTTGCAGAGAGATATCGATACATAGGTTTTCAGATTCATACTAGTCAGATATATTCTTGTGCGGTGACTAGGGGGTGTTGAGTCCAGTTCACTGAGCAGGGAGTAGGCCTTGTCTATTACATATTTGGCTTATGGAGCGGTCTCTGAGCTAATTTCAAACCCTTGTTTTATGCATCACCCCACCTCACCTTTCCCGTTAAGCAGCCATAGTGTGTCTTCTAAAGGTGTGACTCTGTTCTGTTTTGTAATTCAGTTCAAGTGTAGCGATTTTGACATTCCCTCTATAAGCGATATCTTAGGATAAGTGTCTTTTTCTGTGTGACTTATTTCACTTAGAATCATCGTATCTAAATCCACTCATCATGCTGCTAACTAGCCTTATGACATTGATTTCATGGCTGAGTGATATTCCATTGTGCCAAGTACCACCATTTCTTTATCCATTTTTCTCTTTCCTGGGATATTGATGGTGTACCGAAGTGGAGGTTCTTGGAAACAGAGCAGCCGTAAACTTTAGGGTGCCTGTGTCTTGTTGATTTTTAGTTTTCCCAATTTATACGCCCTTGAGTGGAAGTGCCCTATGCTCTCTACGCTGTGTTTATTACTTGTTTCAGGACACACCGTACTCTTCTCCAGAGTGCCTGTTGGCAATTTACATCCCGCCCATCAGCGTAGCAAGGCTCCCATGTCTCCATGGCCTGTCCTGCTTTTCTGGTTTTTACTGTTTGTTCAGCATGGCCCTTTTGACCGAGGGCAAGCGAGACTTCTTTGTAGCGCTGATTTGCCCTTCCGGCTTGCTTGGTTGGCCAAAAAGGGCGTATGCGTTTTTTCCTGAATATATTCAGGAAAAAACGCATACGCCCTTTTTGGCCAAGGGCATCATTGTCAACGTTTTGCCGCTTTTCATGTGCTTTAAAGGCGAGTCGAATCTACCTCCTGAAATCTGTTTCCTGCAAATCTGCCTTGCTTTCAAATCCTCTTCGTTGCCTTCCCTCAATATATTTGTGGACGAGAGTTCTCATTTATAACTCTGCACGTTTGTGAATTGCAGTGCCCCTGAGCTCCATTTGTCTCCTCGCTTTTTTGGGAGCTGGCCGCAAAAGCGCAGGATTGCTTCAGGCCCTATTTTGGTTCTGGGGGGCAGGCTGAGCCTGTGGTTCATTCTTCTTCCTGATGGGAAAATGGAGTGACCTATGCCTGTCCCAACACCTAGGGCTCGTCTCTCGTTGGTTCCGCGTCTTCCCGTTCATCCTCAGGACAAATTGCAACCTGTACAATCAGGAGGTTAAAGGTGCTGATTCTCCAAGTAGGGAGATGGTTAGTCAAGCGGCTGGAATGGCGAACCCGAGCACAAGGAGAGGAGAAATGAGGTGCGTTTTAGAAACCTTTCCCGATCTCATGGCATACCATCTTCTGGGTTTCCCATGCATGTTTTGATGTAGGAAGATTCCCTTGTACCTGGAGATTTGAGACCCATGGGGTGTGTTCCCCGCAGTGTTACTTTAAAGTATCTGCATTTGCTCACCCAACCTCACCAACCCTCTCAGCCCCAAGAGTGTCCAGCCTTATGTCTCATCCAGCTGTGGGTCTTGATATGGTCAATCCAGGTTGCATCATAGACCCTGAACGGATTTTGTAAGAATTTCTCTCTCTTTCACTGTCTTTGTTTTGTGGGTTTTTTAAAGTAATTTATGTTTAGAATCGGGCTTGGCTGCTTTTCCCTGCTGTGTTGATGCCGCTTTACACCCTCTTGATTCACTTGCAGAGAGATATCGATACATAGGTTTTCAGATTCTTACTAGTCAGATATATTCTTGTGTGTTGACTAGGGTGTGTTGAGTCCAGTTCACTGAGCAGGGAGTAGGCCTTGTCTATTACATATTTTGCTTATGGAGCGCTCTCTGAGCTAATTTGAAACCCTTGTTTTATGCATCACCCCACCTCACCTTTCCCGTTAAGCAGCCATAGTGTGTCTTCTAAAGGTGTGACTCTGTTCTGTTTTGTAATTCAGTTCAAGTGTAGCGATTTTGACATTCCCTCTATAAGCGATATCTTAGGATAAGTGTCTTTTTCTGTGTGACTTATTTCACTTAGAATCATCGTATCTAAATCCACTCATCATGCTGCTAACTAGCCTTATGACATTGATTTCATGGCTGAGTGATATTCCACTGTGCCAAGTACCACCATTTCTTTATCCATTTTTCTCTTTCCTGGGATATTGAAGGTGTACTGAAGTGGAGGTTCTTGGAAACAGAGCAGCCGTAAACTTTAGGGTGCCTGTGTCTTGTTGACTTTTAGTTTTCCCAATTTATACGCCCATGAGTGGAAGTGCCCTATGCTCTCTACGCTGTGTTTATTACTTGTTTCAGGACACACCGTACTCTTCTCCAGAGTGCCTGTTGGCAATTTACATCCCGCCCATCAGCGTAGCAAGGCTCCCATGTCTCCATGGCCTGTCCTGCTTTTCTGGTTTTTACACTTTGTTCAGCATGGCCCTTTTGACCGAGGGCAAGCGAGACTTCTTTGTAGCGCTGATTTGCCCTTCCGGCTTGCTTGGTTGGCCAAAAAGGGCGTATGCGTTTTTTCCTGAATATATTCAGGAAAAAACGCATACGCCCTTTTTGGCCAAGGGCATCATTGTCAACGTTTTGCCGCTTTTCATGGGCTTTAAAGGCGAGTCGAATCTACCTCCTGAAATCTGTTTCCTGCAAATCTGCCTTGCTTTCAAATCCTCTTCGTTGCCTTCCCTCAATATATTTGTGGACGAGAGTTCTCATTTATAACTCTGCACGTTTGTGAATTGCAGTGCCCCTGAGCTCCATTTGTCTCCTCGCTTTTTTGGGAGCTGGCCGCAAAAGCGCAGGATTGCTTCAGGCCCTATTTTGGTTCTGGGGGGCAGGCTGAGCCTGTGGTTCATTCTTCTTCCTGATGAGAAAATGGAGTGACCTATGCCTGTCCCAACACCTAGGGCTCGTCTCTCGTTGGTTCCGCGTCTTCCCGTTCATCCTCAGGACAAATTGCAACCTGTACAATCAGGAGGTTAAAGGTGCTGATTCTCCAAGTAGGGAGCTGGTTAGTCAAGCAGCTGGAATGGTGAACCCGAGCACAAGGAGAGGAGAAATGAGGTGCAGTTTAGAAACCTTTCCCGATCTCATGGCATACCATCTTCTGGGTTTCCCATGCATGTTTTGATGTAGGAAGATGCCCTTGTACCTGGAGATTTGAGACCCATGGGGTGTGTTCCCCGCAGTGTTACTTTAAAGTATCTGCATTTGCTCACCCAACCTCACCAATCCTCTCAGCCCCAAGAGTGTCCAGCCTTATGTCTCATCCAGCTGTGGGTCTAAATATGGTCAATCCAGGTTGCATCAGAGACCCTGAACGGATTTTGTAAGAATTTCTCTCTCTTTCACTGTCTTTGTTTTGTGGGTTTTTTAAAGTAATTTATGTTTAGAATCGGGCTTGGCTGCTTTTCCCTGCTGTGTTTATGCCGCTTTACACCCTCTTGATTCACTTGCAGAGAGATATCGATACATAGGTTTTCAGATTCTTACTAGTCAGATATATTCTTGTGTGTTGACTAGGGTGTGTTGAGTCCAGTTCACTGAGCAGGGAGTAGGCCTTGTCTATTACATATTTTGCTTATGGAGCGGTCTCTGAGCTAATTTGAAACCCTTGTTTTATGCATCACCCCACCTCACCTTTCCCGTTAAGCAGCCATAGTGTGTCTTCTAAAGGTGTGACTCTGTTCTGTTTTGTAATTCAGTTCAAGTGTAGCGATTTTGACATTCCCTCTATAAGCGATATCTTAGGATAAGTGTCTTTTTCTGTGTGACTTATTTCACTTAGAATCATCGTATCTAAATCCACTCATCATGCTGCTAACTAGCCTTATGACATTGATTTCATGGCTGAGTGATATTCCACTGTGCCAAGTACCACCATTTCTTTATCCATTTTTCTCTTTCCTGGGATATTGAAGGTGTACCGAAGTGGAGGTTCTTGGAAACAGAGCAGCCGTAAACTTTAGGGTGCCTGTGTCTTGTTGACTTTTAGTTTTCCCAATTTATACGCCCATGAGTGGAAGTGCCCTATGCTCTCTACGCTGTGTTTATTACTTGTTTCAGGACACACCGTACTCTTCTCCAGAGTGCCTGTTGGCAATTTACATCCCGCCCATCAGCGTAGCAAGGCTCCCATGTCTCCATGGCCTGTCCTGCTTTTCTGGTTTTTACACTTTGTTCAGCATGGCCCTTTTGACCGAGGGCAAGCGAGACTTCTTTGTAGCGCTGATTTGCCCTTCCGGCTTGCTTGGTTGGCCAAAAAGGGCGTATGCGTTTTTTCCTGAATATATTCAGGAAAAAACGCATACGCCCTTTTTGGCCAAGGGCATCATTGTCAACGTTTTGCCGCTTTTCATGGGCTTTAAAGGCGAGTCGAATCTACCTCCTGAAATCTGTTTCCTGCAAATCTGCCTTGCTTTCAAATCCTCTTCGTTGCCTTCCCTCAATATATTTGTGGACGAGAGTTCTCATTTATAACTCTGCACGTTTGTGAATTGCAGTGCCCCTGAGCTCCATTTGTCTCCTCGCTTTTTTGGGAGCTGGCCGCAAAAGCGCAGGATTGCTTCAGGCCCTATTTTGGTTCTGGGGGGCAGGCTGAGCCTGTGGTTCATTCTTCTTCCTGATGGGAAAATGGAGTGACCTATGCCTGTCCCAACACCTAGGGCTCGTCTCTCGTTGGTTCCGCGTCTTCCCGTTCATCCTCAGGACAAATTGCAACCTGTACAATCAGGAGGTTAAAGGTGCTGATTCTCCAAGTAGGGAGATGGTTAGTCAAGCGGCTGGAATGGCGAACCCGAGCACAAGGAGAGGAGAAATGAGGTGCGTTTTAGAAACCTTTCCCGATCTCATGGCATACCATCTTCTGGGTTTCCCATGCATGTTTTGATGTAGGAAGATTCCCTTGTACCTGGAGATTTGAGACCCATGGGGTGTGTTCCCCGCAGTGTTACTTTAAAGTATCTGCATTTGCTCACCCAACCTCACCAACCCTCTCAGCCCCAAGAGTGTCCAGCCTTATGTCTCATCCAGCTGTGGGTCTTGATATGGTCAATCCAGGTTGCATCATAGACCCTGAACGGATTTTGTAAGAATTTCTCTCTCTTTCACTGTCTTTGTTTTGTGGGTTTTTTAAAGTAATTTATGTTTAGAATCGGGCTTGGCTGCTTTTCCCTGCTGTGTTGATGCCGCTTTACACCCTCTTGATTCACTTGCAGAGAGATATCGATACATAGGTTTTCAGATTCTTACTAGTCAGATATATTCTTGTGTGTTGACTAGGGTGTGTTGAGTCCAGTTCACTGAGCAGGGAGTAGGCCTTGTCTATTACATATTTTGCTTATGGAGCGGTCTCTGAGCTAATTTGAAACCCTTGTTTTATGCATCACCCCACCTCACCTTTCCCGTTAAGCAGCCATAGTGTGTCTTCTAAAGGTGTGACTCTGTTCTGTTTTGTAATTCAGTTCAAGTGTAGCGATTTTGACATTCCCTCTATAAGCGATATCTTAGGATAAGTGTCTTTTTCTGTGTGACTTATTTCACTTAGAATCATCGTATCTAAATCCACTCATCATGCTGCTAACTAGCCTTATGACATTGATTTCATGGCTGAGTGATATTCCACTGTGCCAAGTACCACCATTTCTTTATCCATTTTTCTCTTTCCTGGGATATTGAAGGTGTACTGAAGTGGAGGTTCTTGGAAACAGAGCAGCCGTAAACTTTAGGGTGCCTGTGTCTTGTTGACTTTTAGTTTTCCCAATTTATACGCCCATGAGTGGAAGTGCCCTATGCTCTCTACGCTGTGTTTATTACTTGTTTCAGGACACACCGTACTCTTCTCCAGAGTGCCTGTTGGCAATTTACATCCCGCCCATCAGCGTAGCAAGGCTCCCATGTCTCCATGGCCTGTCCTGCTTTTCTGGTTTTTACACTTTGTTCAGCATGGCCCTTTTGACCGAGGGCAAGCGAGACTTCTTTGTAGCGCTGATTTGCCCTTCCGGCTTGCTTGGTTGGCCAAAAAGGGCGTATGCGTTTTTTCCTGAATATATTCAGGAAAAAACGCATACGCCCTTTTTGGCCAAGGGCATCATTGTCAACGTTTTGCCGCTTTTCATGGGCTTTAAAGGCGAGTCGAATCTACCTCCTGAAATCTGTTTCCTGCAAATCTGCCTTGCTTTCAAATCCTCTTCGTTGCCTTCCCTCAATATATTTGTGGACGAGAGTTCTCATTTATAACTCTGCACGTTTGTGAATTGCAGTGCCCCTGAGCTCCATTTGTCTCCTCGCTTTTTTGGGAGCTGGCCGCAAAAGCGCAGGATTGCTTCAGGCCCTATTTTGGTTCTGGGGGGCAGGCTGAGCCTGTGGTTCATTCTTCTTCCTGATGAGAAAATGGAGTGACCTATGCCTGTCCCAACACCTAGGGCTCGTCTCTCGTTGGTTCCGCGTCTTCCCGTTCATCCTCAGGACAAATTGCAACCTGTACAATCAGGAGGTTAAAGGTGCTGATTCTCCAAGTAGGGAGATGGTTAGTCAAGCAGCTGGAATGGTGAACCCGAGCACAAGGAGAGGAGAAATGAGGTGCAGTTTAGAAACCTTTCCCGATCTCATGGCATACCATCTTCTGGGTTTCCCATGCATGTTTTGATGTAGGAAGATGCCCTTGTACCTGGAGATTTGAGACCCAATGGGTGTGTTCCCCGCAGTGTTACTTTAAAGTATCTGCATTTGCTCACCCAACCTCACCAATCCTCTCAGCCCCAAGAGTGTCCAGCCTTATGTCTCATCCAGCTGTGGGTCTAGATATGGTCAATCCAGGTTGCATCAGAGACCCTGAACGGATTTTGTAAGAATTTCTCTCTCTTTCACTGTCTTTGTTTTGTGGGTTTTTTAAAGTAATTTATGTTTAGAATCGGGCTTGGCTGCTTTTCCCTGCTGTGTTGATGCCGCTTTACACCCTCTTGATTCACTTGCAGAGAGATATCGATACATAGGTTTTCAGATTCTTACTAGTCAGATATATTCTTGTGTGTTGACTAGGGTGTGTTGAGTCCAGTTCACTGAGCAGGGAGTAGGCCTTGTCTATTACATATTTTGCTTATGGAGCGGTCTCTGAGCTAATTTGAAACCCTTGTTTTATGCATCACCCCACCTCACCTTTCCCGTTAAGCAGCCATAGTGTGTCTTCTAAAGGTGTGACTCTGTTCTGTTTTGTAATTCAGTTCAAGTGTAGCGATTTTGACATTCCCTCTATAAGCGATATCTTAGGATAAGTGTCTTTTTCTGTGTGACTTATTTCACTTAGAATCATCGTATCTAAATCCACTCATCATGCTGCTAACTAGCCTTATGACATTGATTTCATGGCTGAGTGATATTCCACTGTGCCAAGTACCACCATTTCTTTATCCATTTTTCTCTTTCCTGGGATATTGAAGGTGTACCGAAGTGGAGGTTCTTGGAAACAGAGCAGCCGTAAACTTTAGGGTGCCTGTGTCTTGTTGACTTTTAGTTTTCCCAATTTATACGCCCATGAGTGGAAGTGCCCTATGCTCTCTACGCTGTGTTTATTACTTGTTTCAGGACACACCGTACTCTTCTCCAGAGTGCCTGTTGGCAATTTACATCCCGCCCATCAGCGTAGCAAGGCTCCCATGTCTCCATGGCCTGTCCTGCTTTTCTGGTTTTTACACTTTGTTCAGCATGGCCCTTTTGACCGAGGGCAAGCGAGACTTCTTTGTAGCGCTGATTTGCCCTTCCGGCTTGCTTGGTTGGCCAAAAAGGGCGTATGCGTTTTTTCCTGAATATATTCAGGAAAAAACGCATACGCCCTTTTTGGCCAAGGGCATCATTGTCAACGTTTTGCCGCTTTTCATGTGCTTTAAAGGCGAGTCGAATCTACCTCCTGAAATCTGTTTCCTGCAAATCTGCCTTGCTTTCAAATCCTCTTCGTTGCCTTCCCTCAATATATTTGTGGACGAGAGTTCTCATTTATAACTCTGCACGTTTGTGAATTGCAGTGCCCCTGAGCTCCATTTGTCTCCTCGCTTTTTTGGGAGCTGGCCGCAAAAGCGCAGGATTGCTTCAGGCCCTATTTTGGTTCTGGGGGGCAGGCTGAGCCTGTGGTTCATTCTTCTTCCTGATGAGAAAATGGAGTGACCTATGCCTGTCCCAACACCTAGGGCTCGTCTCTCGTTGGTTCCGCGTCTTCCCGTTCATCCTCAGGACAAATTGCAACCTGTACAATCAGGAGGTTAAAGGTGCTGATTCTCCAAGTAGGGAGATGGTTAGTCAAGCGGCTGGAATGGTGAACCCGAGCACAAGGAGAGGAGAAATGAGGTGCAGTTTAGAAACCTTTCCCGATCTCATGGCATACCATCTTCTGGGTTTCCCATGCATGTTTTGATGTAGGAAGATGCCCTTGTACCTGGAGATTTGAGACCCATGGGGTGTGTTCCCCGCAGTGTTACTTTAAAGTATCTGCATTTGCTCACCCAACCTCACCAATCCTCTCAGCCCCAAGAGTGTCCAGCCTTATGTTTCATCCAGCTGTGGGTCTTGATATGGTCAATGCAGGTTGCATCAGAGACCCTGAACGGATTTTGTAAGAATTTCTCTCTCTTTCACTGTCTTTGCTTTGTGGGTTTTTTAAAGTAATGTATGTTTAGAATGGGGTTTGGCTGCTTTTCCCTGCTGTGTTTATGCCGCTTTACACCCTCTTGATTCACTTGCAGAGAGATATCGATACATAGGTTTTCAGATTCATACTAGTCAGATATATTCTTGTGCGGTGACTAGGGGGTGTTGAGTCCAGTTCACTGAGCAGGGAGTAGGCCTTGTCTATTACATATTTGGCTTATGGAGCGGTGTCTGAGCTAATTTCAAACCCTTGTTTTATGCATCACCCCACCTCACCTTTCCCGTTAAGCAGCCATAGTGTGTCTTCTAAAAGTGTGACTCTGTTCTGTTTTGTAATTCAGTTCAAGTGTAGCGATTTTGACATTCCCTCTATAAGCGATATCTTAGGATAAGTGTCTTTTTCTGTGTGACTTATTTCACTTAGAATCATCGTACCTAAATCCACTCATCATGCTGCTAACTAGCCTTATGACATTGATTTCATGGCTGAGTGATATTCCATTGTGCCAAGTACCACCATTTCTTTATCCATTTTTCTCTTTCCTGGGATATTGATGGTGTACCGAAGTGGAGGTTCTTGGAAACAGAGCAGCCGTAAACTTTAGGGTGCCTGTGTCTTGTTGATTTTTAGTTTTCCCAATTTATACGCCCTTGAGTGGAAGTGCCCTATGCTCTCTACGCTGTGTTTATTACTTGTTTCAGGACACACCGTACTCTTCTCCAGAGTGCCTGTTGGCAATTTACATCCCGCCCATCAGCGTAGCAAGGCTCCCATGTCTCCATGGCCTGTCCTGCTTTTCTGGTTTTTACTGTTTGTTCAGCATGGCCCTTTTGACCGAGGGCAAGCGAGACTTCTTTGTAGCGCTGATTTGCCCTTCCGGCTTGCTTGGTTGGCCAAAAAGTGCGTATGCGTTTTTTCCTGAATATATTCAGGAAAAAACGCATACGCCCTTTTTGGCCAAGGGCATCATTGTCAACGTTTTGCCGCTTTTCATGTGCTTTAAAGGCGAGTCGAATCTACCTCCTGAAATCTGTTTCCTGCAAATCTGCCTTGCTTTCAAATCCTCTTCGTTGCCTTCCCTCAATATATTTGTGGACGAGAGTTCTCATTTATAACTCTGCACGTTTGTGAATTGCAGTGCCCCTGAGCTCCATTTGTCTCCTCGCTTTTTTGGGAGCTGGCCGCAAAAGCGCAGGATTGCTTCAGGCCCTATTTTGGTTCTGGGGGGCAGGCTGAGCCTGTGGTTCATTCTTCTTCCTGATGGGAAAATGGAGTGACCTATGCCTGTCCCAACACCTAGGGCTCGTCTCTCGTTGGTTCCGCGTCTTCCCGTTCATCCTCAGGACAAATTGCAACCTGTACAATCAGGAGGTTAAAGGTGCTGATTCTCCAAGTAGGGAGATGGTTAGTCAAGCGGCTGGAATGGCGAACCCGAGCACAAGGAGAGGAGAAATGAGGTGCGTTTTAGAAACCTTTCCCGATCTCATGGCATACCATCTTCTGGGTTTCCCATGCATGTTTTGATGTAGGAAGATTCCCTTGTACCTGGAGATTTGAGACCCATGGGGTGTGTTCCCCGCAGTGTTACTTTAAAGTATCTGCATTTGCTCACCCAACCTCACCAACCCTCTCAGCCCCAAGAGTGTCCAGCCTTATGTCTCATCCAGCTGTGGGTCTTGATATGGTCAATCCAGGTTGCATCATAGACCCTGAACGGATTTTGTAAGAATTTCTCTCTCTTTCACTGTCTTTGTTTTGTGGGTTTTTTAAAGTAATTTATGTTTAGAATCGGGCTTGGCTGCTTTTCCCTGCTGTGTTGATGCCGCTTTACACCCTCTTGATTCACTTGCAGAGAGATATCGATACATAGGTTTTCAGATTCTTACTAGTCAGATATATTCTTGTGTGTTGACTAGGGTGTGTTGAGTCCAGTTCACTGAGCAGGGAGTAGGCCTTGTCTATTACATATTTTGCTTATGGAGCGGTCTCTGAGCTAATTTGAAACCCTTGTTTTATGCATCACCCCACCTCACCTTTCCCGTTAAGCAGCCATAGTGTGTCTTCTAAAGGTGTGACTCTGTTCTGTTTTGTAATTCAGTTCAAGTGTAGCGATTTTGACATTCCCTCTATAAGCGATATCTTAGGATAAGTGTCTTTTTCTGTGTGACTTATTTCACTTAGAATCATCGTATCTAAATCCACTCATCATGCTGCTAACTAGCCTTATGACATTGATTTCATGGCTGAGTGATATTCCACTGTGCCAAGTACCACCATTTCTTTATCCATTTTTCTCTTTCCTGGGATATTGAAGGTGTACCGAAGTGGAGGTTCTTGGAAACAGAGCAGCCGTAAACTTTAGGGTGCCTGTGTCTTGTTGACTTTTAGTTTTCCCAATTTATACGCCCATGAGTGGAAGTGCCCTATGCTCTCTACGCTGTGTTTATTACTTGTTTCAGGACACACCGTACTCTTCTCCAGAGTGCCTGTTGGCAATTTACATCCCGCCCATCAGCGTAGCAAGGCTCCCATGTCTCCATGGCCTGTCCTGCTTTTCTGGTTTTTACACTTTGTTCAGCATGGCCCTTTTGACCGAGGGCAAGCGAGACTTCTTTGTAGCGCTGATTTGCCCTTCCGGCTTGCTTGGTTGGCCAAAAAGGGCGTATGCGTTTTTTCCTGAATATATTCAGGAAAAAACGCATACGCCCTTTTTGGCCAAGGGCATCATTGTCAACGTTTTGCCGCTTTTCATGTGCTTTAAAGGCGAGTCGAATCTACCTCCTGAAATCTGTTTCCTGCAAATCTGCCTTGCTTTCAAATCCTCTTCGTTGCCTTCCCTCAATATATTTGTGGACGAGAGTTCTCATTTATAACTCTGCACGTTTGTGAATTGCAGTGCCCCTGAGCTCCATTTGTCTCCTCGCTTTTTTGGGAGCTGGCCGCAAAAGCGCAGGATTGCTTCAGGCCCTATTTTGGTTCTGGGGGGCAGGCTGAGCCTGTGGTTCATTCTTCTTCCTGATGGGAAAATGGAGTGACCTATGCCTGTCCCAACACCTAGGGCTCGTCTCTCGTTGGTTCCGCGTCTTCCCGTTCATCCTCAGGACAAATTGCAACCTGAACGAAACAGTAGGTTAAAGGTGCTGATTCTCCAAGTAGGGAGATGGTTAGTCAAGCGGCTGGAATGGCGAACCCGAGCACAAGGAGAGGAGAAATGAGGTGCGTTTTAGAAACCTTTCCCGATCTCATGGCATACCATCTTCTGGGTTTCCCATGCATGTTTTGATGTAGGAAGATTCCCTTGTACCTGGAGATTTGAGACCCATGGGGTGTGTTCCCCGCAGTGTTACTTTAAAGTATCTGCATTTGCTCACCCAACCTCACCAACCCTCTCAGCCCCAAGAGTGTCCAGCCTTATGTCTCATCCAGCTGTGGGTCTTGATATGGTCAATCCAGGTTGCATCATAGACCCTGAACGGATTTTGTAAGAATTTCTCTCTCTTTCACTGTCTTTGTTTTGTGGGTTTTTTAAAGTAATTTATGTTTAGAATCGGGCTTGGCTGCTTTTCCCTGCTGTGTTGATGCCGCTTTACACCCTCTTGATTCACTTGCAGAGAGATATCGATACATAGGTTTTCAGATTCTTACTAGTCAGATATATTCTTGTGTGTTGACTAGGGTGTGTTGAGTCCAGTTCACTGAGCAGGGAGTAGGCCTTGTCTATTACATATTTTGCTTATGGAGCGGTCTCTGAGCTAATTTGAAACCCTTGTTTTATGCATCACCCCACCTCACCTTTCCCGTTAAGCAGCCATAGTGTGTCTTCTAAAGGTGTGACTCTGTTCTGTTTTGTAATTCAGTTCAAGTGTAGCGATTTTGACATTCCCTCTATAAGCGATATCTTAGGATAAGTGTCTTTTTCTGTGTGACTTATTTCACTTAGAATCATCGTATCTAAATCCACTCATCATGCTGCTAACTAGCCTTATGACATTGATTTCATGGCTGAGTGATATTCCACTGTGCCAAGTACCACCATTTCTTTATCCATTTTTCTCTTTCCTGGGATATTGAAGGTGTACCGAAGTGGAGGTTCTTGGAAACAGAGCAGCCGTAAACTTTAGGGTGCCTGTGTCTTGTTGACTTTTAGTTTTCCCAATTTCTACGCCCATGAGTGGAAGTGCCCTATGCTCTTTACGCTGTGTTTATTACTTGTTTCAGGACACACCGTACTCTTCTCCAGAGTGCCTGTTGGCAATTTACATCCCGCCCATCAGCGTAGCAAGGCTCCCATGTCTCCATGGCCTGTCCTGCTTTTCTGGTTTTTACACTTTGTTCAGCATGGCCCTTTTGACCGAGGGCAAGCGAGACTTCTTTGTAGCGCTGATTTGCCCTTCCGGCTTGCTTGGTTGGCCAAAAAGGGCGTATGCGTTTTTTCCTGAATATATTCAGGAAAAAACGCATACGCCCTTTTTGGCCAAGGGCATCATTGTCAACGTTTTGCCGCTTTTCATGTGCTTTAAAGGCGAGTCGAATCTACCTCCTGAAATCTGTTTCCTGCAAATCTGCCTTGCTTTCAAATCCTCTTCGTTGCCTTCCCTCAATATATTTGTGGACGAGAGTTCTCATTTATAACTCTGCACGTTTGTGAATTGCAGTGCCCCTGAGCTCCATTTGTCTCCTCGCTTTTTTGGGAGCTGGCCGCAAAAGCGCAGGATTGCTTCAGGCCCTATTTTGGTTCTGGGGGGCAGGCTGAGCCTGTGGTTCATTCTTCTTCCTGATGGGAAAATGGAGTGACCTATGCCTGTCCCAACACCTAGGGCTCGTCTCTCGTTGGTTCCGCGTCTTCCCGTTCATCCTCAGGACAAATTGCAACCTGTACAATCAGGAGGTTAAAGGTGCTGATTCTCCAAGTAGGGAGATGGTTAGTCAAGCGGCTGGAATGGCGAACCCGAGCACAAGGAGAGGAGAAATGAGGTGCGTTTTAGAAACCTTTCCCGATCTCATGGCATACCATCTTCTGGGTTTCCCATGCATGTTTTGATGTAGGAAGATTCCCTTGTACCTGGAGATTTGAGACCCATGGGGTGTGTTCCCCGCAGTGTTACTTTAAAGTATCTGCATTTGCTCACCCAACCTCACCAACCCTCTCAGCCCCAAGAGTGTCCAGCCTTATGTCTCATCCAGCTGTGGGTCTTGATATGGTCAATCCTGGTTGCATCATAGACCCTGAACGGATTTTGTAAGAATTTCTCTCTCTTTCACTGTCTTTGTTTTGTGGGTTTTTTAAAGTAATTTATGTTTAGAATCGGGCTTGGCTGCTTTTCCCTGCTGTGTTGATGCCGCTTTACACCCTCTTGATTCACTTGCAGAGAGATATCGATACATAGGTTTTCAGATTCTTACTAGTCAGATATATTCTTGTGTGTTGACTAGGGTGTGTTGAGTCCAGTTCACTGAGCAGGGAGTAGGCCTTGTCTATTACATATTTTGCTTATGGAGCGGTCTCTGAGCTAATTTGAAACCCTTGTTTTATGCATCACCCCACCTCACCTTTCCCGTTAAGCAGCCATAGTGTGTCTTCTAAAGGTGTGACTCTGTTCTGTTTTGTAATTCAGTTCAAGTGTAGCGATTTTGACATTCCCTCTATAAGCGATATCTTAGGATAAGTGTCTTTTTCTGTGTGACTTATTTCACTTAGAATCATCGTATCTAAATCCACTCATCATGCTGCTAACTAGCCTTATGACATTGATTTCATGGCTGAGTGATATTCCACTGTGCCAAGTACCACCATTTCTTTATCCATTTTTCTCTTTCCTGGGATATTGAAGGTGTACCGAAGTGGAGGTTCTTGGAAACAGAGCAGCCGTAAACTTTAGGGTGCCTGTGTCTTGTTGACTTTTAGTTTTCCCAATTTCTACGCCCATGAGTGGAAGTGCCCTATGCTCTCTACGCTGTGTTTATTACTTGTTTCAGGACACACCGTACTCTTCTCCAGAGTGCCTGTTGGCAATTTACATCCCGCCCATCAGCGTAGCAAGGCTCCCATGTCTCCATGGCCTGTCCTGCTTTTCTGGTTTTTACACTTTGTTCAGCATGGCCCTTTTGACCGAGGGCAAGCGAGACTTCTTTGTAGCGCTGATTTGCCCTTCCGGCTTGCTTGGTTGGCCAAAAAGGGCGTATGCGTTTTTTCCTGAATATATTCAGGAAAAAACGCATACGCCCTTTTTGGCCAAGGGCATCATTGTCAACGTTTTGCCGCTTTTCATGTGCTTTAAAGGCGAGTCGAATCTACCTCCTGAAATCTGTTTCCTGCAAATCTGCCTTGCTTTCAAATCCTCTTCGTTGCCTTCCCTCAATATATTTGTGGACGAGAGTTCTCATTTATAACTCTGCACGTTTGTGAATTGCAGTGCCCCTGAGCTCCATTTGTCTCCTCGCTTTTTTGGGAGCTGGCCGCAAAAGCGCAGGATTGCTTCAGGCCCTATTTTGGTTCTGGGGGGCAGGCTGAGCCTGTGGTTCATTCTTCTTCCTGATGAGAAAATGGAGTGACCTATGCCTGTCCCAACACCTAGGGCTCGTCTCTCGTTGGTTCCGCGTCTTCCCGTTCATCCTCAGGACAAATTGCAACCTGTACAATCAGGAGGTTAAAGGTGCTGATTCTCCAAGTAGGGAGGTGGTTAGTCAAGCAGCTGGAATGGTGAACCCTAGCACAAGGAGAGGAGAAATGAGGTGCAGTTTAGAAACCTTTCCCGATCTCATGGCATACCATCTTCTGGGTTTCCCATGCATGTTTTGATGTAGGAAGATGCCCTTGTACCTGGAGATTTGAGACCCATGGGGTGTGTTCCCCGCAGTGTTACTTTAAAGTATCTGCATTTGCTCACCCAACCTCACCAATCCTCTCAGCCCCAAGAGTGTCCAGCCTTATGTCTCATCCAGCTGTGGGTCTAGATATGGTCAATCCAGGTTGCATCATAGACCCTGAACGGATTTTGTAAGAATTTCTCTGTCTTTCACTGTCTTTGTTTTGTTGGTTTTTTAAAGTAATTTATGTTTAGAATCGGGCTTGGCTGCTTTTCCCTGCTGTGTTGATGCCGCTTTACACCCTCTTGATTCACTTGCAGAGAGATATCGATACATAGGTTTTCAGATTCTTACTAGTCAGATATATTCTTGTGTGGTGACTAGGGTGTGTTGAGTCCAGTTCACTGAGCAGGGAATAGGCCTTGTCTATTACATATTTGGCTTATGGAGAGGTCTCTGAGCTAATTTGAAACCCTTGTTTTATGCATCACCCCACCTCACCTTTCCGGTTAAGCAGCCATAGTGTGTCTTCTAAAGGTGTGCCTCTGTTCTGTTTTGTAATTCAGTTCAAGAGTAGCGATTTTGACATTCCCTCTATAAGCGATATCTTAGGATAAGTGCCTTTTTCTGTGTGACTTATTTCACTTAGAATCATCGTACCTAAATCCACTCATCATGCTGCTAACTAGCCTTATGACATTGATTTCATGGCTGAGTGATATTGCATTGTGCCAAGTACCACCATTTCTTTATCCATTTTTCTATTTCCTGGGATATTGAAGGTGTACCGAAGCGGAGGTTCTTGTAAACAGAGCAGCCGTAAAGTTTGGGGTGCCTGTGTCTTGTTGATTTTTAGTTTTCCCAATTTATACGCCCATGAGTGGAAGTGCCCTATGCTCTCAACGCTGTGTTTATTACTTGTTTCAGGACACACCGTACTCTTCTCCAGAGTGCCTGTTGGCAATTTACATCCCGCCCATCAGCGTAGCAAGGCTTCCATGTCTCCATGGCCTGTCCTGCTTTTCTGGTTTTTACACTTTGTTCAGCATGGCCCTTTTGACCGAGGGCAAGCGAGACTTCTTTGTAGCGCTGATTTGCCCTTCCGGCTTGCTTGGTTGGCCAAAAAGGGCGTATGCGTTTTTTCCTGAATATATTCAGGAAAAAACGCATACGCCCTTTTTGGCCAAGGGCATCATTGTCAACGTTTTGCCGCTTTTCATGTGCTTTAAAGGCGAGTCGAATCTACCTCCTGAAATCTGTTTCCTGCAAATCTGCCTTGCTTTCAAATCCTCTTCGTTGCCTTCCCTCAATATATTTGTGGACGAGAGTTCTCATTTATAACTCTGCACGTTTGTGAATTGCAGTGCCCCTGAGCTCCATTTGTCTCCTCGCTTTTTTGGGAGCTGGCCGCAAAAGCGCAGGATTGCTTCAGGCCCTATTTTGGTTCTGGGGGGCAGGCTGAGCCTGTGGTTCATTCTTCTTCCTGATGGGAAAATGGAGTGACCTATGCCTGTCCCAACACCTAGGGCTCGTCTCTCGTTGGTTCCGCGTCTTCCCGTTCATCCTCAGGACAAATTGCAACCTGAACGAAACAGTAGGTTAAAGGTGCTGATTCTCCAAGTAGGGAGATGGTTAGTCAAGCGGCTGGAATGGCGAACCCGAGCACAAGGAGAGGAGAAATGAGGTGCGTTTTAGAAACCTTTCCCGATCTCATGGCATACCATCTTCTGGGTTTCCCATGCATGTTTTGATGTAGGAAGATTCCCTTGTACCTGGAGATTTGAGACCCATGGGGTGTGTTCCCCGCAGTGTTACTTTAAAGTATCTGCATTTGCTCACCCAACCTCACCAACCCTCTCAGCCCCAAGAGTGTCCAGCCTTATGTCTCATCCAGCTGTGGGTCTTGATATGGTCAATCCAGGTTGCATCATAGACCCTGAACGGATTTTGTAAGAATTTCTCTCTCTTTCACTGTCTTTGTTTTGTGGGTTTTTTAAAGTAATTTATGTTTAGAATCGGGCTTGGCTGCTTTTCCCTGCTGTGTTGATGCCGCTTTACACCCTCTTGATTCACTTGCAGAGAGATATCGATACATAGGTTTTCAGATTCTTACTAGTCAGATATATTCTTGTGTGTTGACTAGGGTGTGTTGAGTCCAGTTCACTGAGCAGGGAGTAGGCCTTGTCTATTACATATTTGCTTATGGAGCGGTCTCTGAGCTAATTTGAAACCCTTGTTTTATGCATCACCCCACCTCACCTTTCCCGTTAAGCAGCCATAGTGTGTCTTCTAAAGGTGTGACTCTGTTCTGTTTTGTAATTCAGTTCAAGTGTAGCGATTTTGACATTCCCTCTATAAGCGATATCTTAGGATAAGTGTCTTTTTCTGTGTGACTTATTTCACTTAGAATCATCGTATCTAAATCCACTCATCATGCTGCTAACTAGCCTTATGACATTGATTTCATGGCTGAGTGATATTCCACTGTGCCAAGTACCACCATTTCTTTATCCATTTTTCTCTTTCCTGGGATATTGAAGGTGTACCGAAGTGGAGGTTCTTGGAAACAGAGCAGCCGTAAACTTTAGGGTGCCTGTGTCTTGTTGACTTTTAGTTTTCCCAATTTCTACGCCCATGAGTGGAAGTGCCCTATGCTCTCTACGCTGTGTTTATTACTTGTTTCAGGACACACCGTACTCTTCTCCAGAGTGCCTGTTGGCAATTTACATCCCGCCCATCAGCGTAGCAAGGCTCCCATGTCTCCATGGCCTGTCCTGCTTTTCTGGTTTTTACACTTTGTTCAGCATGGCCCTTTTGACCGAGGGCAAGCGAGACTTCTTTGTAGCGCTGATTTGCCCTTCCGGCTTGCTTGGTTGGCCAAAAAGGGCGTATGCGTTTTTTCCTGAATATATTCAGGAAAAAACGCATACGCCCTTTTTGGCCAAGGGCATCATTGTCAACGTTTTGCCGCTTTTCATGTGCTTTAAAGGCGAGTCGAATCTACCTCCTGAAATCTGTTTCCTGCAAATCTGCCTTGCTTTCAAATCCTCTTCGTTGCCTTCCCTCAATATATTTGTGGACGAGAGTTCTCATTTATAACTCTGCACGTTTGTGAATTGCAGTGCCCCTGAGCTCCATTTGTCTCCTCGCTTTTTTGGGAGCTGGCCGCAAAAGCGCAGGATTGCTTCAGGCCCTATTTTGGTTCTGGGGGGCAGGCTGAGCCTGTGGTTCATTCTTCTTCCTGATGAGAAAATGGAGTGACCTATGCCTGTCCCAACACCTAGGGCTCGTCTCTCGTTGGTTCCGCGTCTTCCCGTTCATCCTCAGGACAAATTGCAACCTGTACAATCAGGAGGTTAAAGGTGCTGATTCTCCAAGTAGGGAGATGGTTAGTCAAGCAGCTGGAATGGTGAACCCTAGCACAAGGAGAGGAGAAATGAGGTGCAGTTTAGAAACCTTTCCCGATCTCATGGCATACCATCTTCTGGGTTTCCCATGCATGTTTTGATGTAGGAAGATGCCCTTGTACCTGGAGATTTGAGACCCATGGGGTGTGTTCCCCGCAGTGTTACTTTAAAGTATCTGCATTTGCTCACCCAACCTCACCAATCCTCTCAGCCCCAAGAGTGTCCAGCCTTATGTCTCATCCAGCTGTGGGTCTAGATATGGTCAATCCAGGTTGCATCAGAGACCCTGAACGGATTTTGTAAGAATTTCTCTCTCTTTCACTGTCTTTGCTTTGTGGGTTTTTTAAAGTAATGTATGTTTAGAATGGGGTTTGGCTGCTTTTCCCTGCTGTGTTTATGCCGCTTTACACCCTCTTGATTCACTTGCAGAGAGATATCGATACATAGGTTTTCAGATTCATACTAGTCAGATATATTCTTGTGCGGTGACTAGGGGGTGTTGAGTCCAGTTCACTGAGCAGGGAGTAGGCCTTGTCTATTACATATTTGGCTTATGGAGCGGTGTCTGAGCTAATTTCAAACCCTTGTTTTATGCATCACCCCACCTCACCTTTCCCGTTAAGCAGCCATAGTGTGTCTTCTAAAGGTGTGACTCTGTTCTGTTTTGTAATTCAGTTCAAGTGTAGCGATTTTGACATTCCCTCTATAAGCGATATCTTAGGATAAGTGTCTTTTTCTGTGTGACTTATTTCACTTAGAATCATCGTACCTAAATCCACTCATCATGCTGCTAACTAGCCTTATGACATTGATTTCATGGCTGAGTGATATTCCATTGTGCCAAGTACCACCATTTCTTTATCCATTTTTCTCTTTCCTGGGATATTGATGGTGTACCGAAGTGGAGGTTCTTGGAAACAGAGCAGCCGTAAACTTTAGGGTGCCTGTGTCTTGTTGATTTTTAGTTTTCCCAATTTATACGCCCTTGAGTGGAAGTGCCCTATGCTCTCTACGCTGTGTTTATTACTTGTTTCAGGACACACCGTACTCTTCTCCAGAGTGCCTGTTGGCAATTTACATCCCGCCCATCAGCGTAGCAAGGCTCCCATGTCTCCATGGCCTGTCCTGCTTTTCTGGTTTTTACTGTTTGTTCAGCATGGCCCTTTTGACCGAGGGCAAGCGAGACTTCTTTGTAGCGCTGATTTGCCCTTCCGGCTTGCTTGGTTGGCCAAAAAGGGCGTATGCGTTTTTTCCTGAATATATTCAGGAAAAAACGCATACGCCCTTTTTGGCCAAGGGCATCATTGTCAACGTTTTGCCGCTTTTCATGTGCTTTAAAGGCGAGTCGAATCTACCTCCTGAAATCTGTTTCCTGCAAATCTGCCTTGCTTTCAAATCCTCTTCGTTGCCTTCCCTCAATATATTTGTGGACGAGAGTTCTCATTTATAACTCTGCACGTTTGTGAATTGCAGTGCCCCTGAGCTCCATTTGTCTCCTCGCTTTTTTGGGAGCTGGCCGCAAAAGCGCAGGATTGCTTCAGGCCCTATTTTGGTTCTGGGGGGCAGGCTGAGCCTGTGGTTCATTCTTCTTCCTGATGGGAAAATGGAGTGACCTATGCCTGTCCCAACACCTAGGGCTCGTCTCTCGTTGGTTCCGCGTCTTCCCGTTCATCCTCAGGACAAATTGCAACCTGAACGAAACAGTAGGTTAAAGGTGCTGATTCTCCAAGTAGGGAGATGGTTAGTCAAGCGGCTGGAATGGCGAACCCGAGCACAAGGAGAGGAGAAATGAGGTGCGTTTTAGAAACCTTTCCCGATCTCATGGCATACCATCTTCTGGGTTTCCCATGCATGTTTTGATGTAGGAAGATTCCCTTGTACCTGGAGATTTGAGACCCATGGGGTGTGTTCCCCGCAGTGTTACTTTAAAGTATCTGCATTTGCTCACCCAACCTCACCAACCCTCTCAGCCCCAAGAGTGTCCAGCCTTATGTCTCATCCAGCTGTGGGTCTTGATATGGTCAATCCAGGTTGCATCATAGACCCTGAACGGATTTTGTAAGAATTTCTCTCTCTTTCACTGTCTTTGTTTTGTGGGTTTTTTAAAGTAATTTATGTTTAGAATCGGGCTTGGCTGCTTTTCCCTGCTGTGTTGATGCCGCTTTACACCCTCTTGATTCACTTGCAGAGAGATATCAATACATAGGTTTTCAGATTCTTACTAGTCAGATATATTCTTGTGTGTTGACTAGGGTGTGTTGAGTCCAGTTCACTGAGCAGGGAGTAGGCCTTGTCTATTACATATTTTGCTTATGGAGCGGTCTCTGAGCTAATTTGAAACCCTTGTTTTATGCATCACCCCACCTCACCTTTCCCGTTAAGCAGCCATAGTGTGTCTTCTAAAGGTGTGACTCTGTTCTGTTTTGTAATTCAGTTCAAGTGTAGCGATTTTGACATTCCCTCTATAAGCGATATCTTAGGATAAGTGTCTTTTTCTGTGTGACTTATTTCACTTAGAATCATCGTATCTAAATCCACTCATCATGCTGCTAACTAGCCTTATGACATTGATTTCATGGCTGAGTGATATTCCACTGTGCCAAATACCACCATTTCTTTATCCATTTTTCTCTTTCCTGGGATATTGAAGGTGTACCGAAGTGGAGGTTCTTGGAAACAGAGCAGCCGTAAACTTTAGGGTGCCTGTGTCTTGTTGACTTTTAGTTTTCCCAATTTCTACGCCCATGAGTGGAAGTGCCCTATGCTCTCTACGCTGTGTTTATTACTTGTTTCAGGACACACCGTACTCTTCTCCAGAGTGCCTGTTGGCAATTTACATCCCGCCCATCAGCGTAGCAAGGCTCCCATGTCTCCATGGCCTGTCCTGCTTTTCTGGTTTTTACACTTTGTTCAGCATGGCCCTTTTGACCGAGGGCAAGCGAGACTTCTTTGTAGCGCTGATTTGCCCTTCCGGCTTGCTTGGTTGGCCAAAAAGGGCGTATGCGTTTTTTCCTGAATATATTCAGGAAAAAACGCATACGCCCTTTTTGGCCAAGGGCATCATTGTCAACGTTTTGCCGCTTTTCATGTGCTTTAAAGGCGAGTCGAATCTACCTCCTGAAATCTGTTTCCTGCAAATCTGCCTTGCTTTCAAATCCTCTTCGTTGCCTTCCCTCAATATATTTGTGGACGAGAGTTCTCATTTATAACTCTGCACGTTTGTGAATTGCAGTGCCCCTGAGCTCCATTTGTCTCCTCGCTTTTTTGGGAGCTGGCCGCAAAAGCGCAGGATTGCTTCAGGCCCTATTTTGGTTCTGGGGGGCAGGCTGAGCCTGTGGTTCATTCTTCTTCCTGATGAGAAAATGGAGTGACCTATGCCTGTCCCAACACCTAGGGCTCGTCTCTCGTTGGTTCCGCGTCTTCCCGTTCATCCTCAGGACAAATTGCAACCTGTACAATCAGGAGGTTAAAGGTGCTGATTCTCCAAGTAGGGAGATGGTTAGTCAAGCAGCTGGAATGGTGAACCCGAGCACAAGGAGAGGAGAAATGAGGTGCAGTTTAGAAACCTTTCCCGATCTCATGGCATACCATCTTCTGGGTTTCCCATGCATGTTTTGATGTAGGAAGATGCCCTTGTACCTGGAGATTTGAGACCCATGGGGTGTGTTCCCCGCAGTGTTACTTTAAAGTATCTGCATTTGCTCACCCAACCTCACCAATCCTCTCAGCCCCAAGAGTGTCCAGCCTTATGTCTCATCCAGCTGTGGGTCTAGATATGGTCAATCCAGGTTGCATCAGAGACCCTGAACGGATTTTGTAAGAATTTCTCTCTCTTTCACTGTCTTTGCTTTGTGGGTTTTTTAAAGTAATGTATGTTTAGAATGGGGTTTGGCTGCTTTTCCCTGCTGTGTTTATGCCGCTTTACACCCTCTTGATTCACTTGCAGAGAGATATCGATACATAGGTTTTCAGATTCATACTAGTCAGATATATTCTTGTGCGGTGACTAGGGGGTGTTGAGTCCAGTTCACTGAGCAGGGAGTAGGCCTTGTCTATTACATATTTGGCTTATGGAGTGGTGTCTGAGCTAATTTCAAACCCTTGTTTTATGCATCACCCCACCTCACCTTTCCCGTTAAGCAGCCATAGTGTGTCTTCTAAAGGTGTGACTCTGTTCTGTTTTGTAATTCAGTTCAAGTGTAGCGATTTTGACATTCCCTCTATAAGCGATATCTTAGGATAAGTGTCTTTTTCTGTGTGACTTATTTCACTTAGAATCATCGTACCTAAATCCACTCATCATGCTGCTAACTAGCCTTATGACATTGATTTCATGGCTGAGTGATATTCCATTGTGCCAAGTACCACCATTTCTTTATCCATTTTTCTCTTTCCTGGGATATTGAAGGTGTACCGAAGTGGAGGTTCTTGGAAACAGAGCAGCCGTAAACTTTAGGGTGCCTGTGTCTTGTTGATTTTTAGTTTTCCCAATTTATACGCCCTTGAGTGGAAGTGCCCTATGCTCTCTACGCTGTGTTTATTACTTGTTTCAGGACACACCGTACTCTTCTCCAGAGTGCCTGTTGGCAATTTACATCCCGCCCATCAGCGTAGCAAGGCTCCCATGTCTCCATGGCCTGTCCTGCTTTTCTGGTTTTTACTGTTTGTTCAGCATGGCCCTTTTGACCGAGGGCAAGCGAGACTTCTTTGTAGCGCTGATTTGCCCTTCTGGCTTGCTTGGTTGGCCAAAAAGGGCGTATGCGTTTTTTCCTGAATATATTCAGGAAAAAACGCATACGCCCTTTTTGGCCAAGGGCATCATTGTCAACGTTTTGCCGCTTTTCATGTGCTTTAAAGGCGAGTCGAATCTACCTCCTGAAATCTGTTTCCTGCAAATCTGCCTTGCTTTCAAATCCTCTTCGTTGCCTTCCCTCAATATATTTGTGGACGAGAGTTCTCATTTATAACTCTGCACGTTTGTGAATTGCAGTGCCCCTGAGCTCCATTTGTCTCCTCGCTTTTTTGGGAGCTGGCCGCAAAAGCGCAGGATTGCTTCAGGCCCTATTTTGGTTCTGGGGGGCAGGCTGAGCCTGTGGTTCATTCTTCTTCCTGATGGGAAAATGGAGTGACCTATGCCTGTCCCAACACCTAGGGCTCGTCTCTCGTTGGTTCCGCGTCTTCCCGTTCATCCTCAGGACAAATTGCAACCTGTACAATCAGGAGGTTAAAGGTGCTGATTCTCCAAGTAGGGAGATGGTTAGTCAAGCGGCTGGAATGGCGAACCCGAGCACAAGGAGAGGAGAAATGAGGTGCGTTTTAGAAACCTTTCCCGATCTCATGGCATACCATCTTCTGGGTTTCCCATGCATGTTTTGATGTAGGAAGATTCCCTTGTACCTGGAGATTTGAGACCCATGGGGTGGGTACCCCGCGGTATTACTTTAAAGTATCTGCATTTGCTCACCCAACCTCACCAACCCTCTCAGCCCCAAGAGTGTCCAGCCTTATGTCTCATCCAGCTGTGGGTCTTGATATGGTCAATCCAGGTTGCATCATAGACCCTGAACGGATTTTGTAAGAATTTCTCTCTCTTCAACTGTCTTTGTTTTGTGGGTTTTTTAAAGTAATTTATGTTTAGAATCGGGCTTGGCTGCTTTTCCCTGCTGTGTTGATGCCGCTTTACACCCTCTTGATTCACTTGCAGAGAGATATCGATACATAGGTTTTCAGATTCTTACTAGTCAGATATATTCTTGTGTGTTGACTAGGGTGTGTTGAGTCCAGTTCACTGAGCAGGGAGTAGGCCTTGTCTATTACATATTTGGCTTATGGAGCGGTCTCTGAGCTAATTTCAAACCCTTGTTTTATGCATCACCCCACCTCACCTTTCCCGTTAAGCAGCCATAGTGTGTCTTCTAAAGGTGTGACTCTGTTCTGTTTTGTAATTCAGTTCAAGTGTAGCGATTTTGACATTCCCTCTATAAGCGATATCTTAGGATAAGTGTCTTTTTCTGTGTGACTTATTTCACTTAGAATCATCGTATCTAAATCCACTCATCATGCTGCTAACTAGCCTTATGACATTGATTTCATGGCTGAGTGATATTCCACTGTGCCAAGTACCACCATTTCTTTATCCATTTTTCTCTTTCCTGGGATATTGAAGGTGTACCGAAGTGGAGGTTCTTGGAAACAGAGCAGCCGTAAACTTTAGGGTGCCTGTGTCTTGTTGACTTTTAGTTTTCCCAATTTATACGCCCATGAGTGGAAGTGCCCTATGCTCTCTACGCTGTGTTTATTACTTGTTTCAGGACACACCGTACTCTTCTCCAGAGTGCCTGTTGGCAATTTACATCCCGCCCATCAGCGTAGCAAGGCTCCCATGTCTCCATGGCCTGTCCTGCTTTTCTGGTTTTTACACTTTGTTCAGCATGGCCCTTTTGACCGAGGGCAAGCGAGACTTCTTTGTAGCGCTGATTTGCCCTTCCGGCTTGCTTGGTTGGCCAAAAAGGGCGTATGCGTTTTTTCCTGAATATATTCAGGAAAAAACGCATACGCCCTTTTTGGCCAAGGGCATCATTGTCAACGTTTTGCCGCTTTTCATGTGCTTTAAAGGCGAGTCGAATCTACCTCCTGAAATCTGTTTCCTGCAAATCTGCCTTGCTTTCAAATCCTCTTCGTTGCCTTCCCTCAATATATTTGTGGACGAGAGTTCTCATTTATAACTCTGCACGTTTGTGAATTGCAGTGCCCCTGAGCTCCATTTGTCTCCTCGCTTTTTTGGGAGCTGGCCGCAAAAGCGCAGGATTGCTTCAGGCCCTATTTTGGTTCTGGGGGGCAGGCTGAGCCTGTGGTTCATTCTTCTTCCTGATGAGAAAATGGAGTGACCTATGCCTGTCCCAACACCTAGGGCTCGTCTCTCGTTGGTTCCGCGTCTTCCCGTTCATCCTCAGGACAAATTGCAACCTGTACAATCAGGAGGTTAAAGGTGCTGATTCTCCAAGTAGGGAGATGGTTAGTCAAGCAGCTGGAATGGTGAACCCGAGCACAAGGAGAGGAGAAATGAGGTGCAGTTTAGAAACCTTTCCCGATCTCATGGCATACCATCTTCTGGGTTTCCCATGCATGTTTTGATGTAGGAAGATGCCCTTGTACCTGGAGATTTGAGACCCATGGGGTGTGTTCCCCGCAGTGTTACTTTAAAGTATCTGCATTTGCTCACCCAACCTCACCAATCCTCTCAGCCCCAAGAGTGTCCAGCCTTATGTCTCATCCAGCTGTGGGTCTAGATATGGTCAATCCAGGTTGCATCAGAGACCCTGAACGGATTTTGTAAGAATTTCTCTCTCTTTCACTGTCTTTGCTTTGTGGGTTTTTTAAAGTAATGTATGTTTAGAATGGGGTTTGGCTGCTTTTCCCTGCTGTGTTTATGCCGCTTTACACCCTCTTGATTCACTTGCAGAGAGATATCGATACATAGGTTTTCAGATTCATACTAGTCAGATATATTCTTGTGCGGTGACTAGGGGGTGTTGAGTCCAGTTCACTGAGCAGGGAGTAGGCCTTGTCTATTACATATTTGGCTTATGGAGCGGTGTCTGAGCTAATTTCAAACCCTTGTTTTATGCATCACCCCACCTCACCTTTCCCGTTAAGCAGCCATAGTGTGTCTTCTAAAGGTGTGACTCTGTTCTGTTTTGTAATTCAGTTCAAGTGTAGCGATTTTGACATTCCCTCTATAAGCGATATCTTAGGATAAGTGTCTTTTTCTGTGTGACTTATTTCACTTAGAATCATCGTACCTAAATCCACTCATCATGCTGCTAACTAGCCTTATGACATTGATTTCATGGCTGAGTGATATTCCATTGTGCCAAGTACCACCATTTCTTTATCCATTTTTCTCTTTCCTGGGATATTGATGGTGTACCGAAGTGGAGGTTCTTGGAAACAGAGCAGCCGTAAACTTTAGGGTGCCTGTGTCTTGTTGATTTTTAGTTTTCCCAATTTATACGCCCTTGAGTGGAAGTGCCCTATGCTCTCTACGCTGTGTTTATTACTTGTTTCAGGACACACCGTACTCTTCTCCAGAGTGCCTGTTGGCAATTTACATCCCGCCCATCAGCGTAGCAAGGCTCCCATGTCTCCATGGCCTGTCCTGCTTTTCTGGTTTTTACTGTTTGTTCAGCATGGCCCTTTTGACCGAGGGCAAGCGAGACTTCTTTGTAGCGCTGATTTGCCCTTCCGGCTTGCTTGGTTGGCCAAAAAGGGCGTATGCGTTTTTTCCTGAATATATTCAGGAAAAAACGCATACGCCCTTTTTGGCCAAGGGCATCATTGTCAACGTTTTGCCGCTTTTCATGTGCTTTAAAGGCGAGTCGAATCTACCTCCTGAAATCTGTTTCCTGCAAATCTGCCTTGCTTTCAAATCCTCTTCGTTGCCTTCCCTCAATATATTTGTGGACGAGAGTTCTCATTTATAACTCTGCACGTTTGTGAATTGCAGTGCCCCTGAGCTCCATTTGTCTCCTCGCTTTTTTGGGAGCTGGCCGCAAAAGCGCAGGATTGCTTCAGGCCCTATTTTGGTTCTGGGGGGCAGGCTGAGCCTGTGGTTCATTCTTCTTCCTGATGGGAAAATGGAGTGACCTATGCCTGTCCCAACACCTAGGGCTCGTCTCTCGTTGGTTCCGCGTCTTCCCGTTCATCCTCAGGACAAATTGCAACCTGTACAATCAGGAGGTTAAAGGTGCTGATTCTCCAAGTAGGGAGATGGTTAGTCAAGCGGCTGGAATGGCGAACCCGAGCACAAGGAGAGGAGAAATGAGGTGCGTTTTAGAAACCTTTCCCGATCTCATGGCATACCATCTTCTGGGTTTCCCATGCATGTTTTGATGTAGGAAGATTCCCTTGTACCTGGAGATTTGAGACCCATGGGGTGTGTTCCCCGCAGTGTTACTTTAAAGTATCTGCATTTGCTCACCCAACCTCACCAACCCTCTCAGCCCCAAGAGTGTCCAGCCTTATGTCTCATCCAGCTGTGGGTCTTGATATGGTCAATCCAGGTTGCATCATAGACCCTGAACGGATTTTGTAAGAATTTCTCTCTCTTTCACTGTCTTTGTTTTGTGGGTTTTTTAAAGTAATTTATGTTTAGAATCGGGCTTGGCTGCTTTTCCCTGCTGTGTTGATGCCGCTTTACACCCTCTTGATTCACTTGCAGAGAGATATCGATACATAGGTTTTCAGATTCTTACTAGTCAGATATATTCTTGTGTGTTGACTAGGGTGTGTTGAGTCCAGTTCACTGAGCAGGGAGTAGGCCTTGTCTATTACATATTTTGCTTATGGAGCGGTCTCTGAGCTAATTTGAAACCCTTGTTTTATGCATCACCCCACCTCACCTTTCCCGTTAAGCAGCCATAGTGTGTCTTCTAAAGGTGTGACTCTGTTCTGTTTTGTAATTCAGTTCAAGTGTAGCGATTTTGACATTCCCTCTATAAGCGATATCTTAGGATAAGTGTCTTTTTCTGTGTGACTTATTTCACTTAGAATCATCGTATCTAAATCCACTCATCATGCTGCTAACTAGCCTTATGACATTGATTTCATGGCTGAGTGATAGTCCACTGTGCCAAGTACCACCATTTCTTTATCCATTTTTCTCTTTCCTGGGATATTGAAGGTGTACCGAAGTGGAGGTTCTTGGAAACAGAGCAGCCGTAAACTTTAGGGTGCCTGTGTCTTGTTGACTTTTAGTTTTCCCAATTTCTACGCCCATGAGTGGAAGTGCCCTATGCTCTCTACGCTGTGTTTATTACTTGTTTCAGGACACACCGTACTCTTCTCCAGAGTGCCTGTTGGCAATTTACATCCCGCCCATCAGCGTAGCAAGGCTCCCATGTCTCCATGGCCTGTCCTGCTTTTCTGGTTTTTACACTTTGTTCAGCATGGCCCTTTTGACCGAGGGCAAGCGAGACTTCTTTGTAGCGCTGATTTGCCCTTCCGGCTTGCTTGGTTGGCCAAAAAGGGCGTATGCGTTTTTTCCTGAATATATTCAGGAAAAAACGCATACGCCCTTTTTGGCCAAGGGCATCATTGTCAACGTTTTGCCGCTTTTCATGTGCTTTAAAGGCGAGTCGAATCTACCTCCTGAAATCTGTTTCCTGCAAATCTGCCTTGCTTTCAAATCCTCTTCGTTGCCTTCCCACAATATATTTGTGGACGAGAGTTCTCATTTATAACTCTGCACGTTTGTGAATTGCAGTGCCCCTGAGCTCCATTTGTCTCCTCGCTTTTTTGGGAGCTGGCCGCAAAAGCGCAGGATTGCTTCAGGCCCTATTTTGGTTCTGGGGGGCAGGCTGAGCCTGTGGTTCATTCTTCTTCCTGATGAGAAAATGGAGTGACCTATGCCTGTCCCAACACCTAGGGCTCGTCTCTCGTTGGTTCCGCGTCTTCCCGTTCATCCTCAGGACAAATTGCAACCTGTACAATCAGGAGGTTAAAGGTGCTGATTCTCCAAGTAGGGAGATGGTTAGTCAAGCAGCTGGAATGGTGAACCCGAGCACAAGGAGAGGAGAAATGAGGTGCAGTTTAGAAACCTTTCCCGATCTCATGGCATACCATCTTCTGGGTTTCCCATGCATGTTTTGATGTGGGAAGATTCCCTTGTACCTGGAGATTTGAGACCCATGGGGTGGGTACCCTGCGGTATTACTTTAAAGTATCTGCATTTGCTCACCCAACCTCACCAATCCTCTCAGCCCCAAGAGTGTCCAGCCTTATGTCTCATCCAGCTGTGGGTCTAGATATGGTCAATCCAGGTTGCATCAGAGACCCTGAACGGATTTTGTAAGAATTTCTCTCTCTTTCACTGTCTTTGCTTTGTGGGTTTTTTAAAGTAATGTATGTTTAGAATGGGGTTTGGCTGCTTTTCCCTGCTGTGTTTATGCCGCTTTACACCCTCTTGATTCACTTGCAGAGAGATATCGATACATAGGTTTTCAGATTCATACTAGTCAGATATATTCTTGTGCGGTGACTAGGGGGTGTTGAGTCCAGTTCACTGAGCAGGGAGTAGGCCTTGTCTATTACATATTTGGCTTATGGAGCGGTGTCTGAGCTAAGTCCAAACCCTTGTTTTATGCATCACCCCACCTCACCTTTCCCGTTAAGCAGCCATAGTGTGTCTTCTAAAGGTGTGACTCTGTTCTGTTTTGTAATTCAGTTCAAGTGTAGCGATTTTGACATTCCCTCTATAAGAGATATCTTAGGATAAGTGTCTTTTTCTGTGTGACTTATTTCACTTAGAATCATCGTATCTAAATCCACTCATCATGCTGCTAACTAGCCTTATGACATTGATTTCATGGCTGAGTGATAGTCCACTGTGCCAAGTACCACCATTTCTTTATCCATTTTTCTCTTTCCTGGGATATTGAAGGTGTACCGAAGTGGAGGTTCTTGGAAACAGAGCAGCCGTAAACTTTAGGGTGCCTGTGTCTTGTTGACTTTTAGTTTTCCCAATTTCTACGCCCATGAGTGGAAGTGCCCTATGCTCTCTACGCTGTGTTTATTACTTGTTTCAGGACACACCGTACTCTTCTCCAGAGTGCCTGTTGGCAATTTACATCCCGCCCATCAGCGTAGCAAGGCTCCCATGTCTCCATGGCCTGTCCTGCTTTTCTGGTTTTTACACTTTGTTCAGCATGGCCCTTTTGACCGAGGGCAAGCGAGACTTCTTTGTAGCGCTGATTTGCCCTTCCGGCTTGCTTGGTTGGCCAAAAAGGGCGTATGCGTTTTTTCCTGAATATATTCAGGAAAAAACGCATACGCCCTTTTTGGCCAAGGGCATCATTGTCAACGTTTTGCCGCTTTTCATGTGCTTTAAAGGCGAGTCGAATCTACCTCCTGAAATCTGTTTCCTGCAAATCTGCCTTGCTTTCAAATCCTCTTCGTTGCCTTCCCTCAATATATTTGTGGACGAGAGTTCTCATTTATAACTCTGCACGTTTGTGAATTGCAGTGCCCCTGAGCTCCATTTGTCTCCTCGCTTTTTTGGGAGCTGGCCGCAAAAGCGCAGGATTGCTTCAGGCCCTATTTTGGTTCTGGGGGGCAGGCTGAGCCTGTGGTTCATTCTTCTTCCTGATGAGAAAATGGAGTGACCTATGCCTGTCCCAACACCTAGGGCTCGTCTCTCGTTGGTTCCGCGTCTTCCCGTTCATCCTCAGGACAAATTGCAACCTGTACAATCAGGAGGTTAAAGGTGCTGATTCTCCAAGTAGGGAGATGGTTAGTCAAGCAGCTGGAATGGTGAACCCGAGCACAAGGAGAGGAGAAATGAGGTGCATTTTAGAAACCTTTCCCGATCTCATGGCATACCATCTTCTGGGTTTCCCATGCATGTTTTGATGTAGGAAGATGCCCTTGTACCTGGAGATTTGAGACCCATGGGGTGTGTTCCCCGCAGTGTTACTTTAAAGTATCTGCATTTGCTCACCCAACCTCACCAATCCTCTCAGCCCCAAGAGTGTCCAGCCTTATGTCTCATCCAGCTGTGGGTCTAGATATGGTCAATCCAGGTTGCATCAGAGACCCTGAACGGATTTTGTAAGAATTTCTCTCTCTTTCACTGTCTTTGCTTTGTGGGTTTTTTAAAGTAATGTATGTTTAGAATGGGGTTTGGCTGCTTTTCCCTGCTGTGTTTATGCCGCTTTACACCCTCTTGATTCACTTGCAGAGAGATATCGATACATAGGTTTTCAGATTCATACTAGTCAGATATATTCTTGTGCGGTGACTAGGGGGTGTTGAGTCCAGTTCACTGAGCAGGGAGTAGGCCTTGTCTATTACATATTTGGCTTATGGAGCGGTGTCTGAGCTAATTTCAAACCCTTGTTTTATGCATCACCCCACCTCACCTTTCCCGTTAAGCAGCCATAGTGTGTCTTCTAAAGGTGTGACTCTGTTCTGTTTTGTAATTCAGTTCAAGTGTAGCGATTTTGACATTCCCTCTATAAGCGATATCTTAGGATAAGTGTCTTTTTCTGTGTGACTTATTTCACTTAGAATCATCGTACCTAAATCCACTCATCATGCTGCTAACTAGCCTTATGACATTGATTTCATGGCTGAGTGATATTCCATTGTGCCAAGTACCACCATTTCTTTATCCATTTTTCTCTTTCCTGGGATATTGATGGTGTACCGAAGTGGAGGTTCTTGGAAACAGAGCAGCTGTAAACTTTAGGGTGCCTGTGTCTTGTTGATTTTTAGTTTTCCCAATTTATACGCCCTTGAGTGGAAGTGCCCTATGCTCTCTACGCTGTGTTTATTACTTGTTTCAGGACACACCGTACTCTTCTCCAGAGTGCCTGTTGGCAATTTACATCCCGCCCATCAGCGTAGCAAGGCTCCCATGTCTCCATGGCCTGTCCTGCTTTTCTGGTTTTTACTGTTTGTTCAGCATGGCCCTTTTGACCGAGGGCAAGCGAGACTTCTTTGTAGCGCTGATTTGCCCTTCCGGCTTGCTTGGTTGGCCAAAAAGGGCGTATGCGTTTTTTCCTGAATATATTCAGGAAAAAACGCATACGCCCTTTTTGGCCAAGGGCATCATTGTCAACGTTTTGCCGCTTTTCATGTGCTTTAAAGGCGAGTGGAATCTACCTCCTGAAATCTGTTTCCTGCAAATCTGCCTTGCTTTCAAATCCTCTTCGTTGCCTTCCCTCAATATATTTGTGGACGAGAGTTCTCATTTATAACTCTGCACGTTTGTGAATTGCAGTGCCCCTGAGCTCCATTTGTCTCCTCGCTTTTTTGGGAGCTGGCCGCAAAAGCGCAGGATTGCTTCAGGCCCTATTTTGGTTCTGGGGGGCAGGCTGAGCCTGTGGTTCATTCTTCTTCCTGATGGGAAAATGGAGTGACCTATGCCTGTCCCAACACCTAGGGCTCGTCTCTCGTTGGTTCCGCGTCTTCCCGTTCATCCTCAGGACAAATTGCAACCTGTACAATCAGGAGGTTAAAGGTGCTGATTCTCCAAGTAGGGAGATGGTTAGTCAAGCGGCTGGAATGGCGAACCCGAGCACAAGGAGAGGAGAAATGAGGTGCGTTTTAGAAACCTTTCCCGATCTCATGGCATACCATCTTCTGGGTTTCCCATGCATGTTTTGATGTAGGAAGATTCCCTTGTACCTGGAGATTTGAGACCCATGGGGTGTGTTCCCCGCAGTGTTACTTTAAAGTATCTGCATTTGCTCACCCAACCTCACCAACCCTCTCAGCCCCAAGAGTGTCCAGCCTTATGTCTCATCCAGCTGTGGGTCTTGATATGGTCAATCCAGGTTGCATCATAGACCCTGAACGGATTTTGTAAGAATTTCTCTCCCTTTCACTGTCTTTGTTTTGTGGGTTTTTTAAAGTAATTTATGTTTAGAATCGGGCTTGGCTGCTTTTCCCTGCTGTGTTGATGCCGCTTTACACCCTCTTGATTCACTTGCAGAGAGATATCGATACATAGGTTTTCAGATTCTTACTAGTCAGATATATTCTTGTGTGTTGACTAGGGTGTGTTGAGTCCAGTTCACTGAGCAGGGAGTAGGCCTTGTCTATTACATATTTTGCTTATGGAGCGGTCTCTGAGCTAATTTGAAACCCTTGTTTTATGCATCACCCCACCTCACCTTTCCGGTTAAGCAGCCATAGTGTGTCTTCTAAAGGTGTGACTCTGTTCTGTTTTGTAATTCAGTTCAAGTGTAGCGATTTTGACATTCCCTCTATAAGTGATATCTTAGGATAAGTGTCTTTTTCTGTGTGACTTATTTCACTTAGAATCATCGTATCTAAATCCACTCATCATGCTGCTAACTAGCCTTATGACATTGATTTCATGGCTGAGTGATATTCCACTGTGCCAAGTACCACCATTTCTTTATCCATTTTTCTCTTTCCTGGGATATTGAAGGTGTACCGAAGTGGAGGTTCTTGGAAACAGAGCAGCCGTAAACTTTAGGGTGCCTGTGTCTTGTTGACTTTTAGTTTTCCCAATTTCTACGCCCATGAGTGGAAGTGCCCTATGCTCTCTACGCTGTGTTTATTACTTGTTTCAGGACACACCGTACTCTTCTCCAGAGTGCCTGTTGGCAATTTACATCCCGCCCATCAGCGTAGCAAGGCTCCCATGTCTCCATGGCCTGTCCTGCTTTTCTGGTTTTTACAATTTGTTCAGCATGGCCCTTTTGACCGAGGGCAAGCGAGACTTCTTTGTAGCGCTGATTTGCCCTTCAGGCTTGCTTGGTTGGCCAAAAAGGGCGTATGCGTTTTTTCCTGAATATATTCAGGAAAAAACGCATACGCCCTTTTTGGCCAAGGGCATCATTGTCAACGTTTTGCCGCTTTTCATGTGCTTTAAAGGCGAGTCGAATCTACCTCCTGAAATCTGTTTCCTGCAAATCTGCCTTGCTTTCAAATCCTCTTCGTTGCCTTCCCTCAATATATTTGTGGACGAGAGTTCTCATTTATAACTCTGCACGTTTGTGAATTGCAGTGCCCCTGAGCTCCATTTGTCTCCTCGCTTTTTTGGGAGCTGGCCGCAAAAGCGCAGGATTGCTTCAGGCCCTATTTTGGTTCTGGGGGGCAGGCTGAGCCTGTGGTTCATTCTTCTTCCTGATGAGAAAATGGAGTGACCTATGCCTGTCCCAACACCTAGGGCTCGTCTCTCGTTGGTTCCGCGTCTTCCCGTTCATCCTCAGGACAAATTGCAACCTGTACAATCAGGAGGTTAAAGGTGCTGATTCTCCAAGTAGGGAGATGGTTAGTCAAGCAGCTGGAATGGTGAACCCGAGCACAAGGAGAGGAGAAATGAGGTGCAGTTTAGAAACCTTTCCCGATCTCATGGCATACCATCTTCTGGGTTTCCCATGCATGTTTTGATGTAGGAAGATGCCCTTGTACCTGGAGATTTGAGACCCATGGGGTGTGTTCCCCGCAGTGTTACTTTAAAGTATCTGCATTTGCTCACCCAACCTCACCAATCCTCTCAGCCCCAAGAGTGTCCAGCCTTATGTCTCATCCAGCTGTGGGTCTAGATATGGTCAATCCAGGTTGCATCAGAGACCCTGAACGGATTTTGTAAGAATTTCTCTCTCTTTCACTGTCTTTGCTTTGTGGGTTTTTTAAAGTAATGTATGTTTAGAATGGGGTTTGGCTGCTTTTCCCTGCTGTGTTTATGCCGCTTTACACCCTCTTGATTCACTTGCAGAGAGATATCGATACATAGGTTTTCAGATTCATACTAGTCAGATATATTCTTGTGCGGTGACTAGGGGGTGTTGAGTCCAGTTCACTGAGCAGGGAGTAGGCCTTGTCTATTACATATTTGGCTTATGGAGCGGTGTCTGAGCTAATTTCAAACCCTTGTTTTATGCATCACCCCACCTCACCTTTCCCGTTAAGCAGCCATAGTGTGTCTTCTAAAGGTGTGACTCTGTTCTGTTTTGTAATTCAGTTCAAGTGTAGCGATTTTGACATTCCCTCTATAAGCGATATCTTAGGATAAGTGTCTTTTTCTGTGTGACTTATTTCACTTAGAATCATCGTACCTAAATCCACTCATCATGCTGCTAACTAGCCTTATGACATTGATTTCATGGCTGAGTGATATTCCATTGTGCCAAGTACCACCATTTCTTTATCCATTTTTCTCTTTCCTGGGATATTGATGGTGTACCGAAGTGGAGGTTCTTGGAAACAGAGCAGCCGTAAACTTTAGGTTGCCTGTGTCTTGTTGATTTTTAGTTTTCCCAATTTATACGCCCTTGAGTGGAAGTGCCCTATGCTCTCTACGCTGTGTTTATTACTTGTTTCAGGACACACCGTACTCTTCTCCAGAGTGCCTGTTGGCAATTTACATCCCGCCCATCAGCGTAGCAAGGCTCCCATGTCTCCATGGCCTGTCCTGCTTTTCTGGTTTTTACTGTTTGTTCAGCATGGCCCTTTTGACCGAGGGCAAGCGAGACTTCTTTGTAGCGCTGATTTGCCCTTCCGGCTTGCTTGGTTGGCCAAAAAGGGCGTATGCGTTTTTTCCTGAATATATTCAGGAAAAAACGCATACGCCCTTTTTGGCCAAGGGCATCATTGTCAACGTTTTGCCGCTTTTCATGTGCTTTAAAGGCGAGTGGAATCTACCTCCTGAAATCTGTTTCCTGCAAATCTGCCTTGCTTTCAAATCCTCTTCGTTGCCTTCCCTCAATATATTTGTGGACGAGAGTTCTCATTTATAACTCTGCACGTTTGTGAATTGCAGTGCCCCTGAGCTCCATTTGTCTCCTCGCTTTTTTGGGAGCTGGCCGCAAAAGCGCAGGATTGCTTCAGGCCCTATTTTGGTTCTGGGGGGCAGGCTGAGCCTGTGGTTCATTCTTCTTCCTGATGGGAAAATGGAGTGACCTATGCCTGTCCCAACACCTAGGGCTCGTCTCTCGTTGGTTCCGCGTCTTCCCGTTCATCCTCAGGACAAATTGCAACCTGAACGAAACAGTAGGTTAAAGGTGCTGATTCTCCAAGTAGGGAGATGGTTAGTCAAGCGGCTGGAATGGCGAACCCGAGCACAAGGAGAGGAGAAATGAGGTGCGTTTTAGAAACCTTTCCCGATCTCATGGCATACCATCTTCTGGGTTTCCCATGCATGTTTTGATGTAGGAAGATTCCCTTGTACCTGGAGATTTGAGACCCATGGGGTGTGTTCCCCGCAGTGTTACTTTAAAGTATCTGCATTTGCTCACCCAACCTCACCAACCCTCTCAGCCCCAAGAGTGTCCAGCCTTATGTCTCATCCAGCTGTGGGTCTTGATATGGTCAATCCAGGTTGCATCATAGACCCTGAACGGATTTTGTAAGAATTTCTCTCTCTTTCACTGTCTTTGTTTTGTGGGTTTTTTAAAGTAATTTATGTTTAGAATCGGGCTTGGCTGCTTTTCCCTGCTGTGTTGATGCCGCTTTACACCCTCTTGATTCACTTGCAGAGAGATATCGATACATAGGTTTTCAGATTCTTACTAGTCAGATATATTCTTGTGTGTTGACTAGGGTGTGTTGAGTCCAGTTCACTGAGCAGGGAGTAGGCCTTGTCTATTACATATTTTGCTTATGGAGCGGTCTCTGAGCTAATTTGAAACCCTTGTTTTATGCATCACCCCACCTCACCTTTCCCGTTAAGCAGCCATAGTGTGTCTTCTAAAGGTGTGACTCTGTTCTGTTTTGTAATTCAGTTCAAGTGTAGCGATTTTGACATTCCCTCTATAAGCCATATCTTAGGATAAGTGTCTTTTTCTGTGTGACTTATTTCACTTAGAATCATCGTATCTAAATCCACTCATCATGCTGCTAACTAGCCTTATGACATTGATTTCATGGCTGAGTGATATTCCACTGTGCCAAGTACCACCATTTCTTTATCCATTTTTCTCTTTCCTGGGATATTGAAGGTGTACCGAAGTGGAGGTTCTTGGAAACAGAGCAGCCGTAAACTTTAGGGTGCCTGTGTCTTGTTGACTTTTAGTTTTCCCAATTTCTACGCCCATGAGTGGAAGTGCCCTATGCTCTCTACGCTGTGTTTATTACTTGTTTCAGGACACACCGTACTCTTCTCCAGAGTGCCTGTTGGCAATTTACATCCCGCCCATCAGCGTAGCAAGGCTCCCATGTCTCCATGGCCTGTCCTGCTTTTCTGGTTTTTACAGTTTGTTCAGCATGGCCCTTTTGACCGAGGGCAAGCGAGACTTCTTTGTAGCGCTGATTTGCCCTTCCGGCTTGCTTGGTTGGCCAAAAAGGGCGTATGCGTTTTTTCCTGAATATATTCAGGAAAAAACGCATACGCCCTTTTTGGCCAAGGGCATCATTGTCAACGTTTTGCCGCTTTTCATGTGCTTTAAAGGCGAGTGGAATCTACCTCCTGAAATCTGTTTCCTGCAAATCTGCCTTGCTTTCAAATCCTCTTCGTTGCCTTCCCTCAATATATTTGTGGACGAGAGTTCTCATTTATAACTCTGCACGTTTGTGAATTGCAGTGCCCCTGAGCTCCATTTGTCTCCTCGCTTTTTTGGGAGCTGGCCGCAAAAGCGCAGGATTGCTTCAGGCCCTATTTTGGTTCTGGGGGGCAGGCTGAGCCTGTGGTTCATTCTTCTTCCTGATGGGAAAATGGAGTGACCTATGCCTGTCCCAACACCTAGGGCTCGTCTCTCGTTGGTTCCGCGTCTTCCCGTTCATCCTCAGGACAAATTGCAACCTGTACAATCAGGAGGTTAAAGGTGCTGATTCTCCAAGTAGGGAGATGGTTAGTCAAGCGGCTGGAATGGCGAACCCGAGCACAAGGAGAGGAGAAATGAGGTGCGTTTTAGAAACCTTTCCCGATCTCATGGCATACCATCTTCTGGGTTTCCCATGCATGTTTTGATGTAGGAAGATTCCCTTGTACCTGGAGATTTGAGACCCATGGGGTGTGTTCCCCGCAGTGTTACTTTAAAGTATCTGCATTTGCTCACCCAACCTCACCAACCCTCTCAGCCCCAAGAGTGTCCAGCCTTATGTCTCATCCAGCTGTGGGTCTTGATATGGTCAATCCAGGTTGCATCATAGACCCTGAACGGATTTTGTAAGAATTTCTCTCCCTTTCACTGTCTTTGTTTTGTGGGTTTTTTAAAGTAATTTATGTTTAGAATCGGGCTTGGCTGCTTTTCCCTGCTGTGTTGATGCCGCTTTACACCCTCTTGATTCACTTGCAGAGAGATATCGATACATAGGTTTTCAGATTCTTACTAGTCAGATATATTCTTGTGTGTTGACTAGGGTGTGTTGAGTCCAGTTCACTGAGCAGGGAGTAGGCCTTGTCTATTACATATTTTGCTTATGGAGCGGTCTCTGAGCTAATTTGAAACCCTTGTTTTATGCATCACCCCACCTCACCTTTCCGGTTAAGCAGCCATAGTGTGTCTTCTAAAGGTGTGACTCTGTTCTGTTTTGTAATTCAGTTCAAGTGTAGCGATTTTGACATTCCCTCTATAAGTGATATCTTAGGATAAGTGTCTTTTTCTGTGTGACTTATTTCACTTAGAATCATCGTATCTAAATCCACTCATCATGCTGCTAACTAGCCTTATGACATTGATTTCATGGCTGAGTGATATTCCACTGTGCCAAGTACCACCATTTCTTTATCCATTTTTCTCTTTCCTGGGATATTGAAGGTGTACCGAAGTGGAGGTTCTTGGAAACAGAGCAGCCGTAAACTTTAGGGTGCCTGTGTCTTGTTGACTTTTAGTTTTCCCAATTTCTACGCCCATGAGTGGAAGTGCCCTATGCTCTCTACGCTGTGTTTATTACTTGTTTCAGGACACACCGTACTCTTCTCCAGAGTGCCTGTTGGCAATTTACATCCCGCCCATCAGCGTAGCAAGGCTCCCATGTCTCCATGGCCTGTCCTGCTTTTCTGGTTTTTACAATTTGTTCAGCATGGCCCTTTTGACCGAGGGCAAGCGAGACTTCTTTGTAGCGCTGATTTGCCCTTCAGGCTTGCTTGGTTGGCCAAAAAGGGCGTATGCGTTTTTTCCTGAATATATTCAGGAAAAAACGCATACGCCCTTTTTGGCCAAGGGCATCATTGTCAACGTTTTGCCGCTTTTCATGTGCTTTAAAGGCGAGTCGAATCTACCTCCTGAAATCTGTTTCCTGCAAATCTGCCTTGCTTTCAAATCCTCTTCGTTGCCTTCCCTCAATATATTTGTGGACGAGAGTTCTCATTTATAACTCTGCACGTTTGTGAATTGCAGTGCCCCTGAGCTCCATTTGTCTCCTCGCTTTTTTGGGAGCTGGCCGCAAAAGCGCAGGATTGCTTCAGGCCCTATTTTGGTTCTGGGGGGCAGGCTGAGCCTGTGGTTCATTCTTCTTCCTGATGAGAAAATGGAGTGACCTATGCCTGTCCCAACACCTAGGGCTCGTCTCTCGTTGGTTCCGCGTCTTCCCGTTCATCCTCAGGACAAATTGCAACCTGTACAATCAGGAGGTTAAAGGTGCTGATTCTCCAAGTAGGGAGATGGTTAGTCAAGCAGCTGGAATGGTGAACCCGAGCACAAGGAGAGGAGAAATGAGGTGCAGTTTAGAAACCTTTCCCGATCTCATGGCATACCATCTTCTGGGTTTCCCATGCATGTTTTGATGTAGGAAGATGCCCTTGTACCTGGAGATTTGAGACCCATGGGGTGTGTTCCCCGCAGTGTTACTTTAAAGTATCTGCATTTGCTCACCCAACCTCACCAATCCTCTCAGCCCCAAGAGTGTCCAGCCTTATGTCTCATCCAGCTGTGGGTCTAGATATGGTCAATCCAGGTTGCATCAGAGACCCTGAACGGATTTTGTAAGAATTTCTCTCTCTTTCACTGTCTTTGCTTTGTGGGTTTTTTAAAGTAATGTATGTTTAGAATGGGGTTTGGCTGCTTTTCCCTGCTGTGTTTATGCCGCTTTACACCCTCTTGATTCACTTGCAGAGAGATATCGATACATAGGTTTTCAGATTCATACTAGTCAGATATATTCTTGTGCGGTGACTAGGGGGTGTTGAGTCCAGTTCACTGAGCAGGGAGTAGGCCTTGTCTATTACATATTTGGCTTATGGAGCGGTGTCTGAGCTAATTTCAAACCCTTGTTTTATGCATCACCCCACCTCACCTTTCCCGTTAAGCAGCCATAGTGTGTCTTCTAAAGGTGTGACTCTGTTCTGTTTTGTAATTCAGTTCAAGTGTAGCGATTTTGACATTCCCTCTATAAGCGATATCTTAGGATAAGTGTCTTTTTCTGTGTGACTTATTTCACTTAGAATCATCGTACCTAAATCCACTCATCATGCTGCTAACTAGCCTTATGACATTGATTTCATGGCTGAGTGATATTCCATTGTGCCAAGTACCACCATTTCTTTATCCATTTTTCTCTTTCCTGGGATATTGATGGTGTACCGAAGTGGAGGTTCTTGGAAACAGAGCAGCCGTAAACTTTAGGTTGCCTGTGTCTTGTTGATTTTTAGTTTTCCCAATTTATACGCCCTTGAGTGGAAGTGCCCTATGCTCTCTACGCTGTGTTTATTACTTGTTTCAGGACACACCGTACTCTTCTCCAGAGTGCCTGTTGGCAATTTACATCCCGCCCATCAGCGTAGCAAGGCTCCCATGTCTCCATGGCCTGTCCTGCTTTTCTGGTTTTTACTGTTTGTTCAGCATGGCCCTTTTGACCGAGGGCAAGCGAGACTTCTTTGTAGCGCTGATTTGCCCTTCCGGCTTGCTTGGTTGGCCAAAAAGGGCGTATGCGTTTTTTCCTGAATATATTCAGGAAAAAACGCATACGCCCTTTTTGGCCAAGGGCATCATTGTCAACGTTTTGCCGCTTTTCATGTGCTTTAAAGGCGAGTGGAATCTACCTCCTGAAATCTGTTTCCTGCAAATCTGCCTTGCTTTCAAATCCTCTTCGTTGCCTTCCCTCAATATATTTGTGGACGAGAGTTCTCATTTATAACTCTGCACGTTTGTGAATTGCAGTGCCCCTGAGCTCCATTTGTCTCCTCGCTTTTTTGGGAGCTGGCCGCAAAAGCGCAGGATTGCTTCAGGCCCTATTTTGGTTCTGGGGGGCAGGCTGAGCCTGTGGTTCATTCTTCTTCCTGATGGGAAAATGGAGTGACCTATGCCTGTCCCAACACCTAGGGCTCGTCTCTCGTTGGTTCCGCGTCTTCCCGTTCATCCTCAGGACAAATTGCAACCTGAACGAAACAGTAGGTTAAAGGTGCTGATTCTCCAAGTAGGGAGATGGTTAGTCAAGCGGCTGGAATGGCGAACCCGAGCACAAGGAGAGGAGAAATGAGGTGCGTTTTAGAAACCTTTCCCGATCTCATGGCATACCATCTTCTGGGTTTCCCATGCATGTTTTGATGTAGGAAGATTCCCTTGTACCTGGAGATTTGAGACCCATGGGGTGTGTTCCCCGCAGTGTTACTTTAAAGTATCTGCATTTGCTCACCCAACCTCACCAACCCTCTCAGCCCCAAGAGTGTCCAGCCTTATGTCTCATCCAGCTGTGGGTCTTGATATGGTCAATCCAGGTTGCATCATAGACCCTGAACGGATTTTGTAAGAATTTCTCTCTCTTTCACTGTCTTTGTTTTGTGGGTTTTTTAAAGTAATTTATGTTTAGAATCGGGCTTGGCTGCTTTTCCCTGCTGTGTTGATGCCGCTTTACACCCTCTTGATTCACTTGCAGAGAGATATCGATACATAGGTTTTCAGATTCTTACTAGTCAGATATATTCTTGTGTGTTGACTAGGGTGTGTTGAGTCCAGTTCACTGAGCAGGGAGTAGGCCTTGTCTATTACATATTTTGCTTATGGAGCGGTCTCTGAGCTAATTTGAAACCCTTGTTTTATGCATCACCCCACCTCACCTTTCCCGTTAAGCAGCCATAGTGTGTCTTCTAAAGGTGTGACTCTGTTCTGTTTTGTAATTCAGTTCAAGTGTAGCGATTTTGACATTCCCTCTATAAGCCATATCTTAGGATAAGTGTCTTTTTCTGTGTGACTTATTTCACTTAGAATCATCGTATCTAAATCCACTCATCATGCTGCTAACTAGCCTTATGACATTGATTTCATGGCTGAGTGATATTCCACTGTGCCAAGTACCACCATTTCTTTATCCATTTTTCTCTTTCCTGGGATATTGAAGGTGTACCGAAGTGGAGGTTCTTGGAAACAGAGCAGCCGTAAACTTTAGGGTGCCTGTGTCTTGTTGACTTTTAGTTTTCCCAATTTCTACGCCCATGAGTGGAAGTGCCCTATGCTCTCTACGCTGTGTTTATTACTTGTTTCAGGACACACCGTACTCTTCTCCAGAGTGCCTGTTGGCAATTTACATCCCGCCCATCAGCGTAGCAAGGCTCCCATGTCTCCATGGCCTGTCCTGCTTTTCTGGTTTTTACACTTTGTTCAGCATGGCCCTTTTGACCGAGGGCAAGCGAGACTTCTTTGTAGCGCTGATTTGCCCTTCCGGCTTGCTTGGTTGGCCAAAAAGGGCGTATGCGTTTTTTCCTGAATATATTCAGGAAAAAACGCATACGCCCTTTTTGGCCAAGGGCATCATTGTCAACGTTTTGCCGCTTTTCATGTGCTTTAAAGGCGAGTCGAATCTACCTCCTGAAATCTGTTTCCTGCAAATCTGCCTTGCTTTCAAATCCTCTTCGTTGCCTTCCCTCAATATATTTGTGGACGAGAGTTCTCATTTATAACTCTGCACGTTTGTGAATTGCAGTGCCCCTGAGCTCCATTTGTCTCCTCGCTTTTTTGGGAGCTGGCCGCAAAAGCGCAGGATTGCTTCAGGCCCTATTTTGGTTCTGGGGGGCAGGCTGAGCCTGTGGTTCATTCTTCTTCCTGATGAGAAAATGGAGTGACCTATGCCTGTCCCAACACCTAGGGCTCGTCTCTCGTTGGTTCCGCGTCTTCCCGTTCATCCTCAGGACAAATTGCAACCTGTACAATCAGGAGGTTAAAGGTGCTGATTCTCCAAGTAGGGAGATGGTTAGTCAAGCAGCTGGAATGGTGAACCCGAGCACAAGGAGAGGAGAAATGAGGTGCAGTTTAGAAACCTTTCCCGATCTCATGGCATACCATCTTCTGGGTTTCCCATGCATGTTTTGATGTAGGAAGATGCCCTTGTACCTGGAGATTTGAGACCCATGGGGTGTGTTCCCCGCAGTGTTACTTTAAAGTATCTGCATTTGCTCACCCAACCTCACCAATCCTCTCAGCCCCAAGAGTGTCCAGCCTTATGTCTCATCCAGCTGTGGGTCTAGATATGGTCAATCCAGGTTGCATCAGAGACCCTGAACGGATTTTGTAAGAATTTCTCTCTCTTTCACTGTCTTTGCTTTGTGGGTTTTTTAAAGTAATGTATGTTTAGAATGGGGTTTGGCTGCTTTTCCCTGCTGTGTTTATGCCGCTTTACACCCTCTTGATTCACTTGCAGAGAGATATCGATACATAGGTTTTCAGATTCATACTAGTCAGATATATTCTTGTGCGGTGACTAGGGGGTGTTGAGTCCAGTTCACTGAGCAGGGAGTAGGCCTTGTCTATTACATATTTGGCTTATGGAACGGTGTCTGAGCTAATTTCAAACCCTTGTTTTATGCATCACCCCACCTCACCTTTCCCGTTAAGCAGCCATAGTGTGTCTTCTAAAGGTGTGAATCTGTTCTGTTTTGTAATTCAGTTCAAGTGTAGCGATTTTGACATTCCCTCTATAAGCGATATCTTAGGATAAGTGTCTTTTTCTGTGTGACTTATTTCACTTAGAATCATCGTACCTAAATCCACTCATCATGCTGATAACTAGCCTTATGACATTGATTTCATGGCTGAGTGATATTCCATTGTGCCAAGTACCACCATTTCTTTATCCATTTTTCTCTTTCCTGGGATATTGATGGTGTACCGAAGTGGAGGTTCTTGGAAACAGAGCAGCCGTAAACTTTAGGGTGCCTGTGTCTTGTTGATTTTTAGTTTTCCCAATTTATACGCCCTTGAGTGGAAGTGCCCTATGCTCTCTACGCTGTGTTTATTACTTGTTTCAGGACACACCGTACTCTTCTCCAGAGTGCCTGTTGGCAATTTACATCCCGCCCATCAGCGTAGCAAGGCTCCCATGTCTCCATGGCCTGTCCTGCTTTTCTGGTTTTTACTGTTTGTTCAGCATGGCCCTTTTGACCGAGGGCAAGCGAGACTTCTTTGTAGCGCTGATTTGCCCTTCCGGCTTGCTTGGTTGGCCAAAAAGGGCGTATGCGTTTTTTCCTGAATATATTCAGGAAAAAACGCATACGCCCTTTTTGGCCAAGGGCATCATTGTCAACGTTTTGCCGCTTTTCATGTGCTTTAAAGGCGAGTGGAATCTACCTCCTGAAATCTGTTTCCTGCAAATCTGCCTTGCTTTCAAATCCTCTTCGTTGCCTTCCCTCAATATATTTGTGGACGAGAGTTCTCATTTATAACTCTGCACGTTTGTGAATTGCAGTGCCCCTGAGCTCCATTTGTCTCCTCGCTTTTTTGGGAGCTGGCCGCAAAAGCGCAGGATTGCTTCAGGCCCTATTTTGGTTCTGGGGGGCAGGCTGAGCCTGTGGTTCATTCTTCTTCCTGATGGGAAAATGGAGTGACCTATGCCTGTCCCAACACCTAGGGCTCGTCTCTCGTTGGTTCCGCGTCTTCCCGTTCATCCTCAGGACAAATTGCAACCTGTACAATCAGGAGGTTAAAGGTGCTGATTCTCCAAGTAGGGAGATGGTTAGTCAAGCGGCTGGAATGGCGAACCCGAGCACAAGGAGAGGAGAAATGAGGTGCGTTTTAGAAACCTTTCCCGATCTCATGGCATACCATCTTCTGGGTTTCCCATGCATGTTTTGATGTAGGAAGATTCCCTTGTACCTGGAGATTTGAGACCCATGGGGTGTGTTCCCCGCAGTGTTACTTTAAAGTATCTGCATTTGCTCACCCAACCTCACCAACCCTCTCAGCCCCAAGAGTGTCCAGCCTTATGTCTCATCCAGCTGTGGGTCTTGATATGGTCAATCCAGGTTGCATCATAGACCCTGAACGGATTTTGTAAGAATTTCTCTCTCTTTCACTGTCTTTGTTTTGTGGGTTTTTTAAAGTAATTTATGTTTAGAATCGGGCTTGGCTGCTTTTCCCTGCTGTGTTGATGCCGCTTTACACCCTCTTGATTCACTTGCAGAGAGATATCGATACATAGGTTTTCAGATTCTTACTAGTCAGATATATTCTTGTGTGTTGACTAGGGTGTGTTGAGTCCAGTTCACTGAGCAGGGAGTAGGCCTTGTCTATTACATATTTTGCTTATGGAGCGGTCTCTGAGCTAATTTGAAACCCTTGTTTTATGCATCACCCCACCTCACCTTTCCCGTTAAGCAGCCATAGTGTGTCTTCTAAAGGTGTGACTCTGTTCTGTTTTGTAATTCAGTTCAAGTGTAGCGATTTTGACATTCCCTCTATAAGCGATATCTTAGGATAAGTGTCTTTTTCTGTGTGACTTATTTCACTTAGAAGCATCGTACCTAAGTCCACTCATCATGCTGCTAACTAGCCTTATGACATTGATTTCATGGTTGAGTGATATTCCATTGTGCCAAGTACCACCATTTCTTTATCCATTTTTCTCTTTCCTGGGATATTGATGGTGTACCGAAGTGGAGGTTCTTGGAAACAGAGCAGCCGTAAACTTTAGGGTGCCTGTGTCTTGTTGATTTTTAGTTTTCCCAATTTATACGCCCTTGAGTGGAAGTGCCCTATGCTCTCTACGCTGTGTTTATTACTTGTTTCAGGACACACCGTACTCTTCTCCAGAGTGCCTGTTGGCAATTTACATCCCGCCCATCAGCGTAGCAAGGCTCCCATGTCTCCATGGCCTGTCCTGCTTTTCTGGTTTTTACTGTTTGTTCAGCATGGCCCTTTTGACCGAGGGCAAGCGAGACTTCTTTGTAGCGCTGATTTGCCCTTCCGGCTTGCTTGGTTGGCCAAAAAGGGCGTATGCGTTTTTTCCTGAATATATTCAGGAAAAAACGCATACGCCCTTTTTGGCCAAGGGCATCATTGTCAACGTTTTGCCGCTTTTCATGTGCTTTAAAGGCGAGTCGAATCTACCTCCTGAAATCTGTTTCCTGCAAATCTGCCTTGCTTTCAAATCCTCTTCGTTGCCTTCCCTCAATATATTTGTGGACGAGAGTTCTCATTTATAACTCTGCACGTTTGTGAATTGCAGTGCCCCTGAGCTCCATTTGTCTCCTCGCTTTTTTGGGAGCTGGCCGCAAAAGCGCAGGATTGCTTCAGGCCCTATTTTGGTTCTGGGGGGCAGGCTGAGCCTGTGGTTCATTCTTCTTCCTGATGGGAAAATGGAGTGACCTATGCCTGTCCCAACACCTAGGGCTCGTCTCTCGTTGGTTCCGCGTCTTCCCGTTCATCCTCAGGACAAATTGCAACCTGTACAATCAGGAGGTTAAAGGTGCTGATTCTCCAAGTAGGGAGATGGTTAGTCAAGCGGCTGGAATGGCGAACCCGAGCACAAGGAGAGGAGAAATGAGGTGCGTTTTAGAAACCTTTCCCGATCTCATGGCATACCATCTTCTGGGTTTCCCATGCATGTTTTGATGTAGGAAGATTCCCTTGTACCTGGAGATTTGAGACCCATGGGGTGTGTTCCCCGCAGTGTTACTTTAAAGTATCTGCATTTGCTCACCCAACCTCACCAACCCTCTCAGCCCCAAGAGTGTCCAGCCTTATGTCTCATCCAGCTGTGGGTCTTGATATGGTCAATCCAGGTTGCATCATAGACCCTGAACGGATTTTGTAAGAATTTCTCTCTCTTTCACTGTCTTTGTTTTGTGGGTTTTTTAAAGTAATTTATGTTTAGAATCGGGCTTGGCTGCTTTTCCCTGCTGTGTTGATGCCGCTTTACACCCTCTTGATTCACTTGCAGAGAGATATCGATACATAGGTTTTCAGATTCTTACTAGTCAGATATATTCTTGTGTGGTGACTAGGGTGTGTTGAGTCCAGTTCACTGAGCAGGGAGTAGGCCTTGTCTATTACATATTTTGCTTATGGAGCGGTCTCTGAGCTAATTTGAAACCCTTGTTTTATGCATCACCCCACCTCACCTTTCCCGTTAAGCAGCCATAGTGTGTCTTCTAAAGGTGTGACTCTGTTCTGTTTTGTAATTCAGTTCAAGTGTAGCGATTTTGACATTCCCTCTATAAGCGATATCTTAGGATAAGTGTCTTTTTCTGTGTGACTTATTTCACTTAGAAGCATCGTACCTAAGTCCACTCATCATGCTGCTAACTAGCCTTATGACATTGATTTCATGGTTGAGTGATATTCCATTGTGCCAAGTACCACCATTTCTTTATCCATTTTTCTCTTTCCTGGGATATTGATGGTGTACCGAAGTGGAGGTTCTTGGAAACAGAGCAGCCGTAAACTTTAGGGTGCCTGTGTCTTGTTGATTTTTAGTTTTCCCAATTTATACGCCCTTGAGTGGAAGTGCCCTATGCTCTCTACGCTGTGTTTATTACTTGTTTCAGGACACACCGTACTCTTCTCCAGAGTGCCTGTTGGCAATTTACATCCCGCCCATCAGCGTAGCAAGGCTCCCATGTCTCCATGGCCTGTCCTGCTTTTCTGGTTTTTACTGTTTGTTCAGCATGGCCCTTTTGACCGAGGGCAAGCGAGACTTCTTTGTAGCGCTGATTTGCCCTTCCGGCTTGCTTGGTTGGCCAAAAAGGGCGTATGCGTTTTTTCCTGAATATATTCAGGAAAAAACGCATACGCCCTTTTTGGCCAAGGGCATCATTGTCAACGTTTTGCCGCTTTTCATGTGCTTTAAAGGCGAGTGGAATCTACCTCCTGAAATCTGTTTCCTGCAAATCTGCCTTGCTTTCAAATCCTCTTCGTTGCCTTCCCTCAATATATTTGTGGACGAGAGTTCTCATTTATAACTCTGCACGTTTGTGAATTGCAGTGCCCCTGAGCTCCATTTGTCTCCTCGCTTTTTTGGGAGCTGGCCGCAAAAGCGCAGGATTGCTTCAGGCCCTATTTTGGTTCTGGGGGGCAGGCTGAGCCTGTGGTTCATTCTTCTTCCTGATGGGAAAATGGAGTGACCTATGCCTGTCCCAACACCTAGGGCTCGTCTCTCGTTGGTTCCGCGTCTTCCCGTTCATCCTCAGGACAAATTGCAACCTGTACAATCAGGAGGTTAAAGGTGCTGATTCTCCAAGTAGGGAGATGGTTAGTCAAGCGGCTGGAATGGCGAACCCGAGCACAAGGAGAGGAGAAATGAGGTGCGTTTTAGAAACCTTTCCCGATCTCATGGCATACCATCTTCTGGGTTTCCCATGCATGTTTTGATGTAGGAAGATTCCCTTGTACCTGGAGATTTGAGACCCATGGGGTGTGTTCCCCGCAGTGTTACTTTAAAGTATCTGCATTTGCTCACCCAACCTCACCAACCCTCTCAGCCCCAAGAGTGTCCAGCCTTATGTCTCATCCAGCTGTGGGTCTTGATATGGTCAATCCAGGTTGCATCATAGACCCTGAACGGATTTTGTAAGAATTTCTCTCTCTTTCACTGTCTTTGCTTTGTGGGTTTTTTAAAGTAATGTATGTTTAGAATGGGGTTTGGCTGCTTTTCCCTGGTGTGTTTATGCCGCTTTACACCCTCTTGATTCACTTGCAGAGAGATATCGATACATAGGTTTTCAGATTCATACTAGTCAGATATATTCTTGTGCGGTGACTAGGGGGTGTTGAGTCCAGTTCACTGAGCAGGGAGTAGGCCTTGTCTATTACATATTTGGCTTATGGAGCGGTGTCTGAGCTAATTTCAAACCCTTGTTTTATGCATCACCCCACCTCACCTTTCCCGTTAAGCAGCCATAGTGTGTCTTCTAAAGGTGTGACTCTGTTCTGTTTTGTAATTCAGTTCAAGTGTAGCGATTTTGACATTCCCTCTATAAGCGATATCTTAGGATAAGTGTCTTTTTCTGTGTGACTTATTTCACTTAGAATCATCGTACCTAAATCCACTCATCATGCTGCTAACTAGCCTTATGACATTGATTTCATGGCTGAGTGATATTCCATTGTGCCAAGTACCACCATTTCTTTATCCATTTTTCTCTTTCCTGGGATATTGATGGTGTACCGAAGTGGAGGTTCTTGGAAACAGAGCAGCCGTAAACTTTAGGGTGCCTGTGTCTTGTTGATTTATAGTTTTCCCAATTTATACGCCCTTGAGTGGAAGTGCCCTATGCTCTCTACGCTGTGTTTATTACTTGTTTCAGGACACACCGTACTCTTCTCCAGAGTGCCTGTTGGCAATTTACATCCCGCCCATCAGCGTAGCAAGGCTCCCATGTCTCCATGGCCTGTCCTGCTTTTCTGGTTTTTACTGTTTGTTCAGCATGGCCCTTTTGACCGAGGGCAAGCGAGACTTCTTTGTAGCGCTGATTTGCCCTTCCGGCTTGCTTGGTTGGCCAAAAAGGGCGTATGCGTTTTTTCCTGAATATATTCAGGAAAAAACGCATACGCCCTTTTTGGCCAAGGGCATCATTGTCAACGTTTTGCCGCTTTTCATGTGCTTTAAAGGCGAGTCGAATCTACCTCCTGAAATCTGTTTCCTGCAAATCTGCCTTGCTTTCAAATCCTCTTCGTTGCCTTCCCTCAATATATTTGTGGATGAGAGTTCTCATTTATAACTCTGCACGTTTGTGAATTGCAGTGCCCCTGAGCTCCATTTGTCTCCTCGCTTTTTTGGGAGCTGGCCGCAAAAGCGCAGGATTGCTTCAGGCCCTATTTTGGTTCTGGGGGGCAGGCTGAGCCTGTGGTTCATTCTTCTTCCTGATGGGAAAATGGAGTGACCTATGCCTGTCCCAACACCTAGGGCTCGTCTCTCGTTGGTTCCGCGTCTTCCCGTTCATCCTCAGGACAAATTGCAACCTGTACAATCAGGAGGTTAAAGGTGCTGATTCTCCAAGTAGGGAGATGGTTAGTCAAGCGGCTGGAATGGCAAACCCGAGCACAAGGAGAGGAGAAATGAGGTGCGTTTTAGAAACCTTTCCCGATCTCATGGCATACCATCTTCTGGGTTTCCCATGCATGTTTTGATGTAGGAAGATTCCCTTGTACCTGGAGATTTGAGACCCATGGGGTGTGTTCCCCGCAGTGTTACTTTAAAGTATCTGCATTTGCTCACCCAACCTCACCAACCCTCTCAGCCCCAAGAGTGTCCAGCCTTATGTCTCATCCAGCTGTGGGTCTTGATATGGTCAATCCAGGTTGCATCATAGACCCTGAACGGATTTTGTAAGAATTTCTCTCTCTTTCACTGTCTTTGTTTTGTGGGTTTTTTAAAGTAATTTATGTTTAGAATCGGGCTTGGCTGCTTTTCCCTGCTGTGTTGATGCCGCTTTACACCCTCTTGATTCACTTGCAGAGAGATATCGATACATAGGTTTTCAGATTCTTACTAGTCAGATATATTCTTGTGTGTTGACTAGGGTGTGTTGAGTCCAGTTCACTGAGCAGGGAGTAGGCCTTGTCTATTACATATTTTGCTTATGGAGCGGTCTCTGAGCTAATTTGAAACCCTTGTTTTATGCATCACCCCACCTCACCTTTCCCGTTAAGCAGCCATAGTGTGTCTTCTAAAGGTGTGACTCTGTTCTGTTTTGTAATTCAGTTCAAGTGTAGCGATTTTGACATTCCCTCTATAAGCCATATCTTAGGATAAGTGTCTTTTTCTGTGTGACTTATTTCACTTAGAATCATCGTATCTAAATCCACTCATCATGCTGCTAACTAGCCTTATGACATTGATTTCATGGCTGAGTGATATTCCACTGTGCCAAGTACCACCATTTCTTTATCCATTTTTCTCTTTCCTGGGATATTGAAGGTGTACCGAAGTGGAGGTTCTTGGAAACAGAGCAGCCGTAAACTTTAGGGTGCCTGTGTCTTGTTGACTTTTAGTTTTCCCAATTTCTACGCCCATGAGTGGAAGTGCCCTATGCTCTCTACGCTGTGTTTATTACTTGTTTCAGGACACACCGTACTCTTCTCCAGAGTGCCTGTTGGCAATTTACATCCCGCCCATCAGCGTAGCAAGGCTCCCATGTCTCCATGGCCTGTCCTGCTTTTCTGGTTTTTACACTTTGTTCAGCATGGCCCTTTTGACCGAGGGCAAGCGAGACTTCTTTGTAGCGCTGATTTGCCCTTCCGGCTTGCTTGGTTGGCCAAAAAGGGCGTATGCGTTTTTTCCTGAATATATTCAGGAAAAAACGCATACGCCCTTTTTGGCCAAGGGCATCATTGTCAACGTTTTGCCGCTTTTCATGTGCTTTAAAGGCGAGTCGAATCTACCTCCTGAAATCTGTTTCCTGCAAATCTGCCTTGCTTTCAAATCCTCTTCGTTGCCTTCCCTCAATACATTTGTGGACGAGAGTTCTCATTTATAACTCTGCACGTTTGTGAATTGCAGTGCCCCTGAGCTCCATTTGTCTCCTCGCTTTTTTGGGAGCTGGCCGCAAAAGCGCAGGATTGCTTCAGGCCCTATTTTGGTTCTGGGGGGCAGGCTGAGCCTGTGGTTCATTCTTCTTCCTGATGGGAAAATGGAGTGACCTATGCCTGTCCCAACACCTAGGGCTCGTCTCTCGTTGGTTCCGCGTCTTCCCGTTCATCCTCAGGACAAATTGCAACCTGTACAATCAGGAGGTTAAAGGTGCTGATTCTCCAAGTAGGGAGATGGTTACTCAAGCGGCTGGAATGGCGAACCCGAGCACAAGGAGAGGAGAAATGAGGTGCGTTTTAGAAACCTTTCCCGATCTCATGGCATACCATCTTCTGGGTTTCCCATGCATGTTTTGATGTAGGAAGATTCCCTTGTACCTGGAGATTTGAGACCCATGGGGTGTGTTCCCCGCAGTGTTACTTTAAAGTATCTGCATTTGCTCACCCAACCTCACCAACCCTCTCAGCCCCAAGAGTGTCCAGCCTTATGTCTCATCCAGCTGTGGGTCTTGATATGGTCAATCCAGGTTGCATCATAGACCCTGAACGGATTTTGTAAGAATTTCTCTCTCTTTCACTGTCTTTGTTTTGTGGGTTTTTTAAAGTAATTTATGTTTAGAATCGGGCTTGGCTGCTTTTCCCTGCTGTGTTGATGCCGCTTTACACCCTCTTGATTCACTTGCAGACAGATATCGATACATCGGTTTTCAGATTCTTACTAGTCAGATATATTCTTGTGTGTTGACTAGGGTGTGTTGAGTCCAGTTCACTGAGCAGGGAGTAGGCCTTGTCTATTACATATTTTGCTTATGGAGCGGTCTCTGAGCTAATTTGAAACCCTTGTTTTATGCATCACCCCACCTCACCTTTCCCGTTAAGCAGCCATAGTGTGTCTTCTAAAGGTGTGACTCTGTTCTGTTTTGTAATTCAGTTCAAGTGTAGCGATTTTGACATTCCCTCTATAAGCGATATCTTAGGATAAGTGTCTTTTTCTGTGTGACTTATTTCACTTAGAATCATCGTATCTAAATCCACTCATCATGCTGCTAACTAGCCTTATGACATTGATTTCATGGCTGAGTGATATTCCACTGTGCCAAGTACCACCATTTCTTTATCCATTTTTCTCTTTCCTGGGATATTGAAGGTGTACCGAAGTGGAGGTTCTTGGAAACAGAGCAGCCGTAAACTTTAGGGTGCCTGTGTCTTGTTGACTTTTAGTTTTCCCAATTTCTACGCCCATGAGTGGAAGTGCCCTATGCTCTCTACGCTGTGTTTATTACTTGTTTCAGGACACACCGTACTCTTCTCCAGAGTGCCTGTTGGCAATTTACATCCCGCCCATCAGCGTAGCAAGGCTCCCATGTCTCCATGGCCTGTCCTGCTTTTCTGGTTTTTACACTTTGTTCAGCATGGCCCTTTTGACCGAGGGCAAGCGAGACTTCTTTGTAGCGCTGATTTGCCCTTCCGGCTTGCTTGGTTGGCCAAAAAGGGCGTATGCGTTTTTTCCTGAATATATTCAGGAAAAAACGCATACGCCCTTTTTGGCCAAGGGCATCATTGTCAACGTTTTGCCGCTTTTCATGTGCTTTAAAGGCGAGTCGAATCTACCTCCTGAAATCTGTTTCCTGCAAATCTGCCTTGCTTTCAAATCCTCTTCGTTGCCTTCCCTCAATATATTTGTGGACGAGAGTTCTCATTTATAACTCTGCACGTTTGTGAATTGCAGTGCCCCTGAGCTCCATTTGTCTCCTCGCTTTTTTGGGAGCTGGCCGCAAAAGCGCAGGATTGCTTCAGGCCCTATTTTGGTTCTGGGGGGCAGGCTGAGCCTGTGGTTCATTCTTCTTCCTGATGAGAAAATGGAGTGACCTATGCCTGTCCCAACACCTAGGGCTCGTCTCTCGTTGGTTCCGCGTCTTCCCGTTCATCCTCAGGACAAATTGCAACCTGTACAATCAGGAGGTTAAAGGTGCTGATTCTCCAAGTAGGGAGATGGTTAGTCAAGCAGCTGGAATGGTGAACCCGAGCACAAGGAGAGGAGAAATGAGGTGCAGTTTAGAAACCTTTCCCGATCTCATGGCATACCATCTTCTGGGTTTCCCATGCATGTTTTGATGTAGGAAGATGCCCTTGTACCTGGAGATTTGAGACCCATGGGGTGTGTTCCCCGCAGTGTTACTTTAAAGTATCTGCATTTGCTCACCCAACCTCACCAATCCTCTCAGCCCCAAGAGTGTCCAGCCTTATGTCTCATCCAGCTGTGGGTCTAGATATGGTCAATCCAGGTTGTATCAGAGACCCTGAACGGATTTTGTAAGAATTTCTCTCTCTTTCACTGTCTTTGCTTTGTGGGTTTTTTAAAGTAATGTATGTTTAGAATGGGGTTTGGCTGCTTTTCCCTGCTGTGTTTATGCCGCTTTACACCCTCTTGATTCACTTGCAGAGAGATATCGATACATAGGTTTTCAGATTCATACTAGTCAGATATATTCTTGGGCGGTGACTAGGGGGTGTTGAGTCCAGTTCACTGAGCAGGGAGTAGGCCTTGTCTATTACATATTTGGCTTATGGAGCAGTGTCTGAGCTAATTTCAAACCCTTGTTTTATGCATCACCCCACCTCACCTTTCCCGTTAAGCAGCCATAGTGTGTCTTCTAAAGGTGTGACTCTGTTCTGTTTTGTAATTCAGTTCAAGTGTAGCGATTTTGACATTCCCTCTATAAGCGATATCTTAGGATAAGTGTCTTTTTCTGTGTGACTTATTTCACTTAGAATCATCGTACCTAAATCCACTCATCATGCTGCTAACTAGCCTTATGACATTGATTTCATGGCTGAGTGATATTCCATTGTGCCAAGTACCACCATTTCTTTATCCATTTTTCTCTTTCCTGGGATATTGATGGTGTACCGAAGTGGAGGTTCTTGGAAACAGAGCAGCCGTAAACTTTAGGGTGCCTGTGTCTTGTTGATTTTATTTTTCCCAATTTATACGCCCTTGAGTGGAAGTGCCCTATGCTCTCTACGCTGTGTTTATTACTTGTTTCAGGACACACCGTACTCTTCTCCAGAGTGCCTGTTGGCAATTTACATCCCGCCCATCAGCGTAGCAAGGCTCCCATGTCTCCATGGCCTGTCCTGCTTTTCTGGTTTTTACTGTTTGTTCAGCATGGCCCTTTTGACCGAGGGCAAGCGAGACTTCTTTGTAGCGCTGATTTGCCCTTCCGGCTTGCTTGGTTGGCCAAAAAGGGCGTATGCGTTTTTTCCTGAATATATTCAGGAAAAAACGCATACGCCCTTTTTGGCCAAGGGCATCATTGTCAACGTTTCGCCGCTTTTCATGTGCTTTAAAGGCGAGTCGAATCTACCTCCTGAAATCTGTTTCCTGCAAATCTGCCTTGCTTTCAAATCCTCTTCGTTGCCTTCCCTCAATATATTTGTGGACGAGAGTTCTCATTTATAACTCTGCACGTTTGTGAATTGCAGTGCCCCTGAGCTCCATTTGTCTCCTCGCTTTTTTGGGAGCTGGCCGCAAAAGCGCAGGATTGCTTCAGGCCCTATTTTGGTTCTGGGGGGCAGGCTGAGCCTGTGGTTCATTCTTCTTCCTGATGGGAAAATGGAGTGACCTATGCCTGTCCCAACACCTAGGGCTCGTCTCTCGTTGGTTCCGCGTCTTCCCGTTCATCCTCAGGACAAATTGCAACCTGTACAATCAGGAGGTTAAAGGTGCTGATTCTCCAAGTAGGGAGATGGTTAGTCAAGCGGCTGGAATGGCGAACCCGAGCACAAGGAGAGGAGAAATGAGGTGCGTTTTAGAAACCTTTCCCGATCTCATGGCATACCGTCTTATGGGTTTCCCATGCATGTTTTGATGTAGGAAGATGCCCTTGTACCTGGAGATTTGAGACCCATGGGGTGTGTTCCCCGCAGTGTTACTTTAAAGTATCTGCATTTGCTCACCCAACCTCACCAATCCTCTCAGCCCCAAGAGTGTCCAGCCTTATGTCTCATCCAGCTGTGGGTCTAGATATGGTCAATCCAGGTTGCATCAGAGACCCTGAACGGATTTTGTAAGAATTTCTCTCTCTTTCACTGTCTTTGCTTTGTGGGTTTTTTAAAGTAATGTATGTTTAGAATGGGGTTTGGCTGCTTTTCCCTGCTGTGTTTATGCCGCTTTACACCCTCTTGATTCACTTGCAGAGAGATATCGATACATAGGTTTTCAGATTCATACTAGTCAGATATATTCTTGTGCGGTGACTAGGGGGTGTTGAGTCCAGTTCACTGAGCAGGGAGTAGGCCTTGTCTATTACATATTTGGCTTATGGAGCGGTGTCTGAGCTAATTTCAAACCCTTGTTTTATGCATCACCCCACCTCACCTTTCCCGTTAAGCAGCCATAGTGTGTCTTCTAAAGGTGTGACTCTGTTCTGTTTTGTAATTCAGTTCAAGTGTAGCGATTTTGACATTCCCTCTATAAGCGATATCTTAGGATAAGTGTCTTTTTCTGTGTGACTTATTTCACTTAGAATCATCGTATCTAAATCCACTCATCATGCTGCTAACTAGCCTTATGACATTGATTTCATGGCTGAGTGATAGTCCACTGTGCCAAGTACCACCATTTCTTTATCCATTTTTCTCTTTCCTGGGATATTGAAGGTGTACCGAAGTGGAGGTTCTTGGAAACAGAGCAGCCGTAAACTTTAGGGTGCCTGTGTCTTGTTGACTTTTAGTTTTCCCAATTTATACGCCCTTGAGTGGAAGTGCCCTATGCTCTCTACGCTGTGTTTATTACTTGTTTCAGGACACACCGTACTCTTCTCCAGAGTGCCTGTTGGCAATTTACATCCCGCCCATCAGCGTAGCAAGGCTCCCATGTCTCCATGGCCTGTCCTGCTTTTCTGGTTTTTACACTTTGTTCAGCATGGCCCTTTTGACCGAGGGCAAGCGAGACTTCTTTGTAGCGCTGATTTGCCCTTCCGGCTTGCTTGGTTGGCCAAAAAGGGCGTATGCGTTTTTTCCTGAATATATTCAGGAAAAAACGCATACGCCCTTTTTGGCCAAGGGCATCATTGTCAACGTTTTGCCGCTTTTCATGTGCTTTAAAGGCGAGTGGAATCTACCTCCTGAAATCTGTTTCCTGCAAATCTGCCTTGCTTTCAAATCCTCTTCGTTGCCTTCCCTCAATATATTTGTGGACGAGAGTTCTCATTTATAACTCTGCACGTTTGTGAATTGCAGTGCCCCTGAGCTCCATTTGTCTCCTCGCTTTTTTGGGAGCTGGCCGCAAAAGCGCAGGATTGCTTCAGGCCCTATTTTGGTTCTGGGGGGCAGGCTGAGCCTGTGGTTCATTCTTCTTCCTGATGAGAAAATGGAGTGACCTATGCCTGTCCCAACACCTAGGGCTCGTCTCTCGTTGGTTCCGCGTCTTCCCGTTCATCCTCAGGACAAATTGCAACCTGTACAATCAGGAGGTTAAAGGTGCTGATTCTCCAAGTAGGGAGATGGTTAGTCAAGCAGCTGGAATGGTGAACCCAAGCACAAGGAGAGGAGAAATGAGGTGCAGTTTAGAAACCTTTCCCGATCTCATGGCATACCATCTTCTGGGTTTCCCATGCATGTTTTGATGTAGGAAGATGCCCTTGTACCTGGAGATTTGAGACCCATGGGGTGTGTTCCCCGCAGTGTTACTTTAAAGTATCTGCATTTGCTCACCCAACCTCACCAATCCTCTCAGCCCCAAGAGTGTCCAGCCTTATGTCTCATCCAGCTGTGGGTCTAGATATGGTCAATCCAGGTTGCATCAGAGACCCTGAACGGATTTTGTAAGAATTTCTCTCTCTTTCACTGTCTTTGCTTTGTGGGTTTTTTAAAGTAATGTATGTTTAGAATGGGGTTTGGCTGCTTTTCCCTGCTGTGTTTATGCCGCTTTACACCCTCTTGATTCACTTGCAGAGAGATATCGATACATAGGTTTTCAGATTCATACTAGTCAGATATATTCTTGTGCGGTGACTAGGGGGTGTTGAGTCCAGTTCACTGAGCAGGGAGTAGGCCTTGTCTATTACATATTTGGCTTATGGAGCGGTGTCTGAGCTAATTTCAAACCCTTGTTTTATGCATCACCCCACCTCACCTTTCCCGTTAAGCAGCCATAGTGTGTCTTCTAAAGGTGTGACTCTGTTCTGTTTTGTAATTCAGTTCAAGTGTAGCGATTTTGACATTCCCTCTATAAGCGATATCTTAGGATAAGTGTCTTTTTCTGTGTGACTTATTTCACTTAGAATCATCGTACCTAAATCCACTCATCATGCTGCTAACTAGCCTTATGACATTGATTTCATGGCTGAGTGATATTCCATTGTGCCAAGTACCACCATTTCTTTATCCATTTTTCTCTTTCCTGGGATATTGATGGTGTACCGAAGTAGAGGTTCTTGGAAACAGAGCAGCCGTAAACTTTAGGGTGCCTGTGTCTTGTTGATTTTTAGTTTTCCCAATTTATACGCCCTTGAGTGGAAGTGCCCTATGCTCTCTACGCTGTGTTTATTACTTGTTTCAGGACACACCGTACTCTTCTCCAGAGTGCCTGTTGGCAATTTACATCCCGCCCATCAGCGTAGCAAGGCTCCCATGTCTCCATGGCCTGTCCTGCTTTTCTGGTTTTTACTGTTTGTTCAGCATGGCCCTTTTGACCGAGGGCAAGCGAGACTTCTTTGTAGCGCTGATTTGCCCTTCCGGCTTGCTTGGTTGGCCAAAAAGGGCGTATGCGTTTTTTCCTGAATATATTCAGGAAAAAACGCATACGCCCTTTTTGGCCAAGGGCATCATTGTCAACGTTTTGCCGCTTTTCATGTGCTTTAAAGGCGAGTCGAATCTACCTCCTGAAATCTGTTTCCTGCAAATCTGCCTTGCTTTCAAATCCTCTTCGTTGCCTTCCCTCAATATATTTGTGGACGAGAGTTCTCATTTATAACTCTGCACGTTTGTGAATTGCAGTGCCCCTGAGCTCCATTTGTCTCCTCGCTTTTTTGGGAGCTGGCCGCAAAAGCGCAGGATTGCTTCAGGCCCTATTTTGGTTCTGGGGGGCAGGCTGAGCCTGTGGTTCATTCTTCTTCCTGATGGGAAAATGGAGTGACCTATGCCTGTCCCAACACCTAGGGCTCGTCTCTCGTTGGTTCCGCGTCTTCCCGTTCATCCTCAGGACAAATTGCAACCTGTACAATCAGGAGGTTAAAGGTGCTGATTCTCCAAGTAGGGAGAAGGTTAGTCAAGCGGCTGGAATGGCGAACCCGAGCACAAGGAGAGGAGAAATGAGGTGCGTTTTAGAAACCTTTCCCGATCTCATGGCATACCATCTTCTGGGTTTCCCATGCATGTTTTGATGTAGGAAGATTCCCTTGTACCTGGAGATTTGAGACCCATGGGGTGTATTCCCCGCAGTGTTACTTTAAAGTATCTGCATTTGCTCACCCAACCTCACCAACCCTCTCAGCCCCAAGAGTGTCCAGCCTTATGTCTCATCCAGCTGTGGGTCTTGATATGGTCAATCCAGGTTGCATCATAGACCCTGAACGGATTTTGTAAGAATTTCTCTCTCTTTCACTGTCTTTGTTTTGTGGGTTTTTTAAAGTAATTTATGTTTAGAATCGGGCTTGGCTGCTTTTCCCTGCTGTGTTGATGCCGCTTTACACCCTCTTGATTCACTTGCAGAGAGATATCGATACATAGGTTTTCAGATTCTTACTAGTCAGATATATTCTTGTGTGTTGACTAGGGTGTGTTGAGTCCAGTTCACTGAGCAGGGAGTAGGCCTTGTCTATTACATATTTTGCTTATGGAGCGGTCTCTGAGCTAATTTGAAACCCTTGTTTTATGCATCACCCCACCTCACCTTTCCCATTAAGCAGCCATAGTGTGTCTTCTAAAGGTGTGCCTCTGTTCTGTTTTGTAATTCAGTTCAAGTGTAGCGATTTTGACATTCCCTCTATAAGCGATATCTTAGGATAAGTGTCTTTTTCTGTGTGACTTATTTCACTTAGAATCATCGTATCTAAATCCACTCATCATGCTGCTAACTAGCCTTATGACATTGATTTCATGGCTGAGTGATATTCCACTGTGCCAAGTACCACCATTTCTTTATCCATTTTTCTCTTTCCTGGGATATTGAAGGTGTACCGAAGTGGAGATTCTTGGAAACAGAGCAGCCGTAAACTTTAGGGTGCCTGTGTCTTGTTGACTTTTAGTTTTCCCAATTTATACGCCCATGAGTGGAAGTGCCCTATGCTCTCTACGCTGTGTTTATTACTTGTTTCAGGACACACCATACTCTTCTCCAGAGTGCCTGTTGGCAATTTACATCCCGCCCATCAGCGTAGCAAGGCTCCCATGTCTCCATGGCCTGTCCTGCTTTTCTGGTTTTTACACTTTGTTCAGCATGGCCCTTTTGACCGAGGGCAAGCGAGACTTCTTTGTAGCGCTGATTTGCCCTTCCGGCTTGCTTGGTTGGCCAAAAAGGGCGTATGCGTTTTTTCCTGAATATATTCAGGAAAAAACGCATACGCCCTTTTTGGCCAAGGGCATCATTGTCAACGTTTTGCCGCTTTTCATGTGCTTTAAAGGCGAGTCGAATCTACCTCCTGAAATCTGTTTCCTGCAAATCTGCCTTGCTTTCAAATCCTCTTCGTTGCCTTCCCTCAATATATTTGTGGACGAGAGTTCTCATTTATAACTCTGCACGTTTGTGAATTGCAGTGCCCCTGAGCTCCATTTGTCTCCTCGCTTTTTTGGGAGCTGGCCGCAAAAGCGCAGGATTGCTTCAGGCCCTAGTTTGGTTCTGGGGGGCAGGCTGAGCCTGTGGTTCATTCTTCTTCCTGATGAGAAAATGGAGTGACCTATGCCTGTCCCAACACCTAGGGCTCATCTCTCGTTGGTTCCGCGTCTTCCCGTTCATCCTCAGGACAAATTGCAACCTGTACAATCAGGAGGTTAAAGGTGCTGATTCTCCAAGTAGGGAGATGGTTAGTCAAGCAGCTGGAATGGTGAACCCGAGCACAAGGAGAGGAGAAATGAGGTGCAGTTTAGAAACCTTTCCCGATCTCATGGCATACCATCTTCTGGGTTTCCCATGCATGTTTTGATGTAGGAAGATGCCCTTGTACCTGGAGATTTGAGACCCATGGGGTGTGTTCCCCGCAGTGTTACTTTAAAGTATCTGCATTTGCTCACCCAACCTCACCAATCCTCTCAGCCCCAAGAGTGTCCAGCCTTATGTCTCATCCAGCTGTGGGTCTAGATATGGTCAATCCAGGTTGCATCAGAGACCCTGAACGGATTTTGTAAGAATTTCTCTCTCTTTCACTGTCTTTGCTTTGTGGGTTTTTTAAAGTAATGTATGTTTAGAATGGGGTTTGGCTGCTTTTCCCTGCTGTGTTTATGCCGCTTTACACCCTCTTGATTCACTTGCAGAGAGATATCGATACATAGGTTTTCAGATTCATACTAGTCAGATATATACTTGTGCGGTGACTAGGGGGTGTTGAGTCCAGTTCACTGAGCAGGGAGTAGGCCTTGTCTATTACATATTTGGCTTATGGAGCGGTGTCTGAGCTAATTTCAAACCCTTGTTTTATGCATCACCCCACCTCACCTTTCCCGTTAAGCAGCCATAGTGTGTCTTCTAAAGGTGTGACTCTGTTCTGTTTTGTAATTCAGTTCAAGTGTAGCGATTTTGACATTCCCTCTATAAGCGATATCTTAGGATAAGTGTCTTTTTCTGTGTGACTTATTTCACTTAGAATCATCGTATCTAAATCCACTCATCATGCTGCTAACTAGCCTTATGACATTGATTTCATGGCTGAGTGATATTCCATTGTGCCAAGTACCACCATTTCTTTATCCATTTTTCTCTTTCCTGGGATATTGATGGTGTACCGAAGTGGAGGTTCTTGGAAACAGAGCAGCCGTAAACTTTAGGGTGCCTGTGTCTTGTTGATTTTTAGTTTTCCCAATTTATACGCCCTTGAGTGGAAGTGCCCTATGCTCTCTACGCTGTGTTTATTACTTGTTTCAGGACACACCGTACTCTTCTCCAGAGTGCCTGTTGGCAATTTACATCCCGCCCATCAGCGTAGCAAGGCTCCCATGTCTCCATGGCCTGTCCTGCTTTTCTGGTTTTTACTGTTTGTTCAGCATGGCCCTTTTGACCGAGGGCAAGCGAGACTTCTTTGTAGCGCTGATTTGCCCTTCCGGCTTGCTTGGTTGGCCAAAAAGGGCGTATGCGTTTTTTCCTGAATATATTCAGGAAAAAACGCATACGCCCTTTTTGGCCAAGGGCATCATTGTCAACGTTTTGCTGCTTTTCATGTGCTTTAAAGGCGAGTCGAATCTACCTCCTGAAATCTGTTTCCTGCAAATCTGCCTTGCTTTCAAATCCTCTTCGTTGCCTTCCCTCAATATATTTGTGGACGAGAGTTCTCATTTATAACTCTGCACGTTTGTGAATTGCAGTGCCCCTGAGCTCCATTTGTCTCCTCGCTTTTTTGGGAGCTGGCCGCAAAAGCGCAGGATTGCTTCAGGCCCTATTTTGGTTCTGGGGGGCAGGCTGAGCCTGTGGTTCATTCTTCTTCCTGATGGGAAAATGGAGTGACCTATGCCTGTCCCAACACCTAGGGCTCGTCTCTCGTTGGTTCCGCGTCTTCTCGTTCATCCTCAGGACAAATTGCAACCTGTACAATCAGGAGGTTAAAGGTGCTGATTCTCCAAGTAGGGAGATGGTTAGTCAAGCGGCTGGAATGGCGAACCCGAGCACAAGGAGAGGAGAAATGAGGTGCGTTTTAGAAACCTTTCCCGATCTCATGGCATACCATCTTCTGGGTTTCCCATGCATGTTTTGATGTAGGAAGATTCCCTTGTACCTGGAGATTTGAGACCCATGGGGTGTGTTCCCCGCAGTGTTACTTTAAAGTATCTGCATTTGCTCACCCAACCTCACCAACCCTCTCAGCCCCAAGAGTGTCCAGCCTTATGTCTCATCCAGCTGTGGGTCTTGATATGGTCAATCCAGGTTGCATCATAGACCCTGAACGGATTTTGTAAGAATTTCTCTCTCTTTCACTGTCTTTGTTTTGTGGGTTTTTTAAAGTAATTTATGTTTAGAATCGGGCTTGGCTGCTTTTCCCTGCTGTGTTGATGCCGCTTTACACCCTCTTGATTCACTTGCAGAGAGATATCGATACATAGGTTTTCAGATTCTTACTAGTCAGATATATTCGTGTGTGTTGACTAGGGTGTGTTGAGTCCAGTTCACTGAGCAGGGAGTAGGCCTTGTCTATTACATATTTTGCTTATGGAGCAGTCTCTGAGCTAATTTGAAACCCTTGTTTTATGCATCATCCCACCTCACCTTTCCCGTTAAGCAGCCATAGTGTGTCTTCTAAAGGTGTGACTCTGTTCTGTTTTGTAATTCAGTTCAAGTGTAGCGATTTTGACATTCCCTCTATAAGCGATATCTTAGGATAAGTGTCGTTTTCTGTGTGACTTATTTCACTTAGAATCATCGTATCTAAATCCACTCATCATGCTGCTAACTAGCCTTATGACATTGATTTCATGGCTGAGTGATATTCCACTGTGCCAAGTACCACCATTTCTTTATCCATTTTTCTCTTTCCTGGGATATTGAAGGTGTACCGAAGTGGAGGTTCTTGGAAACAGAGCAGCCGTAAACTTTAGGGTGCCTGTGTCTTGTTGACTTTTAGTTTTCCCAATTCATACGCCCATGAGTGGAAGTGCCCTATGCTCTCTACGCTGTGTTTATTACTTGTTTCAGGACACACCGTACTCTTCTCCAGAGTGCCTGTTGGCAATTTACATCCCGCCCATCAGCGTAGCAAGGCTCCCATGTCTCCATGGCCTGTCCTGCTTTTCTGGTTTTTACACTTTGTTCAGCATGGCCCTTTTGACCGAGGGCAAGCGAGACTTCTTTGTAGCGCTGATTTGCCCTTCCGGCTTGCTTGGTTGGCCAAAAAGGGCGTATGCGTTTTTTCCTGAATATATTCAGGAAAAAACGCATACGCCCTTTTTGGCCAAGGGCATCATTGTCAACGTTTTGCCGCTTTTCATGTGCTTTAAAGGCGAGTCGAATCTACCTCCTGAAATCTGTTTCCTGCAAATCTGCCTTGCTTTCAAATCCTCTTCGTTGCCTTCCCTCAATATATTTGTGGACGAGAGTTCTCATTTATAACTCTGCACGTTTGTGAATTGCAGTGCCCCTGAGCTCCATTTGTCTCCTCGCTTTTTTGGGAGCTGGCCGCAAAAGCGCAGGATTGCTTCAGGCCCTATGTTGGTTCTGGGGGGCAGGCTGAGCCTGTGGTTCATTCTTCTTCCTGATGAGAAAATGGAGTGACCTATGCCTGTCCCAACACCTAGGGCTCGTCTCTCGTTGGTTCCGCGTCTTCCCGTTCATCCTCAGGACAAATTGCAACCTGTACAATCAGGAGGTTAAAGGTGCTGATTCTCCAAGTAGGGAGATGTTTAGTCAAGCAGCTGGAATGGTGAACCCGAGCACAAGGAGAGGAGAAATGAGGTGCAGTTTAGAAACCTTTCCCGATCTCATGGCATACCATCTTCTGGGTTTCCCATGCATGTTTTGATGTAGGAAGATGCCCTTGTACCTGGAGATTTGAGACCCATGGGGTGTGTTCCCCGCAGTGTTACTTTAAAGTATCTGCATTTGCTCACCCAACCTCACCAACCCTCTCAGCCCCAAGAGTGTCCAGCCTTATGTCTCATCCAGCTGTGGGTCTAGATATGGTCAATCCAGGTTGCATCATAGACCCTGAACGGATTTTGTAAGAATTTCTCTCTCTTTCACTATCTTTGTTTTGTGGGTTTTTTAAAGTAATTTATGTTTAGAATCGGGCTTGGCTGCTTTTCCCTGCTGTGTTGATGCCGCTTTACACCCTCTTGATTCACTTGCAGAGAGATATCAATACATAGGTTTTCAGATTCTTACTAGTCAGATATATTCTTGTGTGGTGACTAGGGTGTGTTGAGTCCAGTTCACTGAGCAGGGAGTAGGCCTTGTCTATTACATATTTTGCTTATGGAGCGGTCTCTGAGCTAATTTGAAACCCTTGTTTTATGCATCACCCCACCTCACCTTTCCCGTTAAGCAGCCATAGTGTGTCTTCTAAAGGTGTGACTCTGTTCTGTTTTGTAATTCAGTTCAAGTGTAGCGATTTTGACATTCCCTCTATAAGCGATATCTTAGGAGAAGTGTCTTTTTCTGTGTGACTTATTTCACTTAGAATCATCGTATCTAAATCCACTCATCATGCTGCTAACTAGCCTTATGACATTGATTTCATGGCTGAGTGATATTCCACTGTGCCAAGTACCACCATTTCTTTATCCATTTTTCTCTTTCCTGGGATATTGAAGGTGTACCGAAGTGGAGGTTCTTGGAAACAGAGCAGCCGTAAACTTTAGGGTGCCTGTGTCTTGTTGACTTTTAGTTTTCCCAATTTATACGCCCATGAGTGGAAGTGCCCTATGCTCTCTACGCTGTGTTTATTACTTGTTTCAGGACACACCGTACTCTTCTCCAGAGTGCCTGTTGGCAATTTACATCCCGCCCATCAGCGTAGCAAGGCTCCCATGTCTCCATGGCCTGTCCTGCTTTTCTGGTTTTTACACTTTGTTCAGCATGGCCCTTTTGACCGAGGGCAAGCGAGACTTCTTTGTAGCGCTGATTTGCCCTTCCGGCTTGCTTGGTTGGCCAAAAAGGGCGTATGCGTTTTTTCCTGAATATATTCAGGAAAAAACGCATACGCCCTTTTTGGCCAAGGGCATCATTGTCAACGTTTTGCCGCTTTTCATGTGCTTTAAAGGCGAGTCGAATCTACCTCCTGAAATCTGTTTCCTGCAAATCTGCCTTGCTTTCAAATCCTCTTCGTTGCCTTCCCTCAATATATTTGTGGACGAGAGTTCTCATTTATAACTCTGCACGTTTGTGAATTGCAGTGCCCCTGAGCTCCATTTGTCTCCTCGCTTTTTTGGGAGCTGGCCGCAAAAGCGCAGGATTGCTTCAGGCCCTATTTTGGTTCTGGGGGGCAGGCTGAGCCTGTGGTTCATTCTTCTTCCTGATGAGAAAATGGAGTGACCTATGCCTGTCCCAACACCTAGGGCTCGTCTCTCGTTGGTTCCGCGTCTTCCCGTTCATCCTCAGGACAAATTGCAACCTGTACAATCAGGAGGTTAAAGGTGCTGATTCTCCAAGTAGGGAGATGGTTAGTCAAGCAGCTGGAATGGTGAACCCGAGCACAAGGAGAGGAGAAATGAGGTGCAGTTTAGAAACCTTTCCCGATCTCATGGCATACCATCTTCTGGGTTTCCCATGCATGTTTTGATGTAGGAAGATGCCCTTGTACCTGGAGATTTGAGACCCATGGGGTGTGTTCCCCGCAGTGTTACTTTAAAGTATCTGCATTTGCTCACCCAACCTCACCAATCCTCTCAGCCCCAAGAGTGTCCAGCCTTATGTCTCATCCAGCTGTGGGTCTAGATATGGTCAATCCAGGTTGCATCATAGACCCTGAACGGATTTTGTAAGAATTTCTCTCTCTTTCACTGTCTTTGTTTTGTGGGTTTTTTAAAGTAATTTATGTTTAGAATCGGGCTTGGCTGCTTTTCCCTGCTGTGTTGATGCCGCTTTACACCCTCTTGATTCACTTGCAGAGAGATATCGATACATAGGTTTTCAGATTCTTACTAGTCAGATATATTCTTGTGTGGTGACTAGGGTGTGTTGAGTCCAGTTCACTGAGCAGGGAATAGGCCTTGTCTATTACATATTTGGCTTATGGAGAGGTCTCTGAGCTAATTTGAAACCCTTGTTTTATGCATCACCCCACCTCACCTTTCCGGTTAAGCAGCCATAGTGTGTCTTCTAAAGGTGTGCCTCTGTTCTGTTTTGTAATTCAGTTCAAGTGTAGCGATTTTGACATTCCCTCTATAAGCGATATCTTAGGATAAGTGCCTTTTTCTGTGTGACTTATTTCACTTAGAATCATCGTACCTAAATCCACTCATCATGCTGCTAACTAGCCTTATGACATTGATTTCATGGCTGAGTGATATTGCATTGTGCCAAGTACCACCATTTCTTTATCCATTTTTCTATTTCCTGGGATATTGAAGGTGTACCGAAGCGGAGATTCTTGGAAACAGAGCAGCCGTAAAGTTTGGGGTGCCTGTGTCTTGTTGATTTTTAGTTTTCCCAATTTATACGCCCATGAGTGGAAGTGCCCTATGCTCTCAACGCTGTGTTTATTACTTGTTTCAGGACACACCGTACTCTTCTCCAGAGTGCCTGTTGGCAATTTACATCCCGCCCATCAGCGTAGCAAGGCTTCCATGTCTCCATGGCCTGTCCTGCTTTTCTGGTTTTTACACTTTGTTCAGCATGGCCCTTTTGACCGAGGGCAAGCGAGACTTCTTTGTAGCGCTGATTTGCCCTTCCGGCTTGCTTGGTTGGCCAAAAAGGGCGTATGCGTTTTTTCCTGAATATATTCAGGAAAAAACGCATACGCCCTTTTTGGCCAAGGGCATCATTGTCAACGTTTTGCCGCTTTTCATGTGCTTTAAAGGCGAGTCGAATCTACCTCCTGAAATCTGTTTCCTGCAAATCTGCCTTGCTTTCAAATCCTCTTCGTTGCCTTCCCTCAATATATTTGTGGACGAGAGTTCTCATTTATAACTCTGCACGTTTGTGAATTGCAGTGCCCCTGAGCTCCATTTGTCTCCTCGCTTTTTTGGGAGCTGGCCGCAAAAGCGCAGGATTGCTTCAGGCCCTATTTTGGTTCTGGGGGGCAGGCTGAGCCTGTGGTTCATTCTTCTTCCTGATGGGAAAATGGAGTGACCTGTGCCTGTCCCAACACCTAGGGCTAGTCTTTCGTTGGTTCCCCGTCTTCCCGTTCATCCTCAGGACAAATTGCAACCTGGACGAAACAGTAGGTTAAAGGTGCTGATTCTCCAAGTAGGGAGATGGTTAGTCAAGCGGCTGGAATGGCGAACCCGAGCACAAGGAGAGGAGAAATGAGGTGCGTTTTAGAAACCTTTCCCGATCTCACGGCATACCATCTTCTGGGTTTCCCATGCATGTTTTGATGTAGGAAGATGCCCTTGTACCTGGAGATTTGAGACCCATGAGTGGGTACCCCGCGGTATTACTTTAAAGTATCTGCATTTGCTCACCCAACCTCACCAATCCTCTCAGCCCCAAGAGTGTCCAGCCTTATGTCTCATCCAGCTGTGGGTCTTGATATGGTCAATCCAGGTTGCATCATAGACCCTGAACGGATTTTGTAAGAATTTCTCTCTTTCACTGTCTTTGTTTTGTGGGTTTTTTAAAGTAATTTATGTTTAGAATCGGGCTTGGCTGCTTTTCCCTGCTGTGTTGATGCCGCTTTACACCCTCTTGATTCACTTGCAGAGAGATATCGATACATAGGTTTTCAGATTCTTACTAGTCAGATATATTCTTGTGTGTTGACTAGGGTGTGTTGAGTCCAGTTCACTGAGCAGGGAGTAGGCCTTGTCTATTACATATTTTGCTTATGGAGCGGTCTCTGAGCTAATTTGAAACCCTTGTTTTATGCATCACCCCACCTCACCTTTCCCGTTAAGCAGCCATAGTGTGTCTTCTAAAGGTGTGACTCTGTTCTGTTTTGTAATTCAGTTCAAGTGTAGCGATTTTGACATTCCCTCTATAAGAGATATCTTAGGATAAGTGTCTTTTTCTGTGTGACTTATTTCACTTAGAATCATCGTATCTAAATCCACTCATCATGCTGCTAACTAGCCTTATGACATTGATTTCATGGCTGAGTGATATTCCACTGTGCCAAGTACCACCATTTCTTTATCCATTTTTCTCTTTCCTGGGATATTGAAGGTGTACCGAAGTGGAGGTTCTTGGAAACAGAGCAGCTGTAAACTTTAGGGTGCCTGTGTCTTGTTGACTTTTAGTTTTCCCAATTTATACGCCCATGAGTGGAAGTGCCCTATGCTCTCTACGCTGTGTTTATTACTTGTTTCAGGACACACCGTACTCTTCTCCAGAGTGCCTGTTGGCAATTTACATCCCGCCCATCAGCGTAGCAAGGCTCCCATGTCTCCATGGCCTGTCCTGCTTTTCTGGTTTTTACACTTTGTTCAGCATGGCCCTTTTGACCGAGGGCAAGCGAGACTTCTTTGTAGCGCTGATTTGCCCTTCCGGCTTGCTTGGTTGGCCAAAAAGGGCGTATGCGTTTTTTCCTGAATATATTCAGGAAAAAACGCATACGCCCTTTTTGGCCAAGGGCATCATTGTCAACGTTTTGCCGCTTTTCATGTGCTTTAAAGGCGAGTCGAATCTACCTCCTGAAATCTGTTTCCTGCAAATCTGCCTTGCTTTCAAATCCTCTTCGTTGCCTTCCCTCAATATATTTGTGGACGAGAGTTCTCATTTATAACTCTGCACGTTTGTGAATTGCAGTGCCCCTGAGCTCCATTTGTCTCCTCGCTTTTTTGGGAGCTGGCCGCAAAAGCGCAGGATTGCTTCAGGCCCTATTTTGGTTCTGGGGGGCAGGCTGAGCCTGTGGTTCATTCTTCTTCCTGATGAGAAAATGGAGTGACCTATGCCTGTCCCAACACCTAGGGCTCGTCTCTCGTTGGTTCCGCGTCTTCCCGTTCATCCTCAGGACAAATTGCAACCTGTACAATCAGGAGGTTAAAGGTGCTGATTCTCCAAGTAGGGAGATGGTTAGTCAAGCAGCTGGAATGGTGAACCCTAGCACAAGGAGAGGAGAAATGAGGTGCAGTTTAGAAACCTTTCCCGATCTCATGGCATACCATCTTCTGGGTTTCCCATGCAAGTTTTGATGTAGGAAGATGCCCTTGTACCTGGAGATTTGAGACCCATGGGGTGTGTTCCCCGCAGTGTTACTTTAAAGTATCTGCATTTGCTCACCCAACCTCACCAATCCTCTCAGCCCCAAGAGTGTCCAGCCTTATGTCTCATCCAGCTGTGGGTCTAGATATGGTCAATCCCGGTTGCATCATAGACCCTGAACGGATTTTGTAAGAATTTCTCTGTCTTTCACTGTCTTTGTTTTGTGGGTTTTTTAAAGTAATTTATGTTTAGAATCGGGCTTGGCTGCTTTTCCCTGCTGTGTTGATGCCGCTTTACACCCTCTTGATTCACTTGCAGAGAGATATCGATACATAGGTTTTCAGATTCTTACTAGTCAGATATATTCTTGTGTGGTGACTAGGGTGTGTTGAGTCCAGTTCACTGAGCAGGGAATAGGCCTTGTCTATTACATATTTGGCTTATGGAGAGGTCTCTGAGCTAATTTGAAACCCTGGTTTTATGCATCACCCCACCTCACCTTTCCGGTTAAGCAGCCATAGTGTGTCTTCTAAAGGTGTGCCTCTGTTCTGTTTTGTAATTCAGTTCAAGTGTAGCGATTTTGACATTCCCTCTATAAGCGATATCTTAGGATAAGTGCCTTTTTCTGTGTGACTTATTTCACTTAGAATCATCGTACCTAAATCCACTCATCATGCTGCTAACTAGCCTTATGACATTGATTTCATGGCTGAGTGATATTGCATTGTGCCAAGTACCACCATTTCTTTATCCATTTTTCTATTTCCTGGGATATTGAAGGTGTACCGAAGCGGAGGTTCTTGGAAACAGAGCAGCCGTAAAGTTTGGGGTGCCTGTGTCTTGTTGATTTTTAGTTTTCCCAATTTATACGCCCATGAGTGGAAGTGCCCTATGCTCTCAACGCTGTGTTTATTACTTGTTTCAGGACACACCGTACTCTTCTCCAGAGTGCCTGTTGGCAATTTACATCCCGCCCATCAGCGTAGCAAGGCTTCCATGTCTCCATGGCCTGTCCTGCTTTTCTGGTTTTTACACTTTGTTCAGCATGGCCCTTTTGACCGAGGGCAAGCGAGACTTCTTTGTAGCGCTGATTTGCCCTTCCGGCTTGCTTGGTTGGCCAAAAAGGGCGTATGCGTTTTTTCCTGAATATATTCAGGAAAAAACGCATACGCCCTTTTTGGCCAAGGGCATCATTGTCAACGTTTTGCCGCTTTTCATGTGCTTTAAAGGCGAGTCGAATCTACCTCCTGAAATCTGTTTCCTGCAAATCTGCCTTGCTTTCAAATCCTCTTCGTTGCCTTCCCTCAATATATTTGTGGACGAGAGTTCTCATTTATAACTCTGCACGTTTGTGAATTGCAGTGCCCCTGAGCTCCATTTGTCTCCTCGCTTTTTTGGGAGCTGGCCGCAAAAGCGCAGGATTGCTTCAGGCCCTATTTTGGTTCTGGGGGGCAGGCTGAGCCTGTGGTTCATTCTTCTTCCTGATGAGAAAATGGAGTGACCTATGCCTGTCCCAACACCTAGGGCTCGTCTCTCGTTGGTTCCGCGTCTTCCCGTTCATCCTCAGGACAAATTGCAACCTGTACAATCAGGAGGTTAAAGGTGCTGATTCTCCAAGTAGGGAGATGGTTAGTCAAGCAGCTGGAATGGTGAACCCTAGCACAAGGAGAGGAGAAATGAGGTGCAGTTTAGAAACCTTTCCCGATCTCATGGCATACCATCTTCTGGGTTTCCCATGCATGTTTTGATGTAGGAAGATGCCCTTGTACCTGGAGATTTGAGACCCATGGGGTGTGTTCCCCGCAGTGTTACTTTAAAGTATCTGCATTTGCTCACCCAACCTCACCAATCCTCTCAGCCCCAAGAGTGTCCAGCCTTATGTCTCATCCAGCTGTGGGTCTAGATATGGTCAATCCAGGTTGCATCATAGACCCTGAACGGATTTTGTAAGAATTTCTCTGTCTTTCACTGTCTTTGTTTTGTGGGTTTTTTAAAGTAATTTATGTTTAGAATCGGGCTTGGCTGCTTTTCCCTGCTGTGTTGATGCCGCTTTACACCCTCTTGATTCACTTGCAGAGAGATATCGATACATAGGTTTTCAGATTCTTACTAGTCAGATATATTCTTGTGTGGTGACTAGGGTGTGTTGAGTCCAGTTCACTGAGCAGGGAATAGGCCTTGTCTATTACATATTTGGCTTATGGAGAGGTCTCTGAGCTAATTTGAAACCCTTGTTTTATGCATCACCCCACCTCACCTTTCCGGTTAAGCAGCCATAGTGTGTCTTCTAAAGGTGTGCCTCTGTTCTGTTTTGTAATTCAGTTCAAGTGTAGCGATTTTGACATTCCCTCTATAAGCGATATCTTAGGATAAGTGCCTTTTTCTGTGTGACTTATTTCACTTAGAATCATCGTACCTAAATCCACTCATCATGCTGCTAACTAGCCTTATGACATTGATTTCATGGCTGAGTGATATTGCATTGTGCCAAGTACCACCATTTCTTTATCCATTTTTCTATTTCCTGGGATATTGAAGGTGTACCGAAGCGGAGGTTCTTGTAAACAGAGCAGCCGTAAAGTTTGGGGTGCCTGTGTCTTGTTGATTTTTAGTTTTCCCAATTTATACGCCCATGAGTGGAAGTGCCCTATGCTCTCAACGCTGTGTTTATTACTTGTTTCAGGACACACCGTACTCATCTCCAGAGTGCCTGTTGGCAATTTACATCCCGCCCATCAGCGTAGCAAGGCTCCCATGTCTCCATGGCCTGTCCTGCTTTTCTGGTTTTTACACTTTGTTCAGCATGGCCCTTTTGACCGAGGGCAAGCGAGACTTCTTTGTAGCGCTGATTTGCCCTTCCGGCTTGCTTGGTTGGCCAAAAAGGGCGTATGCGTTTTTTCCTGAATATATTCAGGAAAAAACGCATACGCCCTTTTTGGCCAAGGGCCTAATTGTCAACGTTTTGCCGCTTTTCATGTGCTTTAAAGGCGAGTCGAATCTACCTCCTGAAATCTGTTTCCTGCAAATCTGCCTTGCTTTCAAATCCTCTTCGTTGCCTTCCCTCAATATATTTGTGGACGAGAGTTCTCATTTATAACTCTGCACGTTTGTGAATTGCAGTGCCCCTGAGCTCCATTTGTCTCCTCGCTTTTTTGGGAGCTGGCCGCAAAAGCGCAGGATTGCTTCAGGCCCTATTTTGGTTCTGGGGGGCAGGCTGAGCCTGTGGTTCATTCTTCTTCCTGATGGGAAAATGGAGTGACCTGTGCCTGTCCCAACACCTAGGGCTAGTCTCTCGTTGGTTCCCCGTCTTCCCGTTCATCCTCAGGACAAATTGCAACCTGGACGAAACAGGAGGTTAAAGGTGCTGATTCTCCAAGTAGGGAGATGGTTAGTCAAGCGGCTGGAATGGCGAACCCGAGCACAAGGAGAGGAGAAATGAGGTGCGTTTTAGAAACCATTCCCGATATCATGGCATACCATCTTCTGGGTTTCCCATGCATGTTTTGATGTAGGAAGATTCCCTTGTACCTGGAGATTTGAGACCCATGGGGTGGGTACCCCGCGGTATTACTTTAAAGTATCTGCATTTGCTCACCCAACCTCACCAATCCTCTCAGCCCCAAGAGTGTCCAGCCTTATGTCTCATCCAGCTGTGGGTCTAGATATGGTCAATCCAGGTTGCATCAGAGACCCTGAACGGATTTTGTAAGAATTTCTCTCTCTTTCACTGTCTTTGCTTTGTGGGTTTTTTAAAGTAATGTATGTTTAGAATGGGGTTTGGCTGCTTTTCCCTGCTGTGTTTATGCCGCTTTACACCCTCTTGATTCACTTGCAGTGAGATATCAATACATAGGTTTTCAGATTCTTACTAGTCAGATATATTCTTGTGCGGTGACTAGGGGGTGTTGAGTCCAGTTCACTGAGCAGGGAGTAGGCCTTGTCTATTACATATTTGGCTTATGGAGCGGTGTCTGAGCTAATTTCAAACCCTTGTTTTATGCATCACCCCACCTCACCTTTCCGGTTAAGCAGCCATAGTGTGTCTTCTAAAGGTGTGCCTCTGTTCTGTTTTGTAATTCAGTTCAAGTGTAGCGATTTTGACATTCCCTCTATAAGCGATATCTTAGGATAAGTGCCTTTTTCTGTGTGACTTAATTCACTTAGAATCATCGTCGCTAAATCGACACATCATGCTGCTAACTAGCCTTATGACATTGATTTCATGGCTGAGTGATATTCCATTGTGCCAAGTACCACCATTTCTTTATCCATTTTTCTCTTTCCTGGGATATTGAAGGTGTACCGAAGCGGAGGTTCTTGGCAACAGAGCAGCCGTAAAGTTTGGGGTGCCTGTGTCTTGTTGATTTTTAATTTTCCCAATTTATACGCCCATGAGTGGAAGTGCCCTATGCTCTCAACGCTGTGTTTATTACTTGTTTCAGGACACACCGTACTCATCTCCAGAGTGCCTGTTGGCAATTTACATCCCGCCCATCAGCGTAGCAAGGCTCCCATGTCTCCATGGCCTGTCCTGCTTTTCTGGTTTTTACACTTTGTTCAGCATGGCCCTTTTGACCGAGGGCAAGCGAGACTTCTTTGTAGCGCTGATTTGCCCTTCCGGCTTGCTTGGTTGGCCAAAAAGGGCGTATGGTTTTTTCCTGAATATATTCAGGAAAAAACGCATACGCCCTTTTTGGCCAAGGGCATCATTGTCAACGTTTTGCCGCTTTTCATGTGCTTTAAAGGCGAGTCGAATCTACCTCCTGAAATCTGTTTCCTGCAAATCTGCCTTGCTTTCAAATCCTCTTCGTTGCCTTCCTTCAATATATTTGTGGACGAGAGTTCTCATTTATAACTCTGCACGTTTGTGAATTGCAGTGCCCCTGAGCTCCATTTGTCTCCTCGCTTTTTTGGGAGCTGGCCGCAAAAGCGCAGGATTGCTTCAGGCCCTATTTTGGTTCTGGGGGGCAGGCTGAGCCTGTGGTTCATTCTTTTTCCTGATGGGAAAATGGAGTGACCTATGCCTGTCCCAACACCTAGGGCTCGTCTCTCGTTGGTTCCCGGTCTTCACGTTCATCCTCAGGACAAATTGCAACGTGTACAATCAGGAGGTTAAAGGTGCTGATTCTCCAAGTAGGGAGATGGTTAGTCAAGCAGCTGGAATGGTGAACCCGAGCACAAGGAGAGGAGAAATGAGGTGCATTTTAGAAACCTTTCCCGATCTCATGGCATACCATCTTCTGGGTTTCCCATGCATGTTTTGATGTAGGAAGATTCCCTTGTACCTGGAGATTTGAGACCCATGGGGTGTCTTCCCCGCAGTGTTATTTTAAAGTATCTGCGTTTGCTCACCCAACCTCACCAATCCTCTCAGCCCCAAGAGTGTCCAGCCTTATGTCTCATCCAGCTGTGGGTCTAGATATGGTCAATCCAGGTTGCATCATAGACCCTGAACGGATTTTGTAAGAATTTCTCTCTCTTTCACTGTCTTTGTTTTGTGGGTTTTTTAAAGTAATTTATGTTTAGAATCGGGCTTGGCTGCTTTTCCCTGCTGTGTTGATGCCGCTTTACACCCTCTTGATTCACTTGCAGAGAGATATCGATACATATGTTTTCAGATTCTTACTAGTCAGATATATTCTTGTGTGGTGACTAGGGGGTGTTGAGTCCAGTTCACTGAGCAGGGAGTAGGCCTTGTCTATTACATATTTGGCTTATGGAGCGGTCTCTGAGCTAATTTCAAACCCTTGTTTTATGCATCACCCCACCTCACCTTTCCCGTTAAGCAGCCATAGTGTGTCTTCTAAAGGTGTGACTCTGTTCTGTTTTGTAATTCAGTTCAAGTGTAGCGATTTTGACATTCCCTCTATAAGCGATATCTTAGGATAAGTGTCTTTTTCTGTGTGACTTATTTCACTTAGAATCATCGTACCTAAATCCACTCATCATGCTGCTAACTAGCCTTATGACATTGATTTCATGGCTGAGTGATATTCCATTGTGCCAAGTACCACCATTTCTTTATCCATTTTTCTCTTTCCTGGGATATTGAAGGTGTACCGAAGCGGAGGTTCTTGGCAACAGAGCAGCCGTAAAGTTTGGGGTGCCTGTGTCTTGTTGATTTTTAGTTTTCCCAATTTATACGCCCATGAGTGGAAGTGCCCTATGCTCTCAACGCTGTGTTTATTACTTGTTTCAGGACACACCGTACTCTTCTCCAGAGTGCCTGTTGGCAATTTACATCCCGCCCATCAGCGTAGCAAGGCTCCCATGTCTCCATGGCCTGTTCTGATTTTCTGGTTTTTACACTTTGTTCAGTATGGCCCTTTTGACCGAGGGCAAGCGAGACTTCTTTGTAGCGCTGATTTGCCCTTCCGGCTTGCTTGGTTGGCCAAAAAGGGCGTATGCGTTTTTTCCTGAATATATTCAGGAAAAAACGCATACGCCCTTTTTGGCCAAGGGCCTAATTGTCAACGTTTTGCCGCTTTTCATGTGCTTTAAAGGCGAGTCGAATCTACCTCCTGAAATCTGTTTCCTGCAAATCTGCCTTGCTTTCAAATCCTCTTCGTTGCCTTCCCTCAATATATTTGTGGACGAGAGTTCTCATTTATAACTCTGCACGTTTGTGAATTGCAGTGCCCCTGAGCTCCATTTGTCTCCTCGCTTTTTTGGGAGCTGGCCGCAAAAGCGCAGGATTGCTTCAGGCCCTATTTTGGTTCTGGGGGGCAGGCTGAGCCTGTGGTTCATTCTTCTTCCTGATGGGAAAATGGAGTGACCTGTGCCTGTCCCAACACCTAGGGCTAGTCTCTCGTTGGTTCCCCGTCTTCCCGTTCATCCTCAGGACAAATTGCAACCTGGACGAAACAGGAGGTTAAAGGTGCTGATTCTCCAAGTAGGGAGATGGTTAGTCAAGCGGCTGGAATGGCGAACCCGAGCACAAGGAGAGGAGAAATGAGGTGCGTTTTAGAAACCATTCCCGATATCATGGCATACCATCTTCTGGGTTTCCCATGCATGTTTTGATGTAGGAAGATTCCCTTGTACCTGGAGATTTGAGACCCATGGGGTGGGTACCCCGCGGTATTACTTTAAAGTATCTGCATTTGCTCACCCAACCTCACCAATCCTCTCAGCCCCAAGAGTGTCCAGCCTTATGTCTCATCCAGCTGTGGGTCTAGATATGGTCAATCCAGGTTGCATCAGAGACCCTGAACGGATTTTGTAAGAATTTCTCTCTCTTTCACTGTCTTTGCTTTGTGGGTTTTTTAAAGTAATGTATGTTTAGAATGGGGTTTGGCTGCTTTTCCCTGCTGTGTTTATGCCGCTTTACACCCTCTTGATTCACTTGCAGTGAGATATCAATACATAGGTTTTCAGATTCTTACTAGTCAGATATATTCTTGTGCGGTGACTAGGGGGTGTTGAGTCCAGTTCACTGAGCAGGGAGTAGGCCTTGTCTATTACATATTTGGCTTATGGAGCGGTGTCTGAGCTAATTTCAAACCCTTGTTTTATGCATCACCCCACCTCACCTTTCCGGTTAAGCAGCCATAGTGTGTCTTCTAAAGGTGTGCCTCTGTTCTGTTTTGTAATTCAGTTCAAGTGTAGCGATTTTGACATTCCCTCTATAAGCGATATCTTAGGATAAGTGCCTTTTTCTGTGTGACTTAATTCACTTAGAATCATCGTCGCTAAATCGACACATCATGCTGCTAACTAGCCTTATGACATTGATTTCATGGCTGAGTGATATTCCATTGTGCCAAGTACCACCATTTCTTTATCCATTTTTCTCTTTCCTGGGATATTGAAGGTGTACCGAAGCGGAGGTTCTTGGCAACAGAGCAGCCGTAAAGTTTGGGGTGCCTGTGTCTTGTTGATTTTTAATTTTCCCAATTTATACGCCCATGAGTGGAAGTGCCCTATGCTCTCAACGCTGTGTTTATTACTTGTTTCAGGACACACCGTACTCATCTCCAGAGTGCCTGTTGGCAATTTACATCCCGCCCATCAGCGTAGCAAGGCTCCCATGTCTCCATGGCCTGTCCTGCTTTTCTGGTTTTTACACTTTGTTCAGCATGGCCCTTTTGACCGAGGGCAAGCGAGACTTCTTTGTAGCGCTGATTTGCCCTTCTGGCTTGCTTGGTTGGCCAAAAAGGGCGTATGGTTTTTTCCTGAATATATTCAGGAAAAAACGCATACGCCCTTTTTGGCCAAGGGCATCATTGTCAACGTTTTGCCGCTTTTCATGTGCTTTAAAGGCGAGTCGAATCTACCTCCTGAAATCTGTTTCCTGCAAATCTGCCTTGCTTTCAAATCCTCTTCGTTGCCTTCCTTCAATATATTTGTGGACGAGAGTTCTCATTTATAACTCTGCACGTTTGTGAATTGCAGTGCCCCTGAGCTCCATTTGTCTCCTCGCTTTTTTGGGAGCTGGCCGCAAAAGCGCAGGATTGCTTCAGGCCCTATTTTGGTTCTGGGGGGCAGGCTGAGCCTGTGGTTCATTCTTTTTCCTGATGGGAAAATGGAGTGACCTATGCCTGTCCCAACACCTAGGGCTCGTCTCTCGTTGGTTCCCGGTCTTCACGTTCATCCTCAGGACAAATTGCAACGTGTACAATCAGGAGGTTAAAGGTGCTGATTCTCCAAGTAGGGAGATGGTTAGTCAAGCAGCTGGAATGGTGAACCCGAGCACAAGGAGAGGAGAAATGAGGTGCATTTTAGAAACCTTTCCCGATCTCATGGCATACCATCTTCTGGGTTTCCCATGCATGTTTTGATGTAGGAAGATTCCCTTGTACCTGGAGATTTGAGACCCATGGGGTGTCTTCCCCGCAGTGTTATTTTAAAGTATCTGCGTTTGCTCACCCAACCTCACCAATCCTCTCAGCCCCAAGAGTGTCCAGCCTTATGTCTCATCCAGCTGTGGGTCTAGATATGGTCAATCCAGGTTGCATCATAGACCCTGAACGGATTTTGTAAGAATTTCTCTCTCTTTCACTGTCTTTGTTTTGTGGGTTTTTTAAAGAAATTTATGTTTAGAATCGGGCTTGGCTGCTTTTCCCTGCTGTGTTGATGCCGCTTTACACCCTCTTGATTCACTTGCAGAGAGATATCGATATATATGTTTTCAGATTCTTACTAGTCAGATATATTCTTGTGTGGTGACTAGGGGGTGTTGAGTCCAGTTCACTGAGCAGGGAGTAGGCCTTGTCTATTACATATTTTGCTTATGGAGCGGTCTCTGAGCTAATTTGAAACCCTTGTTTTATGCATCACCCCACCTCACCTTTCCCGTTAAGCAGCCATAGTGTGTCTTCTAAAGGTGTGACTCTGTTCTGTTTTGTAATTCAGTTCAAGTGTAGCGATTTTGACATTCCCTCTATAAGCGATATCTTAGGATAAGTGTCTTTTTCTGTGTGACTTATTTCACTTAGAATCATCGTACCTAAATCCACTCATCATGCTGCTAACTAGCCTTATGACATTGATTTCATGGCTGAGTGATATTCCATTGTGCCAAGTACCACCATTTCTTTATCCATTTTTCTCTTTCCTGGGATATTGAAGGTGTACCGAAGCGGAGGTTCTTGGCAACAGAGCAGCCGTAAAGTTTGGGGTGCCTGTGTCTTGTTGATTTTTAGTTTTCCCAATTTATACGCCCATGAGTGGAAGTGCCCTATGCTCTCAACGCTGTGTTTATTACTTGTTTCAGGACACACCGTACTCTTCTCCAGAGTGCCTGTTGGCAATTTACATCCCGCCCATCAGCGTAGCAAGGCTCCCATGTCTCCATGGCCTGTTCTGATTTTCTGGTTTTTACACTTTGTTCAGTATGGCCCTTTTGACCGAGGGCAAGCGAGACTTCTTTGTAGCGCTGATTTGCCCTTCCGGCTTGCTTGGTTGGCCAAAAAGGGCGTATGCGTTTTTTCCTGAATATATTCAGGAAAAAACGCATACGCCCTTTTTGGCCAAGGGCATCATTGTCAACGTTTTGCCGCTTTTCATGTGCTTTAAAGGCGAGTCGAATCTACCTCCTGAAATCTGTTTCCTGCAAATCTGCCTTGCTTTCAAATCCTCTTCGTTGCCTTCCCTCAATATATTTGTGGACGAGAGTTCTCATTTATAACTCTGCACGTTTGTGAATTGCAGTGCCCCTGAGCTCCATTTGGCTCCTCGCTTTTTTGGGAGCTGGCCGCAAAAGCGCAGGATTGCTTCAGGCCCTATTTTGGTTCTGGGGGGCAGGCTGAGCCTGTGGTTCATTCTTCTTCCTGATGGGAAAATGGAGTGACCTGTGCCTATCCCAACACCTAGGGCTAGTCTTTCGTTGGTTCCCCGTCTTCCCGTTCATCCTCAGGACAAATTGCAACCTGGAGGAAACAGTAGGTTAAAGGTGCTGATTCTCCAAGTAGGGAGATGGTTAGTCAAGCGGCTGGAATGGTGAACCCGAGCAGAAGGAGAGGAGAAATGAGGTGCGTTTTAGAAACCTTTCCCGATCTCACGGCATACCATCTTCTGGGTTTCCCATGCATGTTTTGATGTAGGAAGATTCCCTTGTACCTGGAGATTTGAGACCCATGGGGTGGGTACCCCGCGGTATTACTTTAAAGTATCTGCATTTGCTCACGCAACCTCACCAATCCTCTCAGCCCCAAGAGTGTCCAGCCTTATGTCTCATCCAGCTGTGGGTCTAGATATGGTCAATCCAGGTTGCATCAGAGACCCTGAACGGATTTTGTAAGAATTTCTCTCTCTTTCACTGTCTTTGCTTTGTGGGTTTTTTAAAGTAATGTATGTTTAGAATGGGGTTTGGCTGCTTTTCCCTGCTGTGTTTATGCCGCTTTACACCCTCTTGATTCACTTGCAGAGAGATATCAATACATAGGTTTTCAGATTCTTAATAGTCAGATATATTCTTGTGTGGTGACTAGGGTGTGTTGAGTCCAGTTCACTGAGCAGGGAGTAGGCCTTGTCTATTACATATTTGCCTTATGGAGCGGTCTCTGAGCTAATTTCAAACCCTTGTTTTATGCATCACCCCACCTCACCTTTCCCGTTAAGCAGCCATAGTGTGTCTTCTAAAGGTGTGACTCTGTTCTGTTTTGTAATTCAGTTCAAGTGTAGCGATTTTGACATTCCCTCTATAAGCGATATCTTAGGATAAGTGTCTTTTTCTGTGTGACTTATTTCACTTAGAATCATCGTACCTAAATCCACTCATCATGCTGCTAACTAGCCTTATGACATTGATTTCATGGCTGAGTGATATTCCATTGTGCCAAGTACCACCATTTCTTTATCCATTTTTCTCTTTCCTGGGATATTGAAGGTGTACTGAAGCGGAGGTTCTTGGCAACAGAGCAGCCGTAAAGTTTGGGGTGCCTGTGTCTTGTTGATTTTTAGTTTTCCCAATTTATACGCCCATGAGTGGAAGTGCCCTATGCTCTCTACGCTGTGTTTATTACTTGTTTCAGGACACACCGTACTCTTCTCCAGAGTGCCTGTTGGCAATTTACATCCCGCCCATCAGCATAGCAAGGCTCCCATGTCTCCATGGCCTGTCCTGTTTTTCTGGTTTTTACACTTTGTTCAACATGGCCCTTTTGACCGAGGGCAAGCGAGACGTCTTTGTAGCGCTGATTTGCCCTTCCGGCTTGCTTGGTTGGCCAAAAAGGGCGTATGCGTTTTTTCCTGAATATATTCAGGAAAAAACGCATACGCCCTTTTTTGCCAAGGGCATCATTGTCAACGTTTTGCCGCTTTTCATGTGCTTTAAAGGCGAGTCGAATCTACCTCCTGAAATCTGTTTCCTGCAAATCTGCCTTGCTTTCAAATCCTCTGCGTTGCCTTCCCTCAATATATTTGTGGACGAGAGTTCTCATTTATAACTCTGCACGTTTGTGAATTGCAGTGCCCCTGAGCTCCATTTGTCTCCTCGCTTTTTTGGGAGCTGGCCGCAAAAGCGCAGGATTGCTTCAGGCCCTATTTTGGTTCTGGGGGGCAGGCTGAGCCTGTGGTTCATTCTTCTTCCTGATGGGAAAATGGAGTGACCTATGCCTGTCCCAACACCTAGGGCTCGTCTCTCGTTGGTTCCGCGTCTTCCCGTTCATCCTCAGGACAAATTGCAACCTGCACAATCAGGAGGTTAAAGGTGCTGATTCTTCAAGTAGGGAGATGGTTATTCAAGCAGCTGGAATGGTGAACCCGAGCACAAGGAGAGGAGAAATGAGGTGCATTTTAGAAACCTTTCCCGATCTCATGGCATACCATCTTCTGGGTTTCCCATGCATGTTTTGATGTAGGAAGATGCCCTTGTACCTGGAGATTTGAGACCCATGGGGTGTGTTCCCCGCAGTGTTACTTTAAAGTATCTGCGTTTGCTCACCCAACCTCACCAATCCTCTCAGCCCCAAGAGTGTCCAGCCTTATGTCTCATCCAGCTGTGGGTCTAGATATGGTCAATCCAGGTTGCATCATAGACCCAGAACGGATTTTGTAAGAATTTCTCTCTCTTTCACTGTCTTTGCTTTGTGGGTTTTTTAAAGTAATGTATGTTTAGAATGGGGTTTGGCTGCTTTTCCCTGCTGTGTTTATGCCGCTTTACACCCTCTTGATTCACTTGCAGAGAGATATCGATACATAGGTTTTCAGATTCTTACTAGTCAGATATATTCTTGTGTGGTGACTAGGGTGTGTTGAGTCCAGTTCACTGAGCAGGGAGTAGGCCTTGTCTATTACATATTTGGCTTATGGAGCGGTGTCTGAGCTAAGTCCAAACCCTTGTTTTATGCATCACCCCACCTCACCTTTCCCGTTAAGCAGCCATAGTGTGTCTTCTAAAGGTGTGACTCTGTTCTGTTTTGTAATTCAGTTCAAGTGTAGCGATTTTGACATTCCCTCTATAAGCGATATCTTAGGATAAGTGTCTTTTTCTGTGTGACTTATTTCACTTAGAATCATCGTACCTAAATCCACTCATCATGCTGCTAACTAGCCTTATGACATTGATTTCATGGCTGAGTGATATTGCATTGTGCCAAGTACCACCAGTTCTTTATCCATTTTTCTCTTTCCTGGGATATTGAAGGTGTACCGAAGCGGAGGTTCTTGTAAACAGAGCAGCCGTAAAGTTTGGGGTGCCTGTGTCTTGTTGATTTTTAGTTTTCCCAATTTATACGCCCATGAGTGGAAGTGCCCTATGCTCTCAACGCTGTGTTTATTACTTGTTTCAGGACACACCGTACTCATCTCCAGAGTGCCTGTTGGCAATTTACATCCCGCCCATTAGCGTAGCAAGGCTCCCATGTCTCCATGGCCTGTCCTGCTTTTCTGGTTTTTACACTTTTTTCAGCATGGCCCTTTTGACCGAGGGCAAGCGAGACTTCTTTGTAGCGCTGATTTGCCCTTCCGGCTTGCTTGGTTGGCCAAAAAGGGCGTATGCGTTTTTTCCTGAATATATTCAGGAAAAAACGCATACGCCCTTTTTGGCCAAGGGCATCATTGTCAACGTTTTGCCGCTTTTCATGTGCTTTAAAGGCGAGTCGAATCTATCTCCTGAAATCTGTTTCCTGCAAATCTGCCTTGCTTTCAAATCCTCTTCGTTGCCTTCCCTCAATATATTTGTGGACGAGAGTTCTCATTTATAACTCTGCACGTTTGTGAATTGCAGTGCCCCTGAGCTCCATTTGTCTCCTCGCTTTTTTGGGAGCTGGCCGCAAAAGCGCAGGATTGCTTCAGGCCCTATTTTGGTTCTGGGGGGCAGGCTGAGCCTGTGGTTCATTCTTCTTCCTGATGGGAAAATGGAGTGACCTGTGCCTGTCCCAACACCTAGGGCTAGTCTCTCTTTGGTTCCCCGTCTTCCCGTTCATCCTCAGGACACATTGCAACCTGGACGAAACAGGAGGTTAAAGGTGCTGATTCTCCAAGTAGGGAGATGGTTAGTCAAGCGGCTGGAATGGCGAACCCGAGCACAAGGAGAGGAGAAATGAGGTGTGTTTTAGAAACCATTCCCGATATCATGGCATACCATCTTCTGGGTTTCCCATGCATGTTTTGATGTAGGAAGATTCCCTTGTACCTGGAGATTTGAGACCCATGGGGTGGGTACCCCGCGGTATTACTTTAAAGTATCTGCATTTGCTCACCCAACCTCACCAATCCTCTCAGCCCCAAGAGTGTCCAGCCTTATGTCTCATCCAGCTGTGGGTCTAGATATGGTCAATCCAGGTTGCATCAGAGACCCTGAACGGATTTTGTAAGAATTTCTCTCTCTTTCACTGTCTTTGCTTTGTGGGTTTTTTAAAGTAATGTATGTTTAGAATGGGGTTTGGCTGCTTTTCCCTGCTGTGTTTATGCCGCTTTACACCCTCTTGATTCACTTGCAGAGAGATATCAATACATAGGTTTTCAGATTCATACTAGTCAGATATATTCTTGTGCGGTGACTAGGGGGTGTTGAGTCCAGTTCACTGAGCAGGGAGTAGGCCTTGTTTATTACATATTTGGCTTATGGAGCGGTGTCTGAGCTAATTTCAAACCCTTGTTTTATGCATCACCCCACCTCACCTTTCCGGTTAAGCAGCCATAGTGTGTCTTCTAAAGGTGTGCCTCCGTTCTGTTTTGTAATTCAGTTCAAGTGTAGCGATTTTGACATTCCCTCTATAAGCGATATCTTAGGATAAGTGTCTTTTTCTCTGTGACTTATTTCACTTAGAATCATCGTACCTAAATCCACTCATCATGCTGCTAACTAGCCTTATGACATTGATTTCATGGCTGAGTGATATTGCATTGTGCCAAGTACCACCATTTCTTTATCCATTTTTCTCTTTCCTGGGATATTGAAGGTGTACCGAAGCGGAGGTTCTTGTAAACAGAGCAGCCGTAAAGGTTGGGGTGCCTCTGTCTTGTTGATTTTTAGTTTTCCCGATTTATACGCCCATGAGTGGAAGTGCCCTATGCTCTCTACGCTGTGTTTATTACTTGTTTCAGGACACACCGTACTCATCTCCAGAGTGCCTGTTGGCAATTTACATCCCGCCCATCAGCGTAGCAAGGCTCCCATGTCTCCATGGCCTGTCCTGCTTTTCTGGTTTTTACACTTTGTTCAGCATGGCCCTTTTGACCGAGGGCAAGCGAGACTTCTTTGTAGCGCTGATTTGCCCTTCCGGCTTGCTTGGTTGGCCAAAAAGGGCGTATGCGTTTTTTCCTGAATATATTCAGGAAAAAACGCATACGCCCTTTTTGGCCAAGGGCATCATTGTCAACGTTTTGCCGCTTTTCATGTTCTTTAAAGGCGAGTCGAATCTACCTCCTGAAATCTGTTTCCCTCAAATCTGCCTTGCTTTCAAATCCTCTTCGTTGCCTTCCTTCAATATATGTGTGGACGAGAGTTCTCATTTATAACTCTGCACGTTTGTGAATTGCAGTGCCCCTGAGCTCCAATTGTCTCCTCGCTTTTTTGGGAGCTGGCCGCAAAAGCGCAGGATTGCTTCAGGCCCTATTTTGGTTCTGGGGGGCAGGCTGAGCCTGTGGTTCATTCTTCTTCCTGATGGGAAAATGGAGTGACCTATGCCTGTCCCAACACCTAGGGCTCGTCTCTCGTTGGTTCCCCGTCTTCACGTTCATCCTCATGACAAATTGCAACCTGTACAATCAGGAGGTTAAAGGTGCTGATTCTCCAAGTAGGGAGATGGTTAGTCAAGCAGCTGGAATGGTGAACCCGAGCACAAGGAGAGGAGAAATGAGGTGCATTTTAGAAACCTTTCCCGATCTCATGGCATACCATCTTCTGGGTTTCCCATGCATGTTTTGATGTAGGAAGATGCCCTTGTACCTGGAGATTTGATACCCATGGGGTGTGTTTCCCGCAGTGTTACTTTAAAGTATCTGCGTTTGCTCACCCAACCTCACCAATCCTCTCAGCCCCAAGAGTGTCCAGCCTTATGTCTCATCCAGCTGTGGGTCTAGATATGGTCAATCCAGGTTGCATCAGAGACCCTGAACGGATTTTGTAAGAATTTCTCTCTCTTTCACTGTCTTTGTTTTGTGGGTTTTTTAAAGTAATTTATGTTTAGAATCGGGCTTGGCTGCTTTTCCCTGCTGTGTTGATGCCGCTTTACACCCTCTTGATTCACTTGCAGAGAGATATCGATACATAGGTTTTCAGATTCTTACTAGTCAGATATATTCTTGTGTGGTGACTAGGGTGTGTTGAGTCCAGTTCACTGAGCAGGGAGTAGGCCTTGTCTATTACATATTTGGCTTATGGAGCGGTCTCTGAGCTAATTTCAAACCCTTGTTTTATGCATCACCCCACCTCACCTTTCCCGTTAAGCAGCCATAGTGTGTCTTCTAAAGGTGTGACTCTGTTCTGTTTTGTAATTCAGTTCAAGTGTAGCGATTTTGACATTCCCTCTATAAGCGATATCTTAGGATAAGTGTCTTTTTCTGTGTGACTTATTTCACTTAGAATCATCGTACCTAAATCCACTCATCATGCTGCTAACTAGCCTTATGACATTGATTTCATGGCTGAGTGATATTCCATTGTGCCAAGTACCACCATTTCTTTATCCATTTTTCTCTTTCCTGGGATATTGAAGGTGTACCGAAGCGGAGGTTCTTGGCAACAGAGCAGCCGTAAAGTTTGGGGTGCCTGTGTCTTGTTGATTTTTAGTTTTCCCAATTTATACACCCATGAGTGGAAGTGCCCTATGCTCTCTACGCTGTGTTTATTACTTGTTTCAGGACACACCGTACCCTTCTCCAGAGTGCCTGTTGGCAATTTACATCCCGCCCATCAGCGTAGTAAGGCTGCCATGTCTCCATGGCCTGTCCTGCTTTTCTGGTTTTTACACTTTGTTCAGCATGGCCCTTTTGACCGAGGGCAAGCGAGACTTCTTTGTAGCGTTGATTTGCACTTCCGGCTTGCTTGGTTGGCCAAAAAGGGCGTATGCGTTTTTTCCTGAATATATTCAGGAAAAAACGCATACGCCCTTTTTGGCCAAGGGCATCATTGTCAACGTTTTGCCGCTTTTCATGTGCTTTAAAGGCGAGTCGAATCTACCTCCTGAAATCTGTTTCCTGCAAATCTGCCTTGCTTTCAAATCCTCTTCGTTGCCTTCCCTCAATATATTTGTGGACGAGTGTTCTCATTTATAACTCTGCACGTTTGTGAATTGCAGTGCCCCTGAGCTCCATTTGTCTCCTCGCTTTTTTGGGAGCTGGCCGCAAAAGCGCAGGATTGCTTCAGGCCCTATTTTGGTTCTGGGGCGCAGGCTGAGCCTGTGGTTCATTCTTCTTCCTGATGGGAAAATGGAGTGACCTGTGCCTGTCCCAACACCTAGGGCTAGTCTCTCGTTGGTTCCCCATCTTCCCGTTCATCCTCAGGACAAATTGCAACCTGGACGAAACAGGAGGTTAAAGGTGCTGATTCTCCAAGTAGGGAGATGGTTAGTCAAGCGGCTGGAATGGCGAACCCGAGCACAAGGAGAGGAGAAATGAGGTGCGTTTTAAAAACCTTTCCCGATCTCACGGCATACCATATTCTGGGTTTCCCATGCATGTTTTGATGTAGGAAGATTCCCTTGTACCTGGAGATTTGAGACCCATGGGGTGGGTACCCCGGGGTATTACTTTAAAGTATCTGCATTTGCTCACCCAACCTCACCAATCCTCTCAGCCCCAAGAGTGGCCAGCCTTATGTCTCATCCAGCTGTGGGTCTAGATATGGTCAATCCAGGTTGCATCAGAGACCCTGAACGGATTTTGTAAGAATTTCTCTCTCTTTCACTGTCTTTGCTTTGTGGGTTTTTTAAAGTAATGTATGTTTAGAATGGGGTTTGGCTGCTTTTCCCTGCTGTGTTTATGCCGCTTTACACCCTCTTTATTCACTTGCAGAGAGATATCAATACATAGGTTTTCAGATTCATACTAGTCAGATATATTCTTGTGCGGTGACTAGGGGGTGTTGAGTCCAGTTCACTGAGCAGGGAGTAGGCCTTGTCTATTACATATTTGGCTTATGGAGCGGTGTCTGAGCTAATGTCCAACCCTTGTTTTATGCATCACCCCACCTCACCTTTCCGGTTAAGCAGCCATAGTGTGTCTTCTAAAGGTGTGCCTCCGTTCTGTTTTGTAATTCAGTTCAAGTGTAGCGATTTTGACATTCCCTCTATAAGCGATATCTTAGGATAAGTGCCTTTTTCTGTGTGACTTATTTCACTTAGAATCATCGGACCTAAATCCACTCATCATGCTGCTAACTAGCCTTATGACATTGATTTCATGGCTGAGTGATATTGCATTGTGCCAAGTACCACCATTTCTTTATCCATTTTTCTATTTCCTGGGATATTGAAGGTGTACCGAAGTGGAGGTTCTTGTAAACAGAGCAGCCGTAAAGTTTGGGGTGCCTGTGTCTTGTTGATTTTTTGTTTTCCCGATTTATACGCCCATGAGTGGAAGTGCCCTATGCTCTCAACGCTGTGTTTATTACTTGTTTCAGGACACACCGTACTCATCTCCAGAGTGCCTGTTGGCAATTTACATCCCGCCCATCAGCGTAGCAAGGCTCCCATGTCTCCATGGCCTGTCCTGCTTTTCTGGTTTTTACACTTTGTTCAGCATGGCCCTTTTGACCGAGGGCAAGCGAGACTTCTTTGTAGCGCTGATTTGCCCTTCCGGCTTGCTTGGTTGGCCAAAAAGGGCGTATGCGTTTTTTCCTGAATATATTCAGGAAAAAACGCATACGCCCTTTTTGGCCAAGGGCATCATTGTCAACGTTTTGCCGCTTTTCATGTGCTTTAAAGGCGAGTCGAATCTACCTCCTGAAATCTGTTTCCTGCAAATCTGCCTTGCTTTCAAATCCTCTTCGTTGCCTTCCTTCAATATATTTGTGGACGAGAGTTCTCATTTATAACTCTGCACGTTTGTGAATTGCAGTGCCCCTGAGCTCCATTTGTCTCCTCGCTTTTTTGGGAGCTGGCCGCAAAAGCGCAGGATTGCTTCAGGCCCTATTTTGGTTCTGGGGGGCAGGCTGAGCCTGTGGTTCATTCTTCTTCCTGATGGGAAAATGGAGTGACCTATGCCTGTCCCAACACCTAGGGCTCGTCTCTCGTTGGTTCCCCGTCTTCACGTTCATCCTCAGGACAAATTGCAACCTGTACAATCAGGAGGTTAAAGGTGCTGATTCTCCAAGTAGGGAGATGGTTAGTCAAGCAGCTGGAATGGTGAACCCGAGCACAAGGAGAGGAGAAATGAGGTGCATTTTAGAAACCTTTCCCGATCTCATGGCATACCATCTTCTGGGTTTCCCATGCATGTTTTGATGTAGGAAGATGCCCTTGTACCTGGAGATTTGATACCCATGGGGTGTGTTTCCCGCAGTGTTACTTTAAAGTATCTGCGTTTGCTCACCCAACCTCACCAATCCTCTTAGCCCCAAGAGTGTCCAGCCTTATGTCTCATCCAGCTGTGGGTCTAGATATGGTCAATCCAGGTTGCATCAGAGACCCTGAACGGATTTTGTAAGAATTTCTCTCTCTTTCACTGTCTTTGTTTTGTGGGTTTTTTAAAGTAATTTATGTTTAGAATCGGGCTTGGCTGCTTTTCCCTGCTGTGTTGATGCCGCTTTACACCCTCTTGATTCACTTGCAGAGAGATATCGATACATAGGTTTTCAGATTCTTACTAGTCAGATATATTCTTGTGTGGTGACTAGGGTGTGTTGAGTCCAGTTCACTGAGCAGGGAGTAGGCCTTGTCTATTACATATTTGGCTTATGGAGCGGTCTCTGAGCTAATTTCAAACCCTTGTTTTATGCATCACCCCACCTCACCTTTCCCGTTAAGCAGCCATAGTGTGTCTTCTAAAGGTGTGCCTCTGTTCTGTTTTGTAATTCAGTTCAAGTGTAGCGATTTTGACATTCCCTCTATAAGCGATATCTTAGGATAAGTGCCTTTTTCTGTGTGACTTAATTCACTTAGAATCATCGTCGCTAAATCGACACATCATGCTGCTAACTAGCCTTATGACATTGATTTCATGGCTGAGTGATATTCCATTGTGCCAAGTACCACCATTTCTTTATCCATTTTTCTCTTTCCTGGGATATTGAAGGTGTACCGAAGCGGAGGTTCTTGGCAACAGAGCAGCCGTAAAGTTTGGGGTGCCTGTGTCTTGTTGATTTTTAATTTTCCCAATTTATACGCCCATGAGTGGAAGTGCCCTATGCTCTCAACGCTGTGTTTATTACTTATTTCAGGACACACCGTACTCATCTCCAGAGTGCCTGTTGGCAATTTACATCCCGCCCATCAGCGTAGCAAGGCTCCCATGTCTCCATGGCCTGTCCTGCTTTTCTGGTTTTTACACTTTGTTCAGCATGGCCCTTTTGACCGAGGGCAAGCGAGACTTCTTTGTAGCGCTGATTTGCCCTTCCGGCTTGCTTGGTTGGCCAAAAAGGGCGTATGCGTTTTTTCCTGAATATATTCAGGAAAAAACGCATACGCCCTTTTTGGCCAAGGGCATCATTGTCAACGTTTTGCCGCTTTTCATGTGCTTTAAAGGCGAGTCGAATCTACCTCCTGAAATCTGTTTCCTGCAAATCTGCCTTGCTTTCAAATCCTCTTCGTTGCCTTCCTTCAATATATTTGTGGACGAGAGTTCTCATTTATAACTCTGCACGTTTGTGAATTGCAGTGCCCCTGAGCTCCATTTGTCTCCTCGCTTTTTTGGGAGCTGGCCGCAAAAGCGCAGGATTGCTTCAGGCCCTATTTTGGTTCTGGGGGGCAGGCTGAGCCTGTGGTTCATTCTTCTTCCTGATGGGAAAATGGAGTGACCTATGCCTGTCCCAACACCTAGGGCTCGTCTCTCGTTGGTTCCCCGTCTTCACGTTCATCCTCAGGACAAATTGCAACGTGTACAATCAGGAGGTTAAAGGTGCTGATTCTCCAAGTAGGGAGATGGTTAGTCAAGCAGCTGGAATGGTGAACCCGAGCACAAGGAGAGGAGAAATGAGGTGCATTTTAGAAACCTTTCCCGATCTCATGGCATACCATCTTCTGGGTTTCCCATGCATGTTTTGATGTAGGAAGATTCCCTTGTACCTGGAGATTTGAGACCCATGGGGTGTCTTCCCCGCAGTGTTACTTTAAAGTATCTGCGTTTGCTCACCCAACCTCACCAATCCTCTCAGCCCCAAGAGTGTCCAGCCTTATGTCTCATCCAGCTGTGGGTCTAGATATGGTCAATCCAGGTTGCATCAGAGACCCTGAACGGATTTTGTAAGAATTTCTCTCTCTTTCACTGTCTTTGTTTTGTGGGTTTTTTAAAGAACTTTATGTTTAGAATCGGGCTTGGCTGCTTTTCCCTGCTGTGTTGATGCCGCTTTACACCCTCTTGATTCACTTGCAGAGAGATATCGATATATATGTTTTCAGATTCTTACTAGTCAGATATATTCTTGTGTGGTGACTAGGGGTTGTTGAGTCCAGTTCACTGAGCAGGGAGTAGGCCTTGTCTATTACATATTTGGCTTATGGAGCGGTCTCTGAGCTAATTTCAAACCCTTGTTTTATGCATCACCCCACCTCACCTTTCCCGTTAAGCAGCCATAGTGTGTCTTCTAAAGGTGTGACTCTGTTCTGTTTTGTAATTCAGTTCAAGTGTAGCGATTTTGACATTCCCTCTATAAGCGATATCTTAGGATAAGTGTCTTTTTCTGTGTGACTTATTTCACTTAGAATCATCGTACCTAAATCCACTCATCATGCTGCTAACTAGCCTTATGACATTGATTTCATGGCTGAGTGATATTCCATTGTGCCAAGTACCACCATTTCTTTATCCATTTTTCTCTTTCCTGGGATATTGAAGGTGTACCGAAGCGGAGGTTCTTGGCAACAGAGCAGCCGTAAAGTTTGGGGTGCCTGTGTCTTGTTGATTTTTAGTTTTCCCAATTTATACGCCCATGAGTGGAAGTGCCCTATGCTGTCAACGCTGTGTTTATTACTTGTTTCAGGACACACCGTACTCTTCTCCAGAGTGCCTGTTGCCAATTTACATCCCGCCCATCAGCGTAGCAAGGCTCCCATGTCTCCATGGCCTGTCCTGATTTTCTGGTTTTTACACTTTGTTCAGTATGGCCCTTTTGACCGAGGGCAAGCGAGACTTCTTTGTAGCGCTGATTTGCCCTTCCGGCTTGCTTGGTTGGCCAAAAAGGGCGTATGCGTTTTTTCCTGAATATATTCAGGAAAAAACGCATACGCCCTTTTTGGCCAAGGGCATCATTGTCAACGTTTTGCCGCTTTTCATGTGCTTTAAAGGCGAGTCGAATCTACCTCCTGAAATCTGTTTCCTGCAAATCTGCCTTGCTTTCAAATCCTCTGCGTTGCCTTCCCTCAATATATTTGTGGACGAGAGTTCTCATTTATAACTCTGCACGTTTGTGAATTGCAGTGCCCCTGAGCTCCATTTGTCTCCTCGCTTTTTTGGGAGCTGGCCGCAAAAGCGCAGGATTGCTTCAGGCCCTATTTTGGTTCTGGGGGGCAGGCTGAGCCTGTGGTTCATTCTTCTTACTGATGGGAAAATGGAGTGACCTGTGCCTGTCCCAACACCTAGGGCTAGTCTCTCGTTGGTTCCCCGTCTTCCCGTTCATCCTCAGGACAAATTGCAACCTGGACGAAACAGGAGGTTAAAGGTGCTGATTCTCCAAGTAGGGAGATGTTTAGTCAAGCGGCTGGAATGGCGAACCCGAGCACAAGGAGAGGAGAAATGAGGTGCGTTTTAGAAACCATTCCCGATATCATGGCATACCATCTTCTGGGTTTCCCATGCATGTTTTGATGTAGGAAGATTCCCTTGTACCTGGAGATTTGAGACCCATGGGGTGGGTACCCCGCGGTATTACTTTAAAGTATCTGCATTTGCTCACCCAACCTCACCAATCCTCTCAGCCCCAAGAGTGTCCAGCCTTATGTCTCATCCAGCTGTGGGTCTAGATATGGTCAATCCAGGTTGCATCATAGACCCAGAACGGATTTTGTAAGAATTTCTCTCTCTTTCACTGTCTTTGTTTTGTGGGTTTTTTAAAGAAATTTATGTTTAGAATCGGGCTTGGCTGCTTTTCCCTGCTGTGTTGATGCCGCTTTACACCCTCTTGATTCACTTGCAGAGAGATATCGATATATATGTTTTCAGATTCTTACTAGTCAGATATATTCTTGTGTGGTGACTAGGGTGTGTTGAGTCCAGTTCACTGAGCAGGGAGTAGGCCTTGTCTATTACATATTTCGCTTATGGAGCGGTCTCTGAGCTAATTTCAAACCCTTGTTTTATGCATCACCCCACCTCACCTTTCCCGTTAAGCAGCCATAGTGTGTCTTCTAAAGGTGTGACTCTGTTCTGTTTTGTAATTCAGTTCAAGTGTAGCGATTTTGACATTCCCTCTATAAGCGATATCTTAGGATAAGTGTCTTTTTCTGTGTGACTTATTTCACTTAGAATCATCGTACCTAAATCCACTCATCATGCTGCTAACTAGCCTTATGACATTGATTTCATGGCTGAGTGATATTGCATTGTGCCAAGTACCACCATTTGTTTATCCATTTTTCTCTTTCCTGGGATATTGAAGGTGTACCGAAGCGGAGGTTCTTGGCAACAGAGCAGCCGTAAAGTTTGGGGTGCCTGTGTCTTGTTGATTTTTAGTTTTCCCAATTTATAAGCCCATGAGTGGAAGTGCCCTATGCTCTCAACGCTGTGTTTATTACTTGTTTCAGGACACACCGTACTCTTCTCCAGAGTGCCTGTTGGCAATTTACATCCCGCCCATCAGCGTAGCAAGGCTCCCATGTCTCCATGGCCTGTCCTGATTTTCTGGTTTTTACACTTTGTTCAGTATGGCCCTTTTGACCGAGGGCAAGCGAGACTTTTTGGAGCGCTGATTTGCCCTTCCGGCTTGCTTGGTTGGCCAAAAAGGGCGTATGCGTTTTTTCCTGAATATATTCAGGAAAAAACGCATACGCCCTTTTTGGCCAAGGGCATCATTGTCAACGTTTTGCCGCTTTTCATGTGCTTTAAAGGCGAGTCGAATCTACCTCCTGAAATCTGTTTCCTGCAAATCTGCCTTGCTTTCAAATCCTCTTCGTTGCCTTCCCTCAATATATTTGTGGACGAGAGTTCTCATTTATAACTCTGCACGTTTGTGAACTGCAGTGCCCCTGAGCTCCATTTGGCTCCTCGCTTTTTTGGGAGCTGGCCGCAAAAGCGAAGGATTGCTTCAGGCCCTATTTTGGTTCTGGGGGGCAGGCTGAGCCTGTGGTTCATTCTTCTTCCTGATGGGAAAATGGAGTGACCTGTGCCTATCCCAACACCTAGGGCTAGTCTTTCGTTGGTTCCCCGTCTTCCCGTTCATCCTCAGGACAAATTGCAACCTGGACGAAACAGTAGGTTAAAGGTGCTGATTCTCCAAGTAGGGAGATGGTTAGTCAAGCGGCTGGAATGGTGAACCCGAGCAGAAGGAGAGGAGAAATGAGGTGCGTTTTAGAAACCTTTCCCGATCTCACGGCATACCATCTTCTGGGTTTCCCATGCATGTTTTGATGTAGGAAGATTCCCTTGTACCTGGAGATTTGAGACCCATGGGGTGGGTACCCCGCGGTATTACTTTAAAGTATCTGCATTTGCTCACCCAACCTCACCAATCCTCTCAGCCCCAAGAGTGTCCAGCCTTATGTCTCATCCAGCTGTGGGTCTAGATATGGTCAATCCAGGTTGCATCAGAGACCCTGAACGGATTTTGTAAGAATTTCTCTCTCTTTCACTGTCTTTGCTTTGTGGGTTTTTTAAAGTAATGTATGTTTAGAATGGGGTTTGGCTGCTTTTCCCTGCTGTGTTTATGCCGCTTTACACCCTCTTGATTCACTTGCAGAGAGATATCAATACATAGGTTTTCAGATTCATACTAGTCAGATATATTCTTGTGCGGTGACTAGGGGGTGTTGAGTCCAGTTTACTGAGCAGGGAGTAGGCCTTGTCTATTACATATTTGGCTTATGGAGCGGTGTCTGAGCTAATTTCAAACCCTTGTTTTATGCATCACCCCACCTCACCTTTCCGGTTAAGCAGCCATAGTGTGTCTTCTAAAGGTGTGACTCTGTTCTGTTTTGTAATTCAGTTCAAGTGTAGCGATTTTGACATTCCCTCTATAAGCGATATCTTAGGATAAGTGCCTTTTTCTGTGTGACTTATTTCACTTAGACTCATCGTACCTAAATCCACTCATCATGCTGCTAACTAGCCTTATGACATTGATTTCATGGCTGAGTGATATTGCATTGTGCCAAGTACCACCATTTCTTTATCCATTTATCTCTTTCCTGGGATATTGAAGGTGTACCGAAGCGGAGGTTCTTGTAAACAGAGCAGCCGTAAAGTTTGGGGTGCCTGTGTCTTGTTGATTTTTAGTTTTCCCAATTTATACGCCCATGAGTGGAAGTGCCCTATGCTCTCAACGCTGTGTTTATTACTTGTTTCAGGACACACCGTACTCTTCTCCAGAGTGCCTGTTGGCAATTTACATCCCGCCCATCAGCGTAGCAAGGCTCCCATGTCTCCATGGCCTGTCCTGTTTTTCTGGTTTTTACACTTTGTTCAACATGTCCCTTTTGACCGAGGGCAAGCGAGACTTCTTTGTAGCGCTGATTTGCCCTTCCGGCTTGCTTGGTTGGCCAAAAAGGGCGTATGCGTTTTTTCCTGAATATATTCAGGAAAAAACGCATACGCCCTTTTTGGCCAAGGGCATCATTGTCAACGTTTTGCCGCTTTTCATGTGCTTTAAAGGCGAGTCGAATCTACCTCCTGAAATCTGTTTCCTGCAAATCTGCCTTGCTTTCAAATCCTCTTCGTTGCCTTCCTTCAATATATTTGTGGACGAGAGTTCTCATTTATAACTCTGCACGTTTGTGAATTGCAGTGCCCCTGAGCTCCATTTGTCTCCTCGCTTTTTTGGGAGCTGGCCGCAAAAGCGCAGGATTGCTTCAGGCCCTATTTTGGTTCTGGGGGGCAGGCTGAGCCTGTGGTTCATTCTTCTTCCTGATGGGAAAATGGAGTGACCTATGCCTGTCCCAACACCTAGGGCTCGTCTCTCGTTGGTTCCCCGTCTTCACGTTCATCCTCAGGACAAATTGCAACCTGTACAATCAGGAGGTTAAAGGTGCTGATTCTCCAAGTAGGGAGATGGTTAGTCAAGCAGCTGGAATGGTGAACCCGAGCACAAGGAGAGGAGAAATGAGGTGCATTTTAGAAACCTTTCCCGATCTCATGGCATACCATCTTCTGGGTTTCCCATGCATGTTTTGATGTAGGAAGATGCCCTTGTACCTGGAGATTTGATACCCATGGGGTGTGTTTCCCGCAGTGTTACTTTAAAGTATCTGCGTTTGCTCACCCAACCTCACCAATCCTCTCAGCCCCAAGAGTGTCCAGCCTTATGTCTCATCCAGCTGTGGGTCTAGATATGGTCAATCCAGGTTGCATCAGAGACCCTGAACGGATTTTGTAAGAATTTCTCTCTCTTTCACTGTCTTTGTTTTGTGGGTTTTTTAAAGTAATTTATGTTTAGAATCGGGCTTGGCTGCTTTTCCCTGCTGTGTTGATGCCGCTTTACACCCTCTTGATTCACTTGCAGAGAGATATCGATACATAGGTTTTCAGATTCTTACTAGTCAGATATATTCTTGTGTGGTGACTAGGGTGTGTTGAGTCCAGTTCACTGAGCAGGGAGTAGGCCTTGTCTATTACATATTTGGCTTATGGAGCGGTCTCTGAGCTAATTTCAAACCCTTGTTTTATGCATCACCCCACCTCACCTTTCCCGTTAAGCAGCCATAGTGTGTCTTCTAAAGGTGTGCCTCTGTTCTGTTTTGTAATTCAGTTCAAGTGTAGCGATTTTGACATTCCCTCTATAAGCGATATCTTAGGATAAGTGCCTTTTTCTGTGTGACTTAATTCACTTAGAATCATCGTCGCTAAATCGACACATCATGCTGCTAACTAGCCTTATGACATTGATTTCATGGCTGAGTGATATTCCATTGTGCCAAGTACCACCATTTCTTTATCCATTTTTCTCTTTCCTGGGATATTGAAGGTGTACCGAAGCGGAGGTTCTTGGCAACAGAGCAGCCGTAAAGTTTGGGGTGCCTGTGTCTTGTTGATTTTTAATTTTCCCAATTTATACGCCCATGAGTGGAAGTGCCCTATGCTCTCAACGCTGTGTTTATTACTTATTTCAGGACACACCGTACTCATCTCCAGAGTGCCTGTTGGCAATTTACATCCCGCCCATCAGCGTAGCAAGGCTCCCATGTCTCCATGGCCTGTCCTGCTTTTCTGGTTTTTACACTTTGTTCAGCATGGCCCTTTTGACCGAGGGCAAGCGAGACTTCTTTGTAGCGCTGATTTGCCCTTCCGGCTTGCTTGGTTGGCCAAAAAGGGCGTATGCGTTTTTTCCTGAATATATTCAGGAAAAAACGCATACGCCCTTTTTGGCCAAGGGCATCATTGTCAACGTTTTGCCGCTTTTCATGTGCTTTAAAGGCGAGTCGAATCTACCTCCTGAAATCTGTTTCCTGCAAATCTGCCTTGCTTTCAAATCCTCTTCGTTGCCTTCCTTCAATATATTTGTGGACGAGAGTTCTCATTTATAACTCTGCACGTTTGTGAATTGCAGTGCCCCTGAGCTCCATTTGTCTCCTCGCTTTTTTGGGAGCTGGCCGCAAAAGCGCAGGATTGCTTCAGGCCCTATTTTGGTTCTGGGGGGCAGGCTGAGCCTGTGGTTCATTCTTCTTCCTGATGGGAAAATGGAGTGACCTATGCCTGTCCCAACACCTAGGGCTCGTCTCTCGTTGGTTCCCCGTCTTCACGTTCATCCTCAGGACAAATTGCAACGTGTACAATCAGGAGGTTAAAGGTGCTGATTCTCCAAGTAGGGAGATGGTTAGTCAAGCAGCTGGAATGGTGAACCCGAGCACAAGGAGAGGAGAAATGAGGTGCATTTTAGAAACCTTTCCCGATCTCATGGCATACCATCTTCTGGGTTTCCCATGCATGTTTTGATGTAGGAAGATTCCCTTGTACCTGGAGATTTGAGACCCATGGGGTGTCTTCCCCGCAGTGTTACTTTAAAGTATCTGCGTTTGCTCACCCAACCTCACCAATCCTCTCAGCCCCAAGAGTGTCCAGCCTTATGTCTCATCCAGCTGTGGGTCTAGATATGGTCAATCCAGGTTGCATCAGAGACCCTGAACGGATTTTGTAAGAATTTCTCTCTCTTTCACTGTCTTTGTTTTGTGGGTTTTTTAAAGAACTTTATGTTTAGAATCGGGCTTGGCTGCTTTTCCCTGCTGTGTTGATGCCGCTTTACACCCTCTTGATTCACTTGCAGAGAGATATCGATATATATATATTCAGATTCTTACTAGTCAGATATATTCTTGTGTGGTGACTAGGGGTTGTTGAGTCCAGTTCACTGAGCAGGGAGTAGGCCTTGTCTATTACATATTTGGCTTATGGAGCGGTCTCTGAGCTAATTTCAAACCCTTGTTTTATGCATCACCCCACCTCACCTTTCCCGTTAAGCAGCCATAGTGTGTCTTCTAAAGGTGTGACTCTGTTCTGTTTTGTAATTCAGTTCAAGTGTAGCGATTTTGACATTCCCTCTATAAGCGATATCTTAGGATAAGTGTCTTTTTCTGTGTGACTTATTTCACTTAGAATCATCGTACCTAAATCCACTCATCATGCTGCTAACTAGCCTTATGACATAGATTTCATGGCTGAGTGATATTCCATTGTGCCAAGTACCACCATTTCTTTATCCATTTTTCTCTTTCCTGGGATATTGAAGGTGTACCGAAGCGGAGGTTCTTGGCAACAGAGCAGCCGTAAAGTTTGGGGTGCCTGTGTCTTGTTGATTTTTAGTTTTCCCAATTTATACGCCCATGAGTGGAAGTGCCCTATGCTGTCAACGCTGTGTTTATTACTTGTTTCAGGACACACCGTACTCTTCTCCAGAGTGCCTGTTGCCAATTTACATCCCGCCCATCAGCGTAGCAAGGCTCCCATGTCTCCATGGCCTGTCCTGCTTTTCTGGTTTTTACACTTTGTTCAGTATGGCCCTTTTGACCGAGGGCAAGCGAGACTTCTTTGTAGCGCTGATTTGCCCTTCCGGCTTGCTTGGTTGGCCAAAAAGGGCGTATGCGTTTTTTCCTGAATATATTCAGGAAAAAACGCATACGCCCTTTTTGGCCAAGGGCATCATTGTCAACGTTTTGCCGCTTTTCATGTGCTTTAAAGGCGAGTCGAATCTACCTCCTGAAATCTGTTTCCTGCAAATCTGCCTTGCTTTCAAATCCTCTGCGTTGCCTTCCCTCAATATATTTGTGGACGAGAGTTCTCATTTATAACTCTGCACGTTTGTGAATTGCAGTGCCCCTGAGCTCCATTTGTCTCCTCGCTTTTTTGGGAGCTGGCCGCAAAAGCGCAGGATTGCTTCAGGCCCTATTTTGGTTCTGGGGGGCAGGCTGAGCCTGTGGTTCATTCTTCTTACTGATGGGAAAATGGAGTGACCTGTGCCTGTCCCAACACCTAGGGCTAGTCTCTCGTTGGTTCCCCGTCTTCCCGTTCATCCTCAGGACAAATTGCAACCTGGACGAAACAGGAGGTTAAAGGTGCTGATTCTCCAAGTAGGGAGATGTTTAGTCAAGCGGCTGGAATGGCGAACCCGAGCACAAGGAGAGGAGAAATGAGGTGCGTTTTAGAAACCATTCCCGATATCATGGCATACCATCTTCTGGGTTTCCCATGCATGTTTTGATGTAGGAAGATTCCCTTGTACCTGGAGATTTGAGACCCATGGGGTGGGTACCCCGCGGTATTACTTTAAAGTATCTGCATTTGCTCACCCAACCTCACCAATCCTCTCAGCCCCAAGAGTGTCCAGCCTTATGTCTCATCCAGCTGTGGGTCTAGATATGGTCAATCCAGGTTGCATCAGAGACCCTGAACGGATTTTGTAAGAATTTCTCTCTCTTTCACTGTCTTTGCTTTGTGGGTTTTTTAAAGTAATTTATGTTTAGAATCGGGCTTGGCATCTTTTCCCTGCTGTGTTGATGCCGCTTTACACCCTCTTGATTCACTTGCAGAGAGATATCGATACATAGGTTTTCAGATTCATACTAGTCAGATATATTCTTGTGCGGTGACTAGGGGGTGTTGAGTCCAGTTCACTGAGCAGGGAGTAGGCCTTGTCTATTACATTTTTGGCTTATGGAGCGGTGTCTGAGCTAATTTCAAACCCTTGTTTTATGCATCACCCCACCTCACCTTTCCGGTTAAGCAGCCATAGTGTGTCTTCTAAAGGTGTGACTCTGTTCTGTTTTGTAATTCAGTTCAAGTGTAGCGATTTTGACATTCCCTCTATAAGCGATATCTTAGGATAAGTGCCTTTTTCTGTGTGACTTATTTCACTTAGACTCATCGTACCTAAATCCACTCATCATGCTGCTAACTAGCCTTATGACATTGATTTCATGGCTGAGTGATATTGCATTGTGCCAAGTACCACCATTTCTTTATCCATTTATCTCTTTCCTGAGATATTGAAGGTGTACCGAAGCGGAGGTTCTTGTAAACAGAGCAGCCGTAAAGTTTGGGGTGCCTGTGTCTTGTTGATTTTTAGTTTTCCCAATTTATACGCCCATGAGTGGAAGTGCCCTATGCTCTCTACGCTGTGTTTATTACTTGTTTCAGGACACACCGTACTCTTCTCCAGAGTGCCTGTTGGCAATTTACATCCCGCCCATCAGCGTAGCAAGGCTCCCATGTCTCCATGGCCTGTCCTGTTTTTCTGGTTTTTACACTTTGTTCAGCATGGCCCTTTTGACCGAGGGCAAGCGAGACTTCTTTGTAGCGCTGATTTGCCCTTCCGGCTTGCTTGGTTGGCCAAAAAGGGCGTATGCGTTTTTTCCTGAATATATTCAGGAAAAAACGCATACGCCCTTTTTGGCCAAGGGCATCATTGTCAACGTTTTGCCGCTTTTCATGTGCTTTAAAGGCGAGTCGAATCTACCTCCTGAAATCTGTTTCCTGCAAATCTGCCTTGCTTTCAAATCCTCTGCGTTGCCTTCCCTCAATATATTTGTGGACGAGAGTTCTCATTTATAACTCTGCACGTTTGTGAATTGCAGTACCCCTGAGCTCCATTTGTCTCCTCGCTTTTTTGGGAGCTGGCCGCAAAAGCGCAGGATTGCTTCAGGCCCTATTTTGGTTCTGGGGGGCAGGCTGAGCCTGTGGTTCATTCTTCTTCCTGATGGGAAAATGGAGTGACCTGTGCCTGTCCCAACACCTAGGGCTAGTCTCTCGTTGGTTCCCCGTCTTCCCGTTCATCCTCAGGACAAATTGCAACCTGGACGAAACAGGAGGTTAAAGGTGCTGATTCTCCAAGTAGGGAGATGTTTAGTCAAGCGGCTGGAATGGCGAACCCGAGCACAAGGAGAAGAGAAATGAGGTGCGTTTTAGAAACCATTCCCGATATCATGGCATACCATCTTCTGGGTTTCCCATGCATGTTTTGATGTAGGAAGATTCCCTTGTACCTGGAGATTTGAGACCCATGGGGTGGGTACCCCGCGGTATTACTTTAAAGTATCTGCATTTGCTCACCCAACCTCACCAATCCTCTCAGCCCCAAGAGTGTCCAGCCTTATGTCTCATCCAGGTGTGGGTCTAGATATGGTCAATCCAGGTTGCATCAGAGACCCTGAACGGATTTTGTAAGAATTTCTCTCTCTTTCACTGTCTTTGCTTTGTGGGTTTTTTAAAGTAATGTATGTTTAGAATTGGGTTTGGCTGCTTTTCCCTGCTGTGTTTATGCCGCTTTACACCCTCTTGATTCACTTGCAGTGAGATATCAATACATAGGTTTTCAGATTCTTACTAATCAGATATATTCTTGTGCGGTGACTAGGGGGTATTGAGTCCAGTTCACTGAGCAGGGAGTAGGCCTTGTCTATTACATATTTGGCTTATGGAGCGGTGTCTGAGCTAATTTCAAACCCTTGTTTTATGCATCACCCCACCTCACCTTTCCGGTTAAGCAGCCATAGTGTGTCTTCTAAAGGTGTGCCTCTGTTCTGTTTTGTAATTCAGTTCAAGTGTAGCGATTTTGACATTCCCTCTATAAGCGATATCTTAGGATAAGTGCCTTTTTCTGTGTGACTTAATTCACTTAGAATCATCGTCGCTAAATCAACACATCATGCTGCTAACTAGCCTTATGACATTGATTTCATGGCTGAGTGATATTCCATTGTGCCAAGTACCACCATTTCTTTATCCATTTTTCTCTTTCCTGGGATATTGAAGGTGTACCGAAGCGGAGGTTCTTGGCAACAGAGAGCCGTAAAGTTTGGGGTGCCTGTGTCTTGTTGATTTTTAATTTTCCCAATTTATACGCCCATGAGTGGAAGTGCCCTATGCTCTCAACGCTGTGTTTATTACTTGTTTCAGGACACACCGTACTCTTCTCCAGAGTGCCTGTTGGCAATTTACATCCCGCCCATCAGCGTAGCAAGGCTCCCATGTCTCCATGGCCTGTCCTGCTTTTCTGGTTTTTACACTTTGTTCAGCATGGCCCTTTTGACCGAGGGCAAGCGAGACTTCTTTGTAGCGCTGATTTGCCCTTCCGGCTTGCTTGGTTGGCCAAAAAGGGCGTATGCGTTTTTTCCTGAATATATTCAGGAAAAAACGCATACGCCCTTTTTGGCCAAGGGCATCATTGTCAACGTTTTGCCGCTTTTCATGTGCTTTAAAGGCGAGTCGAATCTACCTCCTGAAATCTGTTTCCTGCAAATCTGCCTTGCTTTCAAATCCTCTTCGTTGCCTTCCTTCAATATATTTGTGGACGAGAGTTCTCATTTATAACTCTGCACGTTTGTGAATTGCAGTGCCCCTGAGCTCCATTTGTCTCCTCGCTTTTTTGGGAGCTGGCCGCAAAAGCGCAGGATTGCTTCAGGCCCTATTTTGGTTCTGGGGGCAGGCTGAGCCTGTGGTTCATTCTTCTTCCTGATGGGAAAATGGAGTGACCTATGCCTGTCCCAACACCTAGGGCTCGTCTCTCGTTGGTTCCCCGTCTTCACGTTCATCCTCAGGACAAATTGCAACCTGTACAATCAGGAGGTTAAAGGTGCTGATTCTCCAAGTAGGGAGATGGTTAGTCAAGCAGCTGGAATGGTGAAACCGAGCACAAGGAGAGGAGAAATGAGGTGCATTTTAGAAACCTTTCCCGATCTCATGGCATACCATCTTCTGGGTTTCCCATGCATGTTTTGATGTAGGAAGATTCCCTTGTACCTGGAGATTTGAGACCCATGGGGTGTCTTCCCCGCAGTGTTACTTTAAAGTATCTGCGTTTGCTCTCCCAACCTCACCAATCCTCTCAGCCCCAAGAGTGTCCAGCCTTATGTCTCATCCAGCTGTGGGTCTAGATATGGTCAATCCAGGTTGCATCATAGACCCTGAACGGATTTTGTAAGAATTTCTCTCTCTTTCACTGTCTTTGTTTTGTGGGTTTTTTAAAGAAATTTATGTTTAGAATCGGGCTTGGCTGCTTTTCCCTGCTGTGTTGATGCCGCTTTACACCCTCTTGATTCACTTGCAGAGAGATATCGATATATATGTTTTCAGATTCTTACTAGTCAGATATATTCTTGTGTGGTGACTAGGGTGTGTTGAGTCCAGTTCACTGAGCAGGGAGTAGGCCTTGTCTATTACATATTTGGCTTATGGAGCGGTGTCTGAGCTAATTTCAAACCCTTGTTTTATGCATCACCCCACCTCACCTTTCCCGTTAAGCAGCCATAGTGTGTCTTCTAAAGGTGTGACTCTGTTCTGTTTTGTAATTCAGTTCAAGTGTAGCGATTTTGACATTCCCTCTATAAGCGATATCTTAGGATAAGTGTCTTTTTCTGTGTGACTTATTTCACTTAGAATCATCGTACCTAAATCCACTCATCATGCTGCTAACTAGCCTTATGACATTGATTTCATGGCTGAGTGATATTCCATTGTGCCAAGTACCACCATTTCTTTATCCATTTTTCTCTTTCCTGGGATATTGAAGGTGTACCGAAGCGGAGGTTCTTGGCAACAGAGCAGCCGTAAAATTTGGGGTGCCTGTGTCTTGTTGATTTTTAGTTTTCCCAATTTATACGCCCATGAGTGGAAGTGCCCTATGCTCTCAACGCTGTGTTTATTACTTGTTTCAGGACACACCGTACTCTTCTCCAGAGTGCCTGTTGGCTATTTACATCCCGCCCATCAGCGTAGCAAGGCTCCCATGTCTCCATGGCCTGTCCTGATTTTCTGGTTTTTACACTTTGTTCAGTATGGCCCTTTTGACCGAGGGCAAGCGAGACTTCTTTGTAGCGCTGATTTGCCCTTCCGGCTTGCTTGGTTGGCCAAAAAGGGCGTATGCGTTTTTTCCTGAATATATTCAGGAAAAAACGCATACGCCCTTTTTGGCCAAGGGCATCATTGTCAACGTTTTGCCGCTTTTCATGTGCTTTAAAGGCGAGTCGAATCTACCTCCTGAAATCTGTTTCCTGCAAATCTGCCTTGCTTTCAAATCCTCTTCGTTGCCTTCCCTCAATATATTTGTGGACGAGAGTTCTCATTTATAACTCTGCACGTTTGTGAATTGCAGTGCCCCTGAGCTCCATTTGGCTCCTCGCTTTTTTGGGAGCTGGCCGCAAAAGCGCAGGATTGCTTCAGGCCCTATTTTGGTTCTGGGGGGCAGGCTGAGCCTGTGGTTCATTCTTCTTCCTGATGGGAAAATGGAGTGACCTGTGCCTATCCCAACACCTAGGGCTAGTCTTTCGTTGGTTCCCCGTCTTCCCGTTCATCCTCAGGACAAATTGCAACCTGGACGAAACAGTAGGTTAAAGGTGCTGATTCTCCAAGTAGGGAGATGGTTAGTCAAGCGGCTGGAATGGTGAACCCGAGCAGAAGGAGAGGAGAAATGAGGTGCGTTTTAGAAACCTTTCCCGATCTCACGGCATACCATCTTCTGGGTTTCCCATGCATGTTTTGATGTAGGAAGATTCCCTTGTACCTGGAGATTTGAGACCCATGGGGTGGGTACCCCGCGGTATTACTTTAAAGTATCTGCATTTGCTCACCCAACCTCACCAATCCTCTCAGCCCCAAGAGTGTCCAGCCTTATGTCTCATCCAGCTGTGGGTCTAGATATGGTCAATCCAGGTTGCATCAGAGACCCTGAACGGATTTTGTAAGAATTTCTCTCTCTTTCACTGTCTTTGCTTTGTGGGTTTTTTAAAGTAATGTATGTTTAGAATGGGGTTTGGCTGCTTTTCCCTGCTGTGTTTATGCCGCTTTACACCCTCTTGATTCACTTGCAGAGAGATATCAATACATAGGTTTTCAGATTCATACTAGTCAGATATATTCTTGTGCGGTGACTAGGGGGTGTTGAGTCCAGTTCACTGAGCAGGGAGTAGGCCTTGTCTATTACATATTTGGCTTATGGAGCGGTGTCTGAGCTAATTTCAAACCCTTGTTTTATGCATCACCCCACCTCACCTTTCCGGTTAAGCAGCCATAGTGTGTCTTCTAAAGGTGTGACTCTGTTCTGTTTTGTAATTCAGTTCAAGTGTAGCGATTTTGACATTCCCTCTATAAGCGATATCTTAGGATAAGTGCCTTTTTCTGTGTGACTTATTTCACTTAGACTCATCGTACCTAAATCCACTCATCATGCTGCTAACTAGCCTTATGACATTGATTTCATGGCTGAGTGATATTGCATTGTGCCAAGTACCACCATTTCTTTATCCATTTATCTCTTTCCTGGGATATTGAAGGTGTACCGAAGCGGAGGTTCTTGTAAACAGAGCAGCCGTAAAGTTTGGGGTGCCTGTGTCTTGTTGATTTTTAGTTTTCCCAATTTATACGCCCATGAGTGGAAGTGCCCTATGCTCTCAACGCTGTGTTTATTACTTGTTTCAGGACACACCGTACTCTTCTCCAGAGTGCCTGTTGGCAATTTACATCCCGCCCATCAGCGTAGCAAGGCTCCCATGTCTCCATGGCCTGTCCTGTTTTTCTGGTTTTTACACTTTGTTCAACATGTCCCTTTTGACCGAGGGCAAGCGAGACTTCTTTGTAGCGCTGATTTGCCCTTCCGGCTTGCTTGGTTGGCCAAAAAGGGCGTATGCGTTTTTTCCTGAATATATTCAGGAAAAAACGCATACGCCCTTTTTGGCCAAGGGCATCATTGTCAACGTTTTGCCGCTTTTCATGTGCTTTAAAGGCGAGTCGAATCTACCTCCTGAAATCTGTTTCCTGCAAATCTGCCTTGCTTTCAAATCCTCTTCGTTGCCTTCCCTCAATATATTTGTGGACGAGAGTTCTCATTTATAACTCTGCACGTTTGTGAATTGCAGTGCCCCTGAGCTCCATTTGTCTCCTCGCTTTTTGGGGAGCTGGCCGCAAAAGCGCAGGATTGCTTCAGGCCCTATTTTGGTTCTGGGGGGCAGGCTGAGCCTGTGGTTCATTCTTCTTCCTGATGGGAAAATGGAGTGACCTATGCCTGTCCCAACACCTAGGGCTCGTCTCTCGTTGGTTCCCCGTCTTCTCGTTCATCCTCAGGACAAATTGCAACCTGTACAATCAGGAGGTTAAAGGTGCTGATTCTCCAAGTAGGGAGATGGTTAGTCAAGCAGCTGGAATGGTGAACCCGAGCACAAGGAGAGGAGAAATGAGGTGCATTTTAGAAACCTTTCCCGATCTCATGGCATACCATCTTCTGGGTTTCCCATGCATGTTTTGATGTAGGAAGATGCCCTTGTACCTGGAGATTTGAGACCCATGGGGTGTGTTCCCCGCAGTGTTACTTTAAAGTATCTGCGTTTGCTCACCCAACCTCACCAATCCTCTCAGCCCCAAGAGTGTCCAGCCTTATGTCTCATCCAGCTGTGGGTCTAGATATGGTCAATCCAGGTTGCATCATAGACCCAGAACGGATTTTGTAAGAATTTCTCTCTCTTTCACTGTCTTTGTTTTGTGGGTTTTTTAAAGAAATTTATGTTTAGAATCGGGCTTGGCTGCTTTTCCCTGCTGTGTTGATGCCGCTTTACACCCTCTTGATTCACTTGCAGAGAGATATCGATATATATGTTTTCAGATTCTTACTAGTCAGATATATTCTTGTGTGGTGACTAGGGTGTGTTGAGTCCAGTTCACTGAGCAGGGAGTAGGCCTTGTCTATTACATATTTCGCTTATGGAGCGGTCTCTGAGCTAATTTCAAACCCTTGTTTTATGCATCACCCCACCTCACCTTTCCCGTTAAGCAGCCATAGTGTGTCTTCTAAAGGTGTGACTCTGTTCTGTTTTGTAATTCAGTTCAAGTGTAGCGATTTTGACATTCCCTCTATAAGCGATATCTTAGGATAAGTGTCTTTTTCTGTGTGACTTATTTCACTTAGAATCATCGTACCTAAATCCACTCATCATGCTGCTAACTAGCCTTATGACATTGATTTCATGGCTGAGTGATATTGCATTGTGCCAAGTACCACCATTTGTTTATCCATTTTTCTCTTTCCTGGGATATTGAAGGTGTACCGAAGCGGAGGTTCTTGGCAACAGAGCAGCCGTAAAGTTTGGGGTGCCTGTGTCTTGTTGATTTTTAGTTTTCCCAATTTATAAGCCCATGAGTGGAAGTGCCCTATGCTCTCAACGCTGTGTTTATTACTTGTTTCAGGACACACCGTACTCTTCTCCAGAGTGCCTGTTGGCAATTTACATCCCGCCCATCAGCGTAGCAAGGCTCCCATGTCTCCATGGCCTGTCCTGATTTTCTGGTTTTTACACTTTGTTCAGTATGGCCCTTTTGACCGAGGGCAAGCGAGACTTCTTTGTAGCGCTGATTTGCCCTTCCGGCTTGCTTGGTTGGCCAAAAAGGGCGTATGCGTTTTTTCCTGAATATATTCAGGAAAAAACGCATACGCCCTTTTTGGCCAAGGGCATCATTGTCAACGTTTTGCCGCTTTTCATGTGCTTTAAAGGCGAGTCGAATCTACCTCCTGAAATCTGTTTCCTGCAAATCTGCCTTGCTTTCAAATCCTCTTCGTTGCCTTCCCTCAATATATTTGTGGACGAGAGTTCTCATTTATAACTCTGCACGTTTGTGAACTGCAGTGCCCCTGAGCTCCATTTGGCTCCTCGCTTTTTTGGGAGCTGGCCGCAAAAGCGCAGGATTGCTTCAGGCCCTATTTTGGTTCTGGGGGGCAGGCTGAGCCTGTGGTTCATTCTTCTTCCTGATGGGAAAATGGAGTGACCTGTGCCTATCCCAACACCTAGGGCTAGTCTTTCGTTGGTTCCCCGTCTTCCCGTTCATCCTCAGGACAAATTGCAACCTGGACGAAACAGTAGGTTAAAGGTGCTGATTCTCCAAGTAGGGAGATGGTTAGTCAAGCGGCTGGAATGGTGAACCCGAGCAGAAGGAGAGGAGAAATGAGGTGCGTTTTAGAAACCTTTCCCGATCTCACGGCATACCATCTTCTGGGTTTCCCATGCATGTTTTGATGTAGGAAGATTCCCTTGTACCTGGAGATTTGAGACCCATGGGGTGGGTACCCCGCGGTATTACTTTAAAGTATCTGCATTTGCTCACCCAACCTCACCAATCCTCTCAGCCCCAAGAGTGTCCAGCCTTATGTCTCATCCAGCTGTGGGTCTAGATATGGTCAATCCAGGTTGCATCAGAGACCCTGAACGGATTTTGTAAGAATTTCTCTCTCTTTCACTGTCTTTGCTTTGTGGGTTTTTTAAAGTAATGTATGTTTAGAATGGGGTTTGGCTGCTTTTCCCTGCTGTGTTTATGCCGCTTTACACCCTCTTGATTCACTTGCAGAGAGATATCAATACATAGGTTTTCAGATTCATACTAGTCAGATATATTCTTGTGCGGTGACTAGGGGGTGTTGAGTCCAGTTCACTGAGCAGGGAGTAGGCCTTGTCTATTACATATTTGGCTTATGGAGCGGTGTCTGAGCTAATTTCAAACCCTTGTTTTATGCATCACCCCACCTCACCTTTCCGGTTAAGCAGCCATAGTGTGTCTTCTAAAGGTGTGACTCTGTTCTGTTTTGTAATTCAGTTCAAGTGTAGCGATTTTGACATTCCCTCTATAAGCGATATCTTAGGATAAGTGCCTTTTTCTGTGTGACTTATTTCACTTAGACTCATCGTACCTAAATCCACTCATCATGCTGCTAACTAGCCTTATGACATTGATTTCATGGCTGAGTGATATTGCATTGTGCCAAGTACCACCATTTCTTTATCCATTTATCTCTTTCCTGGGATATTGAAGGTGTACCGAAGCGGAGGTTCTTGTAAACAGAGCAGCCGTAAAGTTTGGGGTGCCTGTGTCTTGTTGATTTTTAGTTTTCCCAATTTATACGCCCATGAGTGGAAGTGCCCTATGCTCTCAACGCTGTGTTTATTACTTGTTTCAGGACACACCGTACTCTTCTCCAGAGTGCCTGTTGGTAATTTACATCCCGCCCATCAGCGTAGCAAGGCTCCCATGTCTCCATGGCCTGTCCTGTTTTTCTGGTTTTTACACTTTGTTCAACATGTCCCTTTTGACCGAGGGCAAGCGAGACTTCTTTGTAGCGCTGATTTGCCCTTCCGGCTTGCTTGGTTGGCCAAAAAGGGCGTATGCGTTTTTTCCTGAATATATTCAGGAAAAAACGCATACGCCCTTTTTGGCCAAGGGCCTCATTGTCAACGTTTTGCCGCTTTTCATGTGCTTTAAAGGCGAGTCGAATCTACCTCCTGAAATCTGTTTCCTGCAAATCTGCCTTGCTTTCAAATCCTCTTCGTTGCCTTCCCTCAATATATTTGTGGATGAGAGTTCTCATTTATAACTCTGCACGTTTGTTAATTGCAGTGCCCCTGAGCTCCATTTGTCTCCTCGCTTTTTGGGGAGCTGGCCGCAAAAGCGCAGGATTGCTTCAGGCCCTATTTTGGTTCTGGGGGGCAGGCTGAGCCTGTGGTTCATTCTTCTTCCTGATGGGAAAATGGAGTGACCTATGCCTGTCCCAACACCTAGGGCTCGTCTCTCGTTGGTTCCCCGTCTTCACGTTCATCCTCAGGACAAATTGCAACCTGTACAATCAGGAGGTTAAAGGTGCTGATTCTCCAAGTAGGGAGATGGTTAGTCAAGCGGCTGGAATGGCGAACCCGAGCACAAGGAGAGGAGAAATGAGGTGCGTTTTAGAAACCTTTCCCGATCTCACGGCATACCATCTTCTCGGTTTCCCATGCATGTTTTGATGTAGGAAGATTCCCTTGTACCTGGAGATTTGAGACCCATGGGGTGGGTACCCCGCGGTATTACTTTAAAGTATCTGCATTTGCTCACCCAACCTCACCAATCCTCTCAGCCCCAAGAGTGTCCAGCCTTATGTCTCATCCAGCTGTGGGTCTAGATATGGTCAATCCAGGTTGTATCAGAGACCCTGAACGGATTTTGTAAGAATTTCTCTCTCTTTCACTGTCTTTGCTTTGTGGGTTTTTTAAAGTAATGTATGTTTAGAATGGGGTTTGGCTGCTTTTCCCTGCTGTGTTTATGCCGCTTTACACCCTCTTGATTCACTTGCAGAGAGATATCAATACATAGGTTTTCAGATTCATACTAGTCAGATATATTCTTGTGCGGTGACCAGGGGGTGTTGAGTCCAGTTCACTGAGCAGGGAGTAGGCCTTGTCTATTACATATTTGGCTTATGGAGCGGTGTCTGAGCTAATTTCCAACCCTTGTTTTATGCATCACCCCACCTCACCTTTCCGGTTAAGCAGCCATAGTGTGTCTTCTAAAGGTGTGCCTCTGTTCTGTTTTGTAATTCAGTTCAAGTGTAGCGATTTTGACATTCCCTCTATAAGCGATATCTTAGGATAAGTGCCTTTTTCTGTGTGACTTATTTCACTTAGAATCATCGTACCTAAATCCACTCATCATGCTGCTAACTAGCCTTATGACATTGATTTCATGGCTGAGTGATATTGCATTGTGCCAAGTACCACCAGTTCTTTATCCATTTTTCTCTTTCCTGGGATATTGAAGGTGTACCGAAGCGGAGGTTCTTGTAAACAGAGCAGCCGTAAAGTTTGGGGTGCCTGTGTCTTGTTGATTTTTAGTTTTCCCAATTTATACGCCCATGAGTGGAAGTGCCCTATGCTCTCAACGCTGTGTTTATTACTTGTTTCAGGACACACCGTACTCATCTCCAGAGTGCCTGTTGGCAATTTACATCCCGCCCATTAGCGTAGCAAGGCTCCCATGTCTCCATGGCCTGTCCTGCTTTTCTGGTTTTTACACTTTGTTCAGCATGGCCCTTTTGACCGAGGGCAAGCGAGACTTCTTTGTAGCGCTGATTTGCCCTTCCGGCTTGCTTGGTTGGCCAAAAAGGGCGTATGCGTTTTTTCCTGAATATATTCAGGAAAAAACGCATACGCCCTTTTTGGCCAAGGGCATCATTGTCAACGTTTTGCCGCTTTTCATGTGCTTTAAAGGCGAGTCGAATCTACCTCCTGAAATCTGTTTCCTGCAAATCTGCCTTGCTTTCAAATCCTCTTCGTTGCCTTCCCTCAATATATTTGTGGACGAGAGTTCTCATTTATAACTCTGCACGTTTGTGAATTGCAGTGCCCCTGAGCTCCATTTGTCTCCTCGCTTTTTTGGGAGCTGGCCGCAAAAGCGCAGGATTGCTTCAGGCCCTATTTTGGTTCTGGGGGGCAGGCTGAGCCTGTGGTTCATTCTTCTTCCTGATGGGAAAATGGAGTGACCTGTGCCTGTCCCAACACCTAGGGCTAGTCTCTCTTTGGTTCCCCGTCTTCCCGTTCATCCTCAGGACACATTGCAACCTGGACGAAACAGGAGGTTAAAGGTGCTGATTCTCCAAGTAGGGAGATGGTTAGTCAAGCGGCTGGAATGGCGAACCCGAGCACAAGGAGAGGAGAAATGAGGTGTGTTTTAGAAACCTTTCCCGATATCATGGCATACCATCTTCTGGGTTTCCCATGCATGTTTTGATGTAGGAAGTTTCCCTTGTACCTGGAGATTTGAGACCCATGGGGTGGGTACCCCGTGGTATTACTTTAAAGTATCTGCATTTGCTCACCCAACCTCACCAATCCTCTCAGCCCCAAGAGTGTCCAGCCTTATGTCTCATCCAGCTGTGGGTCTAGATATGGTCAATCCAGGTAGCATCAGAGACCCTGAACGGATTTTGTAAGAATTTCTCTCTCTTTCACTGTCTTTGCTTTGTGGGTTTTTTAAAGTAATGTATGTTTAGAATGGGGTTTGGCTGCTTTTCCCTGCTGTGTTTATGCCGCTTTACACCCTCTTGATTCACTTGCAGAGAGATATCGATACATAGGTTTTCAGATTCATACTAGTCAGATATATTCTTGTGCGGTGACTAGGGGGTGTTGAGTCCAGTTCACTGAGCAGGGAGTAGGCCTTGTCTATTACATATTTGGCTTATGGAGCGGTGTCTGAGCTAATTCCAAACCCTTGTTTTATGCATCTCCCCACCTCACCTTTCCCGTTAAGCAGCCATAGTGTGTCTTCTAAAGGTGTGACTCTGTTCTGTTTTGTAATTCAGTTCAAGTGTAGCGATTTTGACATTCCCTCTATAAGCGATATCTTAGGATAAGTGTCTTTTTCTGTGTGACTTATTTCACTTAGAATCATCGTACCTAAATCCACTCATCATGCTGCTAACTAGCTTTATGACATTGATTTCATCGCTGAGTGATATTGCATTGTGCCAAGTACCACCATTTCTTTATCCATTTTTCTCTTTCCTGGGATATTGAAGGTGTACCGAAGCGGAGGTTCTTGTAAACAGAGCAGCCGTAAAGTTTGGGGTGCCTGTGTCTTGTTGATTTTTAATTTTCCCGATTTATACGCCCATGAGTGGAAGTGCCCTATGCTCTCAACGCTGTGTTTATTACTTGTTTCAGGACACACCGTACTCATCTCCAGAGTGCCTGTTGGCAATTTACATCCCGCCCATCAGCGTAGCAAGGCTCCCATGTCTCCATGGCCTGTCCTGCTTTTCTGGTTTTTACACTTTGTTCAGCATGGCCCTTTTGACCGAGGGCAAGCGAGACTTCTTTGTAGCGCTGATTTGCCCTTCCGGCTTGCTTGGTTGGACAAAAAGGGCGTATGCGTTTTTTCCTGAATATATTCAGGAAAAAACGCATACGCCCTTTTTGGCCAAGGGCATCATTGTCAACGTTTTGCCGCTTTTCATGTGCTTTAAAGGCGAGTCGAATCTACCTCCTGAAATCTGTTTCCTGCAAATCTGCCTTGCTTTCAAATCCTCTTCGTTGCCTTCCTTCAATATATTTGTGGACGAGAGTTCTCATTTATAACTCTGCACGTTTGTGAATTGCAGTGCCCCTGAGCTCCATTTGTCTCCTCGCTTTTTTGGGAGCTGGCCGCAAAAGCGCAGGATTGCTTCAGGCCCTATTTTGGTTCTGGGGGGCAGGCTGAACCTGTGGTTCATTCTTCTTCCTGATGGGAAAATGGAGTGACCTATGCCTGTCCCAACACCTAGGGCTCGTCTCTCGTTGGTTCCCCGTCTTCACGTTCATCCTCAGGACAAATTGCAACCTGGACGAAACAGGAGGTTAAAGGTGCTGATTCTCCAAGTAGGGAGATGGTTAGTCAAGCGGCTGGAATGGCGAACCCGAGCACAAGGAGAGGAGAAATGAGGTGCGTTTTAGAAACCTTTCCCGATCTCACGGCATACCATATTCTGGGTTTCCCATGCATGTTTTGATGTAGGAAGATTCCCTTGTACCTGGAGATTTGAGACCCATGGGGTGGGTACCCCGGGGTATTACTTTAAAGTATCTGCATTTGCACACCCAACCTCACCAATCCTCTCAGCCCCAAGAGTGTCCAGCCTTATGTCTCATCCAGCTGTGGGTCTAGATATGGTCAATCCAGGTTGCATCAGAGACCCTGAACGGATTTTGTAAGAATTTCTCTCTCTTTCACTGTCTTTGCTTTGTGGGTTTTTTAAAGTAATGTATGTTTAGAATGGGGTTTGGCTGCTTTTCCCTGCTGTGTTTATGCCGCTTTACACCCTCTTGATTCACTTGCAGAGAGATATCAATACATAGGTTTTCAGATTCATACTAGTCAGATATATTCTTGTGCGGTGACTAGGGGGTGTTGAGTCCAGTTCACTGAGCAGAGAGTAGGCCTTGTCTATTACATATTTGGCTTATGGAGTGGTGTCTGAGCTAATTTCAAACCCTTGTTTTATGCATCACCCCACCTCACCTTTCCGGTTAAGCAGCCATAGTGTGTCTTCTAAAGGTGTGCCTCTGTTCTGTTTTGTAATTCAGTTCAAGTGTAGCGATTTTGACATTCCCTCTATAAGCGATATCTTAGGATAAGTGTCTTTTTCTGTGTGACTTATTTCACTTAGAATCATCGTACCTAAATCCACTCATCATGCTGCTAACTAGCCTTATGACATTGATTTCATGGCTGAGTGATATTCCATTGTGCCATGTACCACCATTTGTTTATCCATTTTTCTCTTTCCTGGGATATTGAAGGTGTACCGATGTGGAGGTTCTGGGAAACAGAGCAGCCGTAAAGTTTGGGGTGCCTGTGTCTTGTTGATTTTTAGTTTTCCCAATTTATACGCCCATGAGTGGAAGTGCCCTATGCTCTCAACGCTGTGTTTATTACTGGTTTCAGGACACACCGTACTCATCTCCAGAGTGCCTGTTGGCAATTTACATCCCGCCCATCAGCGTAGCAAGGCTGCCATGTCTCCATGGCCTGTCCTGCTTTTCTGGTTTTTACACTTTGTTCAGCATGGCCCTTTTGACCGAGGGCAAGCGAGACTTCTTTGTAGCGCTGATTTGCCCTTCCGGCTTGCTTGGTTGGCCAAAAAGGGCGTATGCGTTTTTTCCTGAATATATTCAGGAAAAAACGCATACGCCCTTTTTGGCCAAGGGCATCATTGTCAACGTTTTGCCGCTTTTCATGTGCTTTAAAGGCGAGTCGAATCTACCTCCTGAAATCTGTTTCCTGCAAATCTGCCTTGCTTTCAAATCCTCTTCGTTGCCTTCCTTCAATATATTTGTGGACGAGAGTTCTCATTTATAACTCTGCACGTTTGTGAATTGCAGTGCCCCTGAGCTCCATTTGTCTCCTCGCTTTTTTGGGAGCTGGCCGCAAAAGCGCAGGATTGCTTCAGGCCCTATTTTGGTTCTGGGGGGCAGGCTGAGCCTGTGGTTCATTCTTCTTCCTGATGGGAAAATGGAGTGACCTATGCCTGTCCCAACACCTAGGGCTCGTCTCTCGTTGGTTCCCCGTCTTCACGTTCATCCTCAGGACAAATTGCAACCTGGACGAAACAGGAGGTTAAAGGTGCTGATTCTCCAAGTAGGGAGATGGTTAGTCAAGCAGCTGGAATGGTGAACCCGTGCACAAGGAGAGGAGAAATGAGGTGCATTTTAGAAACCTTTCCCGATCTCATGGCATACCATCTTCTGGGTTTCCCATGCATGTTTTGATGTAGGAAGATGCCCTTGTACCTGGAGATTTGATACCCATGGGGTGTGTTTCCCGCAGTGTTACTTTAAAGTATCTGCGTTTGCTCACCCAACCTCACCAATCCTCTCAGCCCCAAGAGTGTCCAGCCTTATGTCTCATCCAGCTGTGGGTCTAGATATGGTCAATCCAGGTTGCATCATAGACCCTGAACGGATTTTGTAAGAATTTCTCTCTCTTTCACTGTCTTTGTTTTGTGGGTTTTTTAAAGTAATTTATGTTTAGAATCGGGCTTGGCTGCTTTTCCCTGCTGTGTTGATGCCGCTTTACACCCTCTTGATTCACTTGCAGAGAGATATCGATACATAGGTTTTCAGATTCTTACTAGTCAGATATATTCTTGTGTGGTGACTAGGGTGTGTTGAGTCCAGTTCACTGAGCAGGGAGTAGGCCTTGTCTATTACATATTTGGCTTATGGAGCGGTCTCTGAGCTAATTTGAAACCCTTGTTTTATGCATCACCCCACCTCACCTTTCCCGTTAAGCAGCCATAGTGTGTCTTCTAAAGGTGTGCCTCCATTCTGTTTTGTAATTCAGTTCAAGTGTAGCGATTTTGACATTCCCTCTATAAGCGATATCTTAGGATAAGTGTCTTTTTCTGTGTGACTTATTTCACTTAGAATCATCGTACCTAAATCCACTCATCATGCTGCTAACTAGCCTTATGACATTGATTTCATGGCTGAGTGATATTCCATTGTGCCAAGTACCACCATTTGTTTATCCATTTTTCTCTTTCCTGGGATATTGAAGGTGTACCGAAGTGGAGGTTCTTGGAAACAGAGCAGCCGTAAAGTTTGGGGTGCCTGTGTCTTGTTGATTTTTAGTTTTCCCAATTTATACGCCCATGAGTGGAAGTGCCCTATGCTCTTTAAGCTGTGTTTATTACTTGTTTCAGGACACACCGTACACTTCTCCAGAGTGCCTGTTGGCAATTTACATCCCACCCATCAGCATAGCAAGGCTCCCATGTCTCCATGGCCTGTCCTGCTTTTCTGGTTTTTACACTTTTTTCAGCATGGCCCTTTAGACCGAGGGCAAGCGATACTTCTTTGCAGCGCTGATTTGCCCTTCCGGCTTGCTTGGTTGGCCAAAAAGGGCGTATGCGTTTTTTCCTGTATATATTCAGGAAAAAACGCATACGCTCTTTTTGGCCAAGGGCATCATTGTCAACGTTTTGCCGCTTTTCATGTGCTTTAAAGGCGAGTCGAATCTACCTCCTGAAATCTGTTTCCTGCAAATCTGCCTTGCTTTCAAATCCTCTTCGTTGCCTTCCCTCAATATATTTGTGGACGAGAGTTCTCATTTATAACTCTGCACGTTTGTGAATTGCAGTGCCCCTGAGCTCCATTTGTCTCCTCGCTTTTTTGGGAGCTGGCCGCAAAAGCGCAGGATTGCTTCAGGCCCTATTTTGGTTCTGGGGGGCAGGCCGAGCCTGTGGTTCATTCTTCTTCCTGATGGGAAAATGGAGTGACCTGTGCCTGTCCCAACACCTAGGGCTAGTCTCTCGTTGGTTCCCCGTCTTCCCGTTCATCCTCAGGACAAATTGCAACCTGTACGAAACAGGAGGTTAAAGGTGCAGATTCTCCAAGTAGGGAGATGGTTAGTCAAGCGGCTGGAATGGCGAACCTGAGCACAAGGAGAGGAGAAATGAGGTGCGTTTTAGAAACCTTTCCCGATCTCACGGCATACCATCTTCTGGGTTTCCCATGCATGTTTTGATGTAGGAAGATGCCCTTGTACCTGGAGATTTGAGACCCATGGGGTGTGTACCCCGAGTTGTTATTTTAAGTATCTGCGTTTGCTCACCCAACCTCACCAATCCTCTCAGCCCCAAGAATGTCCAGCCTTATGTCTCATCCAGTTGTGGGTCTAGATACGGTCAATCCAGGTTGCATCAGAGACCCTGAACGGATTTTGTAAGAATTTCTCTCTCTTTCACTGTCTTTGTTTTGTGTTTTTTTTAAAGTAATTTATGTTTAGAATGGGTCTTGGCTGCTTTTCCCTGCTGTGTTTATGCCGCTTTACACCCTCTTGATTCACTTGCAGAGAGATATCGATACATAGGTTTTCAGATTCTTACTAGTCAGATATATTCTTGTGCGGTGACTAGGGGGTGTTGAGTCCAGTTCACTGAGCAGGGAGTAGGCCTTGTCTATTACATATTTCGCTTATGGAGCGGTCTCTGAGCTAATTTCAAACCCTTGTTTTATGCATCACCCCACCTCACCTTTCCCGTTAAGCAGCCATAGTGTGTCTTCTAATGGTGTGATTATGTTCTGTTTTGTAATTCAGTTCAAGTGTAGCGATTTTGACATTCCCTCTATAAGCGATATCTTAGGATAAGTGCCTTTTTCTGTGTGACTTATTTCACTTAGAATCATCGTACCTAAATCCACTCATCATGCTGCTAACTAGCCTTATGACATTGATTTCATGGCTGAGTGATATTCCATTGTGCCAAGTACCACCATTTGTTTATCCATTTTTCTCTTTCCTGGGATATTGAAGGTGTACTGAAGCGGAGGTTCTTGGCAACAGAGCAGACGTAAAGTTTGGGGTGCCTGTGTCTTGTTGAGTTTTAGTTTTCCCAATTTATACTCCCATGAGTGGAAGTGCCCTATGCTCTTTAAGCTGTGTTTATTACTTGTTTCAGGACACACCGTACACTTCTCCAGAATGCCTGTTGGCAATTTACATCCCGCCCATCAGCGTAGCAAGGCTCCCATGTCTCCATGGCCTGTCCTGCTTTTCTGGTTTTTACACTTTTTTCAGCATGGCCCTTTTGACCGACGGCAAGCGAGACTTCTTTGTAGCACTGATTTGCCCTTCCGGCTTGCTTGGTTGGCCAAAAAGGGCGTATGCGTTTTTTCCTGAATATATTCAGGAAAAAACGCATACGCCCTTTTTGGCCAAGGGCATCATTGTCAACGTTTTGCCGCTTTTCATGTGCTTTAAAGGCAAGTCGAATCTACCTCCTGAAATCTGTTTCCTGCAAATCTCCTTGCTTTCAAATCCTCTTCGTTGCCTTCCCTAAATATATTTGTGGACGAGAGTTATCATTTATAACTCTGCAAGATTCTGAATTGCAGTGCCCCTGAGCTCCATTTGTCTCCTCGATTTTTTGTGAGCTGGCCGCAAAAGCGCAGGATTGCTTCAGGCGCTATTCGGCTTCCATGGGGCCTGTGGAGCCTGTGGTTCATTCTTCTTCCTGATGGGAAAATGGAGTGACCTATGCCTGTCCCAAAACCTAGGGCTCGTCTCTCGTTGGTTCCCCGTCTTCCCGTTCATCCTCAGGACAAATTGCAACCTGTACGAAACAGTAGGTTAAAGGTGCTGATTCTCCAAGTAGGGAGATGGTTAGTAAAGCGGCTGGAATGGCGAACCCGAGCACAAGGAGAGGAGAAATGAGGTGCGTTTTAGAAACCTTTCCCGATCTCACGGCATACCATCTTCTGGGTTTCCCTTGCATGTTTTGATGTAGGAAGATGCCCTTGTACCTGGAGATTTGAGACACATGGCGTGGGTACCCCGCAGTGTTACTTTAAATTATCTGCATTTGCTCACCCAACCTCACCAACCCTTTCAGCCCCAAGAGTGTCCAGCCTTATGTCTCATCCAGCTGTGGGTCTAGATATGGTCAATCCAGGTTGCATCAGAGACCCTGAACGGATTTTGTAAGAATTTCTCTCTCTTTCACTGTCTTAGTTTTGTGGGATTTTTAAAGTAATTTAAGTTTAGAATGGGGCTTGGCTGCTTTTCCCTGCTGTGTTTATGCCGCTTTACACCCTCTTGATTCACTTGCAGAGAGATATCGATACAAAGGTTTTCAAATTCTTACTAGTCAGATATAATCTTGTGCGGTGACTAGGGGGTGTTGAGTCCAGTTCACTGAGCAGGGAGTAGGCCTTGTCTATTACATATTTGGCTTATGCAGCGGTCTCTGAGCTAATTTCAAACCCTTGTTCTATGCATCACCCCACCTCACCTTTCCCGTTAAGCAGCCATAGTGTGTCTTCTAATGGTGTGACTCTGTTCTGTTTTTTAATTCAGTTCAAGTGTAGCGATTTTGACATTCCCTCTATAAGCGATATCTTAGGATAAGTGTCTTTTTCTGTGTGACTTATTTCACTTAGAATCATCGGACCTAAATCCACTCATCATGCTGCTAACTAGCCTTATGACATAGATTTCATGGCTGAGTGATATTCCATTGTGCCAAGTACAACCATTTCTTTATCCATTTTTCTCTTTCCTGGGATATTGAAGGTGTACCGAAGTGGAGGTTCTTGGAAACAGAGCAGCCGTAAAGTTTGGGGTGCCTGTGTCTTGTTGATTTTTAGTTTTCCCAATTTATACGCCCATGAGTGGAAGTGCCCTATGCTCTCTAAGCTGTGTTTATTACTTGCTTCAGGACACACCGTACTCTTCTCCAGAGTGCCTGTTGGCAATTTACATCCCGCCCATCAGCGTAGCAAGGCTCCCATGTCTCCATGGCCTGTCCTGCTTTTCTGGTTTTTACACTTTCTTCAGCATGGCCCTTTTGACCGAGGGCAAGCGAGACTTCTTTGTAGCACTGCTTTGCCCTTCAGGCTTGCTTGGTTGGCCAAAAAGGGCGTATGCGTTTTTTCCTGAATATATTCAGGAAAAAACGCATACGCCCTTTTTGGCCAAGGGCATCATTGTCAACGTTTTGCTGCTTTTCATGTGCTTTAAAGGCGAGTCGAATCTACCTCCTGAAATCTGTTTCATGCAAATCTGCCTTGCTTTCAAATCCTCTTCGTTGCCTTCCCTCAATATATTTGTGGACGAGAGTTATCATTTATAACTCTGCACGTTTGTGAATTGCAGTGCCCCTGAGCTCCATTTGGCTCCTCGCTTTTTTGGGAGCTGGCCGCAAAAGCGCAGGATTGCTTCAGGCCCTATTTTGGTTCTGGGGGGCAGGCTGAGCCTGTGGTTCATTCTTCTTCCTGATGGGAAAATGAAGTGACCTGTGCCTGTCCCAACACCTGGGGCTAGTCTCTCGTTGGTTCCCCGTCTTCCCGTTCATCCTCAGGACAAATTGCAACCTGTACGAAACAGGAGGTTAAAGGTGCTGATTCTCCAAGTAGGGAGATGGTTAGTCAAGCGGCTGGAATGGCGATCCCGAGCACAAGGAGAGGAGAAATGAGGTGCGTTTTAGAAGCCTTTCTCGATCTCACAGCATACCATCTTCTGGGTTTCCCATGCATGTTTTGATGTAGGAAGATGCCCTTGTACCTGGAGATTTGAGACCCATGGGGTGGGTACCCCGCTGTTTTACTTTAAAGTATCTGCGTTTGCTCACCCTACCTCACCAATCCTCTCAGCCCCAAGAGTGTCCAGCCTTATGTCTCTTCCAGCTGTGGGTCTAGATATGGTCGAATCAGGTGGCATCAGAGCCCCTGAACGGATTTTGTAAGAATTTCTCTCTCTTTCACTGTCTTTGTTTTGTGGGTTTTTTTAACTAATTTATGTTTAGAATTGGTCTTGGCTGCTTTTCCCTGCTGTGTTTATGCCGCTTTACACCCTCTTGATTCACTTGCAGAGAGATATCGATACATAGGTTTTCAGATTCTTACTAGTCAGATATATTCTTGTGCGGTGACTAGGGGGTGTTGAGTCCAGTTAACTGAGCAGGGAGTAGGCCTTGCTATTACATATTTGGCTTATGGAGCGGTCTCTGAGCTAATTTCAAACCCTTGTTTTATGCATCACCCCACCTCACCTTTCCCGTTAAGCAGCCATAGTGTGTCTTCTAAAGGTGTGACTCTGTTCTGTTTTGTAATTCAGTTCAAGCGTAGCGATTTTGACATTCCCTCTATAAGCGATATCTTAGGATAAGTGTCTTTTTCTGTGTGACTTATTTCACTTAGAATCATCGTCGCTAAATCCACTCATCATGCTGCTAACTAGCCTTATGACATTGATTTCATGGCTGAGTGATATTCCATTGTGCCAAGTACCACCATTTCTTTATCCATTTTTCTCTTTCCTGGGATATTGAAGGTGTACCAAAGTGGAGGTTCTTGGAAACAGAGCAGCCGTAAAGTTTGGGGTGCCTGTCTCTTGTTGATTTTTAGTTTTCCCAATTTATATGCCCATGAATGGAAGTGCCCTATGCTCTCTAATTTGTGTTTATTACTTGTTTCAGGACACACCGTACAATTCTCCAGAGTGGCTGTTGGCAATTTACATCCCGCCCATCAGCGTAGCAAGGCTCCCATGTCTCCATGGCCTGTCCTGCTTTTCTGGTTTTTACACTTTTTTCAGCATGGCCCTTTTGACCGAGGGCAAGCGAGAATTCCTTGTAGCGCTGACTTGCCCTTCCGGCTTGCTTGGTTGGCCAAAAAGGGCGCATGCGTTTTTTCCTGAATATATTCAGGAAAAAACGCATGCGCCCTTTTTGGCCATGGGCATCATTGTCAACGTTTTGCCGCTTTTCATATGCTTTACAGGCGAGTGAAATCTACCTCCTGAAATCTGTTTCCTGAAAATCTGCCTTGCTTTCAAATCCTCTTCGTTGCCTTCCCTCCATATATTTGTGGACGAGAGTTCTCATTGATAACTCTGCACGTTTGTGAATTGCAGTGCCCCTGAGCTCCATTTGTCTCCTCGCTTTTTTGGGAGCTGGCCGCAAAAGCGCAGGATTGCTTCAGGCCCTATTTTGGTTCTGGGGGGCAGGCTGAGCCTGTGGTTCATTCTTTTTCCTGATAGGAAAATGGAGTGACCTGTGCCTGTCCCAACACCTAGGGCTAGTCTCTCGTTGGTTCCCCGTCTTCCCGTTCATCCTCAGGACAAATTGCAACCTGGACGAAACAGGAGGTTAAAGGTGCTGATTCTCCAAGTAGGGAGGTGGTTAGTCAAGCGGCTGGAATGGCGAACCCGAGCACAAGGAGAGGAGAAATGAGGTGCGTTTTAGAAACCTTTCCCGATCTCATGGCATACCATCTTCTGTGTATCCCATGCATGTTTTGATGTAGGAAGATTCCCTTGTACCTGGAGATTTGAGACCCATGGGGTGTCTTCCCCGCAGTGTTACTTTAAAGTATCTGCGTTTGCTCACCCAACCTCACCAATCCTCTCAGCCCCAAGAGTGTCCAGCCTTATGTCTCATCCAGCTGTGGGTCTAGATATGGTCAATCCAGGTTGCATCATAGACCCTGAACGGATTTTGTAAGAATTTCTCTCTCTTTCACTGTCTTTGTTTTGTGGGTTTTTTAAAGTAATTTATGTTTAGAATCGGGCTTGGCTGCTTTTCCCTGCTGTGTTGATGCCGCTTTACACCCTCTTGAGTCACTTGCAGAGAGATATCGATACATAGGTTTTCAGATTCTTACTAGTCAGATATATTCTTGTGCGGTGACTAGGGGGTGTTGAGTCCAGTTCACTGAGCAGGGAGTAGGCCTTGTCTATTATATATTTGGCTTATGGAGTGGTCTCTGAGCTAATTTCAAACCCCTGTTTTATGTATCACCCCACCTCACCTTTTCCGTTAAGCAGCCATAGTGTGTCTTCTAAAGGTGTGACTCTGTTCTGTTTTGTAATTCAGTTCAAGTGTAGCGATTTTGACATTCCCTCTATAAGCGATATCTAAGGATAAGTGTCTTTTTCTGTGTGACTTATTTCACTTAGAATCATCGTCGCTAAATCCACTCATCATGGTGCTAACTAGCCTTATGACACTGATTTCATGGCTGAGTGATATTCCATTGTGCCAAGTACCACCATTTCTTTATCCATTTTTCTCTTTCCTGGGATATTGAAGGCGTAACAAAGTGGAGGTTCTTGGAAACAGAGCAGCCGTAAAGTTCGGGGTGCCTGTGTCTTTTTGAGTTTTAGTTTTCCCAATTTATATGCCCATGAGTGGAAGTGCCCTATGCTCTCTAAGCTGTGTTTATTACTTGTTTCAGGACACACCGTACAATTCTTCAGAGTGGCTGTTGGCAATTTACATCCCGCCCATCAGCGTAGCAAGGCTCCCATGTCTCCATGGCCTGTCCTACTTTTCTGGTTTTTACACTTTGTTCAGCATGGCCCTTTTGACCGAGGGCAAGCGAGAATTCCTTGTAGTGCTGATTTGCCCTTCCGGCTTGCTTGGTTGGCCAAAAAGGGCGCATGCGTTTTTTCCTGAATATACTCAGGAAAAAACGCATGCGCCCTTTTTGGCCATGGGCATCATTGTCAACGTTTTGCCGCTTTTCATATGCTTTACAGGCGAGTCAAATCTACCTCCTGAAATCTGTTTCCTGAAAATCTGCCTTGCTTTCAAATCCTCTTCGTTGCCTTCCCTCCATATATTTGTGGACGAGAGTTCTCATTGATAACTCTGCACGTTTGTGAATTGCAGTGCCCCTGAGCTCCGTTTGTCTACTCGCTTTTTTGGGAGCTGGCCGCAAAAGCGCAGGATTGCTTCAGGCCCTATTTTGGTTCTGGGGGGCAGGCTGAGCCTGTGGTTCATTCTTTTTCCTGATAGGAAAATGGAGTGACCTTTGCCTGTCCCAACACCTAGGGCTAGTCTCTCGTTGGTTCCCCGTCTTCCCATTCATCCTCAGGACAAATTGCAACCTGTACGAAACAGGAGGTTAAAGGTGCTGATTCTACAATTAGGGAGATGTTTAGTCAAGCGCCTGGAATGGCGAACCCGAGCACAAGGAGAGGAGAAATGAGGTGCGTTTTAGAAACCTTTCCCGATCTCATGGCATACCATCTTCTGTGTTTCCCATGCATGTTTTGATGTAGGAAGATGCCCTTGTACCTGGAGATTTGAGACCCATGGGGTGGGTACCCCGTGGAGTTACTTTAAAGTATCTGCGTTTGCTCACCCAACCTCACCAATCCTCTCAGCCCCAAGAGTGTCCAGCCTTATGTCTCATCCAGCTGTGGGTCTAGATATGGTCGAACCAGGTGGCATCAGAGCCCCTGCACGGATTTTGTAAGAATTTCTCTCTCTTTCACTGTCTTTGTTTTGTGGGTTTTTTTAAGTAATTTATGTTTAGAATGGGGCTTAGCTGCTTTTCCCTGCTGTGTTTATGGCGCTTTACACCCTCTTGATTCACTTGCAGAGAGATATCGATACATAGGTTTTCAGATTCTTACTAGTCAGATATATTCTTGTGCGGTGACTAGGGGGTGTTGAGTCGAGTTCACTGAGCAGGGGGTAGGCCTTGTCTATTACATATTTGGCTTATGGAGCGGTCTCTGAGCTAATTTCAAACCCTTGTTTTATGCATCACCCCACCTCACCTTTCCCGTTAATCAGCCATAGTGTGTCTTCTAAAGGTGTGACTCTGTTCTGTTTTGTAATTCAGTTCAAGCGTAGCGATTTTGACATTCCCTCTATAAGCGATATCTTAGGATAAGTGTCTTTTTCTGTGTGACTTATTTCACTTAGAATAATAGTCGCTAAATCCACTCATCATGCTGCTAACTAGCCTTATGACATTGATTTCATGGCTGAGTGATATTCCATTGTGCCAAGTACCACCATTTGTTTATCCATTTTTCTCTTTCCTGGGATATTGAAGGTGTACTGAAGTGGAGGTTCTTGGAAACAGAGCAGCCGTAAAGTTTGGGGTGCCTGTGTATTGTTGATTTTTAGTTTTCCCAATTTATACGCCCATGAGTGGAAGTGCCCTATGCTCTCTAAGCTGTGTTTATTACTTGTTTCAGGACACACCGTACACTTCTCCAGAGTGCCTGTTGGCAATTTACATCCCGCCCATCAGCGTAGCAAGGCTCCCATGTCTCCATGGCCTGTCCTGCTTTTCTGGGTTTTACACTTTTTTCAGCATGGCATTTTTGACCGAGGGCAAGCGAGACTTCTTTGTAGCACTGATTTGCCCTTCCGGCTTGCTTGGTTGGCCAAAAAGGGCGTATGCGATTTTTCCTGAATATATTCAGGAAAAAACGCATACGACCTTTTTGGCCAAGGGCATTATTGTCAACGTTTTGCCGCTTTTCATGTGCTTTAAAGGCGAGTCGAATCTACCTCCTGAAATCTGTTTCCTGCAAATCTGCCTTGCTTTCAAATCCTCTTCGTTGCCTTCCCTCAATATATTTGTGGACGAGAGTTCTCATTTATAACTCTGCATGTTTGTGAATTGCAGTGCCCCTGAGCTCCATTTGTCTACTCGCTTTTTTGGGAGCTGGCCGCAAAAGCGCAGGATTGTTTCAGGCCCTATTCGGCTTCCAGGGGGCAGGTGGAGCCTGTGGTTCATTCTTCTTCCTGATGGGAAAATGGAGTGACCTGTGCCTGTCCCAACACCTAGGGTTTGTCTCTCGTTGGTTCCCCGTCTTCCCGTTCATCCTCAGGACAAATTACAACCTGTACGAAACAAGAGGTTAAAGGTGCTGATTCTCCAAGTAGGGAGATGGTTAGTCAAGCGGCTGGAATGGCGAACCCGAGCACAAGGAGAGGAGAAATGAGGTGCGTTTTAGAAACCTTTCCCGATCTCACGGCATACCATCTTCTGTGTTTCCCATGCATGTTTTGATGTAGGAAGATGCCCTTGTACCTGGAGATTTGAGACCCATGGGGTGGGTACCCCGTGGAGTTACTTTAAAGTATCTGCGTTTGCTCACCCAACCTCACCAATCCTCTCAGCCCCAAGAGTGTCCAGCCTTATGTCTCATCCAGCTGTGGGTCTAGATATGGTCAATCCAGGTTGCATCAGAGACCCTGAACGGATTTTGTAAGAATTTCTCTCTCTTTCACTGTCTTTGTTTTGTGGGTTTTTTTAAGTAATTTATGTTTAGAATGGGTCTCAGCTGCTTTTCCCTGCTGTGTTGATGCCGCTTTACACTGTCTTGATTCACTTGCAGAGAGATATCGATACATAGGTTTTCAGATTCTTACTAGTCAGATATATTCTTGTGTGGTGACTAGGGGGTGTTGAGTCCAGTTCACTGAGCACGGAGTAGGCCTTGTCTATTACATATTTGGCTTATGGAGCGGTCTCTGAGCTAAGTTCAAATCCTTGTTTTATGCATCACCCCACCTCACCTTTCCCGTTAAGCAGCCATAGTGTGTCTTCTAAAGGTGTGACTCTGTTCTGTTTTGTAATTCAGTTCAAGCGTAGCGATTTTGACATTCCCTCTATAAGAGATATCTTAGGATAAGTGTCTTTTTCTGTGTGACTTATTTCACTTAGAATAATAGTCGCTAAATCCACTCATCATGCTGCTAACTAGCCTTATGACATTGATTTCATGGCTGAGTGATATTCCATTGTGCCAAGTACCACCATTTCTTTATCCATTTTTCTCTTTCCTGGGATATTGAAGGTGTACCAAAGTGGAGGTTCTTGGAAACAGAGCAGCCGTAAAGTTTGGGGAGCCTGTGTCTTGTTGATTTTTCGTTTTCCCAATTTATATGCCCATGAATGGAAGTGCCCTATGCTCTCTAATTTGTGTTTATTACTTGTTTCATGACACACCGTACAATTCTCCAGAGTGGCTGTTGGCAATTTACATCCCGCCCATCAGCGTAGCAAGGCTCCCATGTCTCCATGGCCTGTCCTGCTTTTCTGGTTTTTACACTTTTCTCAGCATGGCCCTTTTGACCGAGGACAAGCGAGAAATACTTGTAGTGCTGATTTGCCCTTCTGGCTTGCTTGGTTGGCCAAAAGGGGCGTATGCGTTTTTTCCTGAATATATTCAGGAAAGAACGCATACGCCCTTTTTGGCCATGGGCATCATTGTCAAAGTTTTGCCGCTTTTCATGTGCTTTACAGGCGAGTCAAATCTACCTCCTGAAATCTGTTTCCTGAAAATCTGCCTTGCTTTCAAATCCTCTTCGTTGCCTTCCCTCCATATATTTGTGGACGAGAGTTCTCATTGATAACTCTGCACGTTTGTGAATTGCAGTGCCCCTGAGCTCCATTTGTCTCCTCGCTTTTTTGGGAGCTGGCCGCAAAAGCGCAGGATTGCTTCAGGCCCTATTTTGGTTCTGGGGGGCAGGCTGAGCCTGTGGTTCATTCTTCTTCCTGATGGGAAAATGGAGTGACCTGTGCCTGTCCCAACACCTAGGGCTAGTCTCTCGTTGGTTCCCCGTCTTCCCGTTCATCCTCAGGACAAATTGCAACCTGTACGAAACAGGAGGTTAAAGGTGCTGATTCTACAAGTAGGGAGATGTTTAGTCAAGCGCCTAGAATGGCGAACCCGAGCACAAGGAGAGGAGAAATGAGGTGCGTTTTAGAAGCCTTTCCCGATCTCACGGCATACAATTCTCTGGGTTTCCCATGCATGTTTGGATGTAGGAAGATGCCCTTTTACCTGGAGATTTGAGACCCATGGGGTGGGTACCCCGCAGTATTACTTTAAAGTATCTGCGTTTGCTCACCCAACCTCACCAATCCTCTCAGCCCCAAGAGTGTCCAGCCTTATGTCTCATCCAGCTGTGGGTCTAGATATGGTCAATCCAGGTTGCATCAGAGACCCTGAACGGATTTTGTAAGAATTTCTCTCTCTTTCACTGTCTTTGTTTTGTGGGTTTTTTTAAGTTATTTATGTTTAGAGTGGAGCTTGGCTGCTTTTCCCTGCTGTGTTTATGCCGCTTTACACCCTCTTGATTCACTTGCAGAGAGATATCGATACATAGGTTTTCAGATTCTTACTAGTCAGATATATTCTTGTGCGGTGACTAGGGGGTGTTGAGTCCAGTTCACTGAGCAGGGAGTAGGCCTTGTCTATTATATATTTGGATTATGGAGTGGTCTCTGAGCTAATTTCAAACCCCTGTTTTATGTATCACCCCACCTCACCTTTTCCGTTAAGCAGCCATAGTGTGTCTTCTAAAGGTGTGACTCTGTTCTGTTTTGTAATTTAGTTCAAGTGTAGCGATTTTGACATTCCCTCTATAAGCGATATCTTAGGATAAGTGTCTTTTTCTGTGTGACTTATTTCACTTAGAATCATCGTCACTAAATCCACTCATCATGGTGCTAACTAGCCTGATGACACTGATTTCATGGCTGAGTGATATTCCATTGTGCCAAGTACCACCATTTGTTTATCCATTTTTCTCTTTCCTGGGATATTGAAGGCGTAACAAAGTGGAGGTTCTTGGAAACAGAGCAGCCGTAAAGTTCGGGGTGCCTGTGTCTTGTTGATTTTTAGTTTTCCCAATTTATACGCCCATGAGTGGAAGTGCCCTATGCTCTCTAAGCTGTGTTTATTACTTGTTTCAGGACACACCGTACACTTCTCCAGAGTTCCTGTTGGCAATTTACATCCCGCCCATCGGCGTAGCAAGGCTCCCATGTCTCCATGGCCTGTCCTGCTTTTCTGGTTTTTACACTTTGTTCAGCATGGCCCTTTTGACCGAGGGCAAGCAAGACTTCTTTGTAGCGCTGATTTGCCCTTCCGGCTTGCTTGGTTGGCCAAAAAGGGCGTATGCGATTTTTCCTGAATATATTCAGGAAAAAACGCATACGCCCTTTTTGGCCAAGGGCATCATTGTCAACGTTTTGCCGCTTTTCATGTGCTTTAAAGGCGAGTCGAATCTACCTCCTGAAATCTGTTTCCTGCAAATCTGCCTTGCTTTCAAATCCTCTTCGTTGCCTTCCCTCAATATATTTGTGGACGAGAGTTCTCATTTATAACTCTGCACGTTTGTGAATTGCAGTGCCCCTGAGCTCCATTTGTCTCCTCGCTTTTTTGGGAGCTGGCCGCAAAAGCGCAGGATTGCTTCAGGCTCTATTTTGGTTCTGGGGGGCAGGCTGAGCCTGTGGTTCATTCTTCTTCCTGATGGGAAAATGGAGTGACCTGTGCCTGTCCCAACACCTAGGGCTAGTCTCTCGTTGGTTCCCCGTCTTCCCGTTCATCCTCAGGACAAATTGCAACCTGTACGAAACAGGAGGTTAAAGGTGCTGATTCTCCAAGTAGGGAGATGTTTAGTCAAGCGCCTAGAATGGTGAACCCGAGCACAAGGAGAGGAGAAATGAGGTGCGTTTTAGAAGCCTTTCCCGATCTCACGGCATACAAACCTCTGGGTTTCCCATGCATGTTTGGATGTAGGAAGATGCCCTTGTACCTGGAGATTTGAGACCCATGGGGTGGGTACCCGGCGGTATTACTTTAAAGTATCTGCGTTTGCTCACCCAACCTCACCAATCCTCTCAGCCCCAAGAGTGTCCAGCCTTATGTCTCATCCAGCTGTGGCTCTAGATATGGTCGAACCAGGTGGCATCAGAGCCCCTGAACTGATTTTGTAAGAATTTGTCTCTCTTTCACTGTCTTTGTTTTGTGGGTTTTTTTAAGTAATTTATGTTTAGAATGGGGCTTGGCTGCTTTTCCCTGCTGTGTTTATGCCGCTTTACACCCTCTTGATTCACTTGCAGAGAGATATCGATACATAGGTTGTCAGATTCTTACTAGTCAGATATATTCTTGTGCGGTGACTAGGGGGTGTTGAGTCCAGTTCACTGAGCAGGGGGTAGGCCTTGTCTATTACATATTTGGCTTATGGAGCGGTCTCTGAGCTAATTTCAAACCCTTGTTTTATGCATCACCCCACCTCACCTTTCCCGTTAATCAGCCATAGTGTGTCTTCTAAAGGTGTGACTCTGTTCTGTTTTGTAATTCAGTTCAAGCGTAGCGATTTTGACATTCCCTCTATAAGCGATATCTTAGGATAAGTGTCTTTTTCTGTGTGACTTATTTCACTTAGAATCATCGTCGCTAAATCCACTCATCATGCTGCTAACTAGCCTTATGACATTGATTTCATGGCTGAGTGATATTCCATTGTGCCAAGTACCACCATTTGTTTATCCATTTTTCTCTTTCCTGGGATATTGAAGGTGTACTGAAGTGGAGGTTCTTGGAAACAGAGCAGCCGTAAAGTTTGGCGTGCCTGTGTCTTGTTGATTTTTCGTTTTCCCAATTTATACGCCCATGAGTGGAAGTGCCCTATGCTCTCTAAGCTGTGTTTATTACTTGTTTCAGGACACACCGTACACTTCTCCAGAGTGCCTGTTGGCAATTTACATCCCGCCCATCAGCGTAGCAAGGCTCCCATGTCTCCATGGCCTGTTCTGCTTTTCTGGTTTTTACACTTTTTTCAGCATGGCATTTTTGACCGAGGGCAAGCGAGACTTCTTTGTAGCACTGATTTGCCCTTCCGGCTTGCTTGGTTGGCCAAAAAGGGCGAATGCGATTTTTCCTGAATATATTCAGGAAAAAACGCATACGACCTTTTTGGCCAAGGGCATTATTGTCAACGTTTTGCCGCTTTTCATGTGCTTTAAAGGCGAGTCGAATCTACCTCCTGAAATCTGTTTCCTGCAAATCTGCCTTGCTTTCAAATCCTCTTCGTTGCCTTCCCTCAATATATTTGTGGACGAGAGTTCTCATTTATAACTCTGCACGTTTGTGAATTGCAGTGCCCCTGAGCTCCATTTGTCTACTCGCTTTTTTGGGAGCTGGCCGCAAAAGCGCAGGATTGTTTCAGGCCCTATTCGGCTTCCAGGGGGCAGGCGGAGCCTGTGGTTCATTCTTCTTCCTGATGGGAAAATGGAGTGACCTGTGCCTGTCCCAACACCTAGGGTTTGTCTCTCGTTTGTTCCCCGTCTTCCCGTTCATCCTCAGGACAAATTACAACCTGTACGAAACAGGAGGTTAAAGGTGCTGATTCTCCAAGTAGGGAGATGGTTAGTCAAGCGGCTGGAATGGCGAACCCGAGCACAAGGAGAGGAGAAATGAGGTGCGTTTTAGAAACCTTTCCCGATCTCATGGCATACCATCTTCTGTGTTTCCCATGCATGTTTTGATGTAGTACGATGCCCTTGTACCTGGAGATTTGAGACCCATGGGGTGGGTACCCCGTGGAGTTACTTTAAAGTATCTGGGTTTGCTCACCCAACCTCACCAATCCTCTCAGCCCCAAGAGTGTCCAGCCTTATGTCTCATCCAGCTGTGGGTCTAGATATGGTCGAACCAGGTGGCATCAGAGCCCCTGCACGGATTTTGTAAGAATTTCTCTCTCTTTCACTGTCTTTGTTTTGTGGGTTTTTTTAAGTAATTTATGTTTAGAATGGGGCTTGGCTGCTTTTCCCTGCTGTGTTTATGCCGCTTTACACACTCTTGATTCACTTGCAGAGAGATATCGATACATAGGTTTTCAGATTCTTACTAGTCAGATATATTCTTCTGCGGTGACTAGGGGGTGTTGAGTCCAGTTCACTGAGCAGGGAGTAGGCCTTGTCTATTACATATTTGGCTTATGGAGCGGTCTCTGAGCTAATTTCAAACCCTTGTTTTATGCATCACCCCACTTCACCTTTCCCGTTAAGCAGCCATAGTGTGTCTTCTAAAGGTGTGACTCTGTTCTGTTTTGTAATTCAGTTCAAGTGTAGCGATTTTGACATTCCCTCTATAAGCGATATCTTAGGATAAGTGTCTTTTTCTGTGTGACTTATTTCACTTAGAATCATCGTCGCTAAATCCACTCATCATGCTGCTAACTAGCCTTATGACATTGATTTCATGGCTGAGTGATATTCCATTGTGCCAAGTACCACCATTTCTTTATCCATTTTTCTCTTTCCTGGGATATTGAAGGTGTACCGAAGCGGAGGTTCTTGGAAACAGAGCAGCCGTAAAGTTCGGGGTGCCTGTGTCTTGTTGATTTTTAGTTTTCCCAATTTATACGCCCATGAGTGGAAGTGCCCTATGCTCTCTAAGCTGTGTTTATTACTTGTTTCAGGACACACCGTACACTTCTCCAGAGTGCCTGTTGGCAATTTACGTCCCGCCCATCAGCTTAGCAAGGCTTCCATGTCTCCATGGCCTGTCCTGCTTTTCTGGTTTTTAAACATTTTCAGCATGGCCCTTTTGACCGAGGACAAGCGAGAAATCCTTGTAGTGCTGATTTGCCCTTCCGGCTTGCTTGGTTGGCCAAAAAGGGCGTATGCGTTTTTTCCTGAATATATTCAGGAAAAAACGCATACGCCCTTTTTGGCCATGGGCATCATTGTCAACGTTTTGCCGCTTTTCATGTGCTTTACAGGCGAGTCAAATCTACCTCCTGAAATCTGTTTCCTGCAAATCTGCCTTGCTTTCAAATCCTCTTCGTTGCCTTCCCTCCATATATTTGTGGACGCGAGTTCTCATTGATAACTCTGCACGTTTGTGAATTGCAGTGCCCCTGAGCTCCATTTGTCTCCTCGCTTTTTTGGGAGCTGGCCGCAAAAGCGCAGGATTGCTTCAGGCCCTATTTTGGTTCTGGGGGGCAGGCTGAGCCTGTGGTTCATTCTTCTTCCTGATGGGAAAATGGAGTGACCTGTGCCTGTCCCAACACCTAGGGCTAGTCTCTCTTTGGTTCCCCGTCTTCCCGTTCATCCTCAGGACAAATTGCAACCTGTACGAAACAGGAGGTTAAAGGTGCTGATTCTACAAGTAGGGAGATGTTTAGTCAAGCGCCTAGAATGGCGAACCCGAGCACAATGAGAGGAGAAATGAGCTGCGTTTTAGAAGCCTTTCCCGATCTCACGGCATACAATTCTCTGTGTTTCCCATGCATGTTTGGATGTAGGAAGATGCCCTTTTACCTGGAGATTTGAGACCCATGAGGTGGGTACCCCGCAGTATTACTTTAAAGTATCTGCGTTTGCTCACCCAACCTCACCAATCCTCTCAGCCCCAAGAGTGTCCAGCCTTATGTCTCATCCAGCTGTGGGTCTAGATATGGTCAATCCAGGTTGCATCAGAGACCCTGAACGGATTTTGTAAGAATTTCTCTCTCTTTCACTGTCTTTGTTTTGTGGGTTTTTTTAAGTTATTTATGTTTAGAATGGAGCTTGGCTGCTTTTCCCTGCTGTGTTTATGCCGCTTTACACCCTCTTGATTCACTTGCAGAGAGATATCGATACATAGGTTTTCATATTCTTACTAGTCAGATATATTCTTGTGCGGTGACTAGGGGGTGTTGAGTCCAGTTCACTGAGCAGGGAGTAGGCCTTGTCTATTATATATTTGGCTTATGCAGTGGTCTCTGAGCTAATTTCAAACCCCTGTTTTATGTATCACCCCACCTCACCTTTTCCGTTAAGCAGCCATAGTGTGTCTTCTAAAGGTGTGACTCTGTTCTGTTTTGTAATTTAGTTCAAGTGTAGCGATTTTGACATTCCCTCTATAAGCGATATCTTAGGATAAGTGTCTTTTTCTGTGTGACTTATTTCACTTAGAATCATCGTCACTAAATCCACTCATCATGGTGCTAACTAGCCTTATGACACTGATTTCATGGCTGAGTGCTATTCCATTGTGCCAAGTACCACCATTTGTCTATCCATTTTTCTCTTTCCTGGGATATTGAAGGCATAGCAAAGTGGAGGTTCTTGGAAACAGAGCAGCCGTAAAGTTCGGGGTGCCTGTGTCATGTTGATTTTTAGTTTTCCCAATTTATACGCCCGTGAGTGGAAGTGCCCTATGCTCTCTAAGCTGTGTTTATTACTTGTTTCAGGACACACCGTACACTTCTCCAGAGTTCCTGTTGGCAATTTACATCCCGCCCATCAGCGTAGCAAGGCTCCCATGTCTCCATGGCCTGTCCTGCTTTTCTGGTTTTTACACTTTGTTCAGCATGGCCCTTTTGACCGAGGGCAAGCGAGACTTCTTTGTAGCGCTGATTTGCCCTTCCGGCTTGCTTGGTTGGCCAAAAAGGGCGTATGCGATTTTTCCTGAATATATTCAGGAAAAAACGCATACGCCCTTTTTGGCCAAGGGCATCATTGTCAACGTTTTGCCGCTTTTCATGTGCTTTAAAGGCGAGTCGAATCTACCTCCTGAAATCTGTTTCCTGCAAATCTGCCTTGCTTTCAAATCCTCTTCGTTGCCTTCCCTCAATATATTTGTGGACGAGAGTTCTCATTTATAACTCTGCACGTTTGTGAATTGCAGTGCCCCTGAGCTCCATTTGTCTCCTCGCTTTTTTGGGAGCTGGCCGCAAAAGCGCAGGATTGTTTCAGGCCCTATTCGGCTTCCAGGGGGCAGGCGGAGCCTGTGGTTCATTCTTCTTCCTGATGGGAAAATGGAGTGACCTGTGCCTGTCCCAACACCTAGGGTTTGTCTCTCGTTGGTTCCCCGTCTTCCCGTTCATCCTCAGGACAAATTACAACCTGTACGAAACAGGAGGTTAAAGGTGCTGATTCTCCAAGTAGGGAGATGGTTAGTCAAGCGGCTGGAATGGCGAACCCGAGCACAAGGAGAGGAGAAATGAGGTGCGTTTTAGAAACCTTTCCCGATCTCATGGCATACCATCTTCTGTGTTTCCCATGCATGTTTTGATGTAGGAAGATGCCCTTGTACCTGGAGATTTGAGACCCATGGGGTGGGTACCCCGTGGAGTTACTTTAAAGTATCTGCATTTGCTCACCCAACCTCACCAATCCTCTCAGCCCCAAGAGTGTCCTGCCTTATGTCTCATCCAACTGTGGGTCTAGATATGGTCAATCCAGGTTGCATCATAGACCCTGAACGGATTTTGTAAGAATTTCTCTCTCTTTCACTGTCTTTGTTTTGTGGGTTTTTTAAAGTAATTTATGTTTAGAATCGGGCTTGGCTGCTTTTCCCTGCTGTGTTGATGCCGCTTTACACCCTCTTGATTCACTTGCAGAGAGATATCGATACATAGGTTTTCAGATTCTTACGAGTCAGATATATTTTTGTGCGGTGACTAGGGGGTGTTGAGTCTAGTTTACTGAGCAGGGAGTAGGCCTTGTCTATTACATATTTGGCTTATGGAGCGGTCTCTGAGCTAACTTCAAACCCTTGTTTTATGCATCACCCCACCTCACCTTTCCCGTTAAGCAGCCATAGTGTGTCTTCTAAAGGTGTGACTCTGTTCTGTTTTGTAATTCAGTTCAAGCGTAGCGATTTTGACATTCCCTCTAAAAGCGATATCTTAGGATAAGTGTCTTTTTCTGTGTGACTTATTTCACTTAGAATCATCGTATCTAAATCCACTCATCATGCTGCTAACTAGCCTTATGACATTGATTTCATGGCTGAGTGATATTCCATTGTGCCAAGTACCACCATTTCTTTATCCATTTTTCTCTTTCCTGGGATATTGAAGGTGTACCAAAGTGGAGGTTCTTGGAAACAGAGCAGCCGTAAAGTTTGGGGTGCCTGTCTCTTGTTGATTTTTATTTTTCCCAATTTATATGCCCATGAATGGAAGTGCCCTATGCTCTCTAATTTGTGTTTATTACTTGTTTCAGGACACACCGTACAATTCTCCAGAGTGGCTGTTGGCAATTTACATCCCGCCCATCAGCGTAGCAAGGCTCCCATGTCTCCATGGCCTGTCCTGCTTTTCTGGTTTTTACACTTTTTTCAGCATGGCCCTTTTGACCGAGGGCAAGCGAGACTTCCTTGTAGAGCTGATTTGCCCTTCCGGCTTGCTTGGTTGGCCAAAAAGGGCGTAGGCGTTTTTTCCTGAATATATTCAGGAAAAAACGCATACGCCCTTTTTGGCCATGGGCATCATTGTCAACGTTTTGCCGCTTTTCATGTGCTTTACAGGCGAGTCAAATCTACCTCCTGAAATCTGTTTCCTGAAAATCTGCCTTGCTTTCAAATCCTCTTCGTTGCCTTCCCTCAATATATTTGTGCACGAGAGTTCTCATTGATAACTCTGCACGTTTGTGAATTGCAGTGCCCCTGAGCTCCATTTGTCTCCTCGCTTTTTTGGGAGCTGGCCGCAAAAGCGCAGGATTGCTTCAGGCCCTATTTTGGTTCTGGGGGCAGGCTGAGCCTGTGATTCATTCTTCTTCCTGATGGGAAAATGGAGTGACCTTTGCCTGTCCCAACACCTAGGGCTAGTCTCCCGTTGGTTGCCCGTCTTCCCGTTCATCCTCAGGACAAATTGCAACCTGTACGAAACAGGAGGTTAAAGGTGCTGATTCTACAAGTAGGGAGATGTTTAGTCAAGCGCCTAGAATGGCGAACCCGAGCACAAGGAGAGGAGAAATGAGCTGCGTTTTAGAAGCCTTTCCCGATCTCACGGCATACAATTCTCTGGGTTTCCCATGCATGTTTGGATGTAGGAAGATGCCCTTGTACCTGGAGATTTAAGACCCATGGGGTGGGTACCCCACGGTATTACTTTAATGTATCTGCGTTTGCTCACCCAACCTCACCAAACTTCTCAGCCCCAAGAGTGTCCAGCCTTATGTCTCATCCAGCTGTGGGTCTAGATATGGTCAATCCAGGTGGCATAAGAGCCCCTGAACTGATTTTGTAAGAATTTCTCTCTCTTTCACTGTCTTTGTTTTGTGGGTTTTTTTAAGTAATTTATGTTTAGAATGGGGCTTGGCTGCTTTTCCCTGCTGTGTTTATGCCGCTTTACACCCTCTTGATTCACCTGCAGAGAGATATCGATACATAGGTTTTCAGATTCTTACTAGTAAGATATATTCTTGTGCGGTGAATAGCGGGTGTTGAGTGCAGGTCACTGAGCAGGGAGTAGGCCTTTTCTATTACATATTTGGCTTATGGAACGGTGTCTGAGCTAATTTCAAACCCTTGTTTTATGCATCACCCCACCTCACCTTTCCCGTTAAGCAGCCATAGTGTGTCTTCTAAATGTGTGACTCTGTTCTGTTTTGTAATTCAGTTCAAGTGTAGCGATTTTGACATTCCCTCTATAAGCGATATCTTAGGATAATTGTCTTTCGCTGTGTGACTCATTTCACTTAGAATCATCGTACCTAAATCCACTTATCATGCTGCTAACAAACCTTATGACATTGATTTCATGGCTGAGTGATATGCCATTGTGCCAAGTACCACCATTTCTTTATCCATTTTTCTCTTTCTGGGATATTGAAGGTGTACGGAAGTGGAGGTTCTTGGAAACAGAGCAGCCGTAAAGGTTGCGGTGCTTGTGTCTTGTTGATTTTTAGTTTTCCAATGTATACGCCCATGAGTGGAAGTGCTCTATGCTCTCTAAGCTGTGTTTATTACTTTTTTCAGGACACACCGTACACTTCTCCAGAGTGCCTGTTGGCAAATTACATCCCGCCCATCAGCGTAGCAAGGCTCCCATGTCTCCATGGCCTGTCCTGCTTTTATGGTTTTTACACTTTTTTAAGAATGTCCCTTTTGACCGATGGCAAGCGAGATTTCTTTGTAGCGCTGATTTGCCCTTCCGGCTTGCTTGGTTGGCCAAAAAGGGCGTATGCGTTTTTTCCTGAATATATTCAGGAAAAAACGCATACGCCCTTTTTGGCCAAGGGCATCATTGTCAACGTTTTGCCGCTTTTCATGTGCTTTAAAGGCGAGTCGAATCTACCTCCTGAAATCTGTTTCCTGCAAATCTGCCTTGCTTTCAAATCCTCTTCGTTGCCTTCCCTCAATATATTTGTGGACGAGAGTTCTCATTTATTACTCTGCACTTTTGTGAATTGCAGTGCCCCTGAGCTCCATTTGTCTACTCGCTTTTTTGGGAGCTGGCCGCAAAAGCGCAGGATTGCTTCAGGCCCTATTTGGTTTTGGGGGGCAGGCTGAGCCTGTGGTTCATTCTTCTTCCTGATGGGAAAATGGAGTGACCTGTGCCTGCCTCAACACCTAGGGCTAGTCTCTCTTTGGTTCCCCGTCTTCCCGTTCATCCTCAGGAAAATTGCAACCTGTACGATACAGGAGTTTAAAGATGCTGATTCTCCAAGTAGGGAGATGGTTAATCAAGCGGCTGAAATGGGGAACCCGAGCACAAGGAGAGGAGAAATGAGGTGCGTTTTAGAAACCTTTCCCGATCTCATGGCATACCATCTTCTGGGTTTCACATGCATGTTTTGATGTAGTAAGATGCCCTTGTACCTGGAGATTTGAGACCCATGGGGTGGGTACCCCGCGGTATTACTTTAAAGTATCTGCGTTTGCTCACCCAACCTCACCAATCCTCTCAGCCCCAAGAGTGTCCAGCCTTATGTCTCATCCAGCTGTGGGTCTAGATATGGTCAATCCATGTTGCATCAGAGACCCTGAACGGATTTTGTAAGAATTCCTCTCTCTTTCACTGTCTTTGTTTTGTGGGTTTTTTTAAGTAATTTATGTTTAGAATTGGGCTTGGCTGCTTTTCCCTGCTGTGTTTATGCCGCTTTACACCCTCTTGATTCACTTGCAGAGAGATATCGATACATAGGTTTTCAGATTCTTACTAGTCAGATATATTCTTGTGCGGTGACTAGGGGGTGTTGAGTCCAGTTCACTGAGCAGGGAGTAGGCCTTGTCTATTACATATTTGGCTTATGGAGCGGTCTCTGATCTAACTTCAAACCCTTGTTTTATGCATCACCCCACCTCACCTTTCCGGTTAAGCAGCCATAGTGTGTCTTCTAAAGGTGTGACTCTGTTCTGTTTTGTAATTCAGTTCAAGTGTAGCGATTTTGACATTCCCTCTATAAGCGATATCTTAGGATAAGTGTCTTTTTCTGTGTGATTTATTTCACTTAGAATCATCGTCGCTAAATCCACTCATCATGCTGCTAACTAGCCTTATGACATTGATTTCATGGCTGAGTGATATTCCATTGTGCCAAGTACCACCATTTCTTTATCCATTTTTCTCTTTCCTGGGATATTGAAGGTGTACCGAAGTGGAGGTTCTTGGAAACAGAGCAGCCGTAAAGTTTGGGGTGCCTGTGTCTTGTTGATTTTTAGTTTTCCCAATTTATACGCCCATGAGTGGAAGTGCCCTATGCTCTCTAAGCTGTGTTTATTACTTGTTTCAGGACACACCGTACACTTCTCCAGAGTGCCTGTTGGCAATTTACATCCCGCCCATCAGCGTAGCAAGGCTCCCATGTCTCCATGGCCTGTCCTGCTTTTCTGGTTTTTACACTTTTTTCAGCATGGCATTTTTGACCGAGGGCAAGCGAGACTTCTTTGGAGCACTGATTTGCCCTTCCGGCTTGCTTGGTTGGCCAAAAAGGGCGTATGCGATTTTTCCTGAATATATTCAGGAAAAAACGCATACGCCCTTTTTGGCCAAGGGCATCATTGTCAACGTTTTGCCGCTTTTCATGTGCTTTAAAGGCGAGTCGAATCTACCTCCTGAAATCTGTTTCCTGCAAATCTGCCTTGCTTTCAAATCCTCTTCGTTGCCTTCCCTCAATATATTTGTGGACGAGAGTTCTCATTTATAACTCTGCACGTTTGTGAATTGCAGTGCCCCTGAGCTCCATTTGTCTCCTCGCTTTTTTGGGAGCTGGCCGCAAAAGCGCAGGATTGTTTCAGGCCCTATTCGGCTTCCAGGGGGCAGGCACAGCCTGTGGTTCATTCTTCTTCCTGATGGGAAAATGGAGTGACCTGTGCCTGTCCCAACACCTAGGGTTTGTCTCTCGTTGGTTCCCCGTCTTCCCGTTCATCCTCAGGACAAATTACAACCTGTACGAAACAGGAGGTTAAAGGTGCTGATTCTCCAAGTAGGGAGATGGTTAGTCAAGCGGCTGGAATGGCGAACCCGAGCACAAGGAGAGGAGAAATGAGGTGCGTTTTAGAAACCTTTCCCGATCTCATGGCATACCATCTTCTGTGTTTCCCATGCATGTTTTGATGTAGGAAGATGCCCTTGTACCTGGAGATTTGAGACCCATGGGGTGGGTACCCCGTGGAGTTACTTTAAAGTATCTGCGTTTGCTCACCCAACCTCACCAATCCTCTCAGCCCCAAGAGTGTCCAGCCTGATGTCTCATCCAGCTGTGGGTCTAGATATGGTCAATCCAGGTTGCATCAGAGACCCTGAACGGATTTTGTAAGAATTTCTCTCTCTTTCACTGTCTTTGTTTTGTGGGATTTTTAAGTAATTTATGTTTAGAATGGGTCTTGGCTGCTTTTCCCTGCTGTGTTTATGCCGCTTTACACCCTCTTGATTCACTTGCAGAGAGATATCGATACATAGGTTTTCAGATTCTTACGAGTCAGATATATTCTTGTGCGGTGACTAGGGGGTGTTGAGTCCAGTTAACTGAGCAGGGAGTAGGCCTTGTCTATTACATATTTGGCTTATGGAGCGGTCTCTGAGCTAACTTCAAACCCTTGTTTTATGCATCACCCCACCTCACCTTTCCCGTTAAGCAGCCATAGTGTGTCTTCTAAAGGTGTGACTCTGTTCTGTTTTGTAATTCAGTTCAAGCGTAGCGATTTTGACATTCCCTCTATAAGCGATATCTTAGGATAAGTGTCTTTTTCTGTGTGACTTTTTTCACTTAGAATCATCGTATCTAAATCCACTCATCATGCTGCTAACTAGCCTTATGACATTGATTTCATGGCTGAGTGATATTCCATTGTGCCAAGTACCACCATTTCTTTATCCATTTTTCTCTTTCCTGGGATATTGAAGGTGTACCAAAGTGGAGGTTGTTGGAAACAGAGCAGCCGTAAAGTTTGGGGAGCCTGTGTCTTGTTGATTTTTAGTTTTCCCAATTTATATGCCCATGAATGGAAGTGCCCTATGCTCTCTAATTTGTGTTTATTACTTGTTTCAGGACACACCGTACAGTTCTCCAGAGTGGCTGTTGGCAATTTACATCCCGCCCATCAGCGTAGCAAGGCTCCCATGTCTCCATGGCCTGTCCTGCTTTTCTGGTTTTTACACTTTTTTCAGCATGGCCCTTTTGACCGAGGGCAAGCGAGACTTCCTTGTAGCGCTGATTTGCCCTTCCGGCTTGCTTGGTTGGCCAAAAAGGGCGTATTCGTTTTTTCCTGAATATATTCAGGAAAAAACGAATACGCCCTTTTTGGCCATGGGCATCATTGTCAACATTTTGCCGCTTTTCATGTGCTTTACAGGCGAGGCAAATCTACCTCCTGAAATCTGTTTCCTGAAAATCTGCCTTGCTTTCAAATCCTCTTCGTTGCCTTCCCTCAATATATTTGTGGACGAGAGTTCTCATTGATAACTCTGCACGTTTGTGAATTGCAGTGCCCCTGAGCTCCATTTGTCTCCTCGCTTTTTTGGGAGCTGGCCGCAAAAGCGCAGGTTTGCTTCAGGCCCTATTTTGGTTCTGGGGGGCAGGCTGAGCCTGTGGTTCATTCTTCTTCCTGATGGGAAAATGGAGTGACCTGTGCCTGTCCCAACACCTAGGGCTAGTCTCCCGTTTGTTGCCCGTCTTCCCGTTCATCCTCAGGACAAATTGCAACCTGTACGAAACAGGAGGTTAAAGGTGCTGATTCTACAAGTAGGGAGATGTTTAGTCAAGCGCCTAGCATGGCGAACCCGAGCACAAGGAGAGGAGAAATGAGGTGCGTTTTAGAAGCCTTTCCCGATCTCACGGCATACCATCTTCTGGGTTTCCCATGCATGTTTGGATGTAGGAAGATGCCCTTGTACCTGGAGATTTGAGACCCATGGTGTGGGTACCCCACGGTATTACTTTAAAGTATCTGCGTTTGCTCACCCAACCTCACCAATCCTCTCAGCCCCAAGAGTGTCCAGCCTTATGTCTCATCCAGCTGTGGGTCTAGATATGGTCAATCCATGTTGCATCAGAGACCCTGAACGGATTTTGTAAGAATTTCTCTCTCTTTCACTCTCTTTGTTTTGTGGGATGTTTAAAGGAATTTATGTTTAGAATGGGTCTTGGCTGCTTTTCCCTGCTGTGTTTATGCCGCTTTACACCCTCTTGATTCACTTGCAGAGAGATATCGATACATAGGTTTTCAGATTCTTACTAGTCAGATATATTCTTGTGCGCTGACTAGGGGGTGTTGAGTCCAGTTCACTGAACAGGGAGTAGGCCTTGTCTATTACATATTTGGCTTATGGAGTGGTCTCTGAGCTAATTTCAAACCCCTGTTTTATGTATCACCCCACCTCACCTTTTCCGTTAAGCAGCCATAGTGTGTCTTCTAAAGGTGTGACTCTGTTCTGTTTTGTAATTCGGTTCAAGTGTAGCGATTTTGACATTCCCTCTATAAGCGATATCTTAGGATAAGTGTCTTTTTCTGTGTGACTTATTTCACTTAGAATTATCGTCGCTAAATCCACTCATCATGGTGCTAACTAGCCTTATGACACTGATTTCATGGCTGAGTGATATTCCATTGTGCCAAGTACCACCATTTCTTTATCCATTTTTCTCTTTCCTGGGATATTGCAGGCGTAACAAAGTGGAGGTTCTTGGAAACAGAGCAGCCGTAAAGTTCTGGGTGCCTGTGTCTTGTTGATTTTTAGTTTTCCCAATTTATACGCCCATGAGTGGAAGTGCCCTATGCTCTCTAAGCTGTGTTTATTACTTTTTTCAGGACACACCGTACACTTCTCCAGAGTGCCTGTTGGCAATTTACGTCCCGCCCATCAGCTTAGCAAGGCTTCCATGTCTCCATGGCCTGTCCTGCTTTTCTGGTTTTTACACTTTTTCAGCATGGCCCTTTTGACCGAGGTCAAGCGAGACTTCTTTGTAGCGCTGATTTGCCCTTCTGGCTTGCTTGGTTGGCCAAAAAGGGCGTATGCCTTTTTTCCTGAATATATTCAGGAAAAAACGCATACGCCCTTTTTGGCCAAGGGCATCATTATCAATGTTTTGCCACTTTTCATGTGCTTTAAAGGCGAGTCGAATCTACCTCCTGAAACCGGTTTCTTGCAAATCTGCCTTGCTTTCAAATCCTCTTCGTTGCCTTCCCTCAATATATTTGTGGACAAGAGTTCTCATTTATAACTCTGCACGTTTGTGAATTGCAGTGCCCCTGAGCTCCATTTGTCTACTCGCTTTTTTGGGAGCTGGCCGCAAAAGAGCAGGATTACTTCAGGCCCTATTTTGGTTCTGGGGGGCAGGCTGAGCCTGTGGTTCATTCTTCTTCCTGATGGGAAAATGGAGTGACCTGTGCCTGTCCCAAAACCTAGGGCTAGTCTCTCGTTGGTTGCCCGTCTTCCCGTTCATCCTCAGGACAAATTGCAACCTGTACGAAACAGGAGGTTAAAGGTGCTGATTCTCCAAGTAGGGAGATGGTTAGTCAAGCGGCTGGAATGACGAACCCGAGCACAAAGAGAGGAGAAATGAGGTGCCGTTTAGAAACCTTTCCCGATCTCACGGCTCACCATCTTCTGGGTTTCCCATGCATGTTTTGATGTAGGAAGATGCCCTTGTACCTGGAGATTTGAGACCCTTGGGGGGGGGACCCCGCGGTATTATTTTAAAGTATCTGCGTTTGCTCACCCAACCTCACCAATCCTCTCAGCCCAAAGAGTGTCCAGCCTTATGTCTCATCCAGCTGTGGGTCTAGATATGGTCAATCCAGGTTGCATCAGAGACCCTGAACGGATTTTGTAAGAATTTCTCTCTCTTTCACTGTCTTTGTTTTGTGGGTTTTCAAAAAGTTATTTATGTTTAGAATGGGGTTTGGCTCCTTTTCCCTGCTGTGTTTATGCCGTTTTACAGCCTCTTGATTCACTCGCAGAGAGATATCGATACATAGATTTTCAGATTCTTACTAGTCAGATATATTCTTGTGCGGTGACTAGGGGGTGTTGAGTCCAGATCACTGAGCAGGGAGTAGGCCTTGTCTATTACATATTTGGCTTATGGAACGGTCTCTGAACTAATTTCAGACCCTTGTTTTATGCATCACCCCACCTCACCTTTCCCATTAAGAAGCCATAGTGTGTCTTCTAAAGGTGTGACTCTGTTCTGTTTTGTAATTCAGTTCAAGTGTAGCGATTTTGACATTCCCTCTATAAGCGATATCTTAGGATAAGTGTCTTTTCTGTGTGACTTATTTCACTTAGAATCATCGTACGTAAATTCACTCATCATGCTGCTAACTAGCCTTATGACATTGATTTCATGGCTGACTGATATTCCATTGTGCCAAGTACCACCATTTGTTTATCCATTTTTCTCTTACCTGGGATATTGAAGGTGTACCGAAGTGGAGGTTCTTGGAAACAGAGCAGCCGTAAAGTTTGGGGTGCCTGTGTGTTGTTGGTTTTTAATTTTCCCAATTTATACGCCCATGAGTGGAAGTGCCCTATGCTCTCTAAGCTGTGTTTATTACTTGTTTCAGGACACACCGTACACTTCTCCAGAGTGCCTGTTGGCAATTTACATCCCACCCATCAGTGTAGCAAGGCTCCCATGTCTACATGGCCTGTCCTGTTTTTCTGGTTTTTACAGTTTGTTCAGCATGGCCCTTTTTACCGAGGGCATGCGAGACTTCTTTGTAACGCTGATTTGCCCTTCTGGCTTGCTTGGTTGGCCAAAAAGGGCGTATGCGTTTTTTCCTGAATATATTCAGGAAAGAACGCATACGCCCTTTTTGGCCAAGGGCATCATTGTCACCCTTTTGCGGCTTTTCATTTGCTTTAAAGGCGAGTCGAATCTACCTCCTGAAATCTGTTTCCTGCAAATCTGCCTTGCTTTCAAATCCTCTTCGTTGCCTTCCCTCAATATATTTGTGGACGAGAGTTCTCATTTATAACTCTGCAGTTTTGTGAATTGCAGTGCCCCTGAGCTCCATTTGTCTACTCGCTTTTTTGGGAGCTGGCCGCAAAAACGCAGGATTGCTTCAGGCCCTATTTTGGTTCTGGGGGGCAGGCTGAGCCTGTGGTTCATTCTTCTTCCTGATGGGAAAATGGAGTGACCTGTGCCTGTCCCAACACCTAGGGCTAGTCTCTCGTTGGTTCCCCGTCTTCCCGTGCATCCTCAGGACAAATTGCAACCTGGACGAAACAGGAGGTTAAAGGTGCTGATTCTCCAAGTAGGGAGATGGTTAGTCAAGCAGCTGGAATGGCGAACCCGAGCACAAGGAGAGAAGTAATGAGGTGCGTTTTAGAAACCTTTCCCGATCCCACGGAATACCATCTTCTGGGTTTCCCATGCATGTTTTGATGTAGGAAGATGCCCTTGTACCTGGAGATTTGAGACCCATGGGGTGGGTACCCTGCGGTATTACTTTAAATTATCTTCGTTTGCTCACCCAACCTCACCAATCCTCTCAGCCCCAGGAGTGTCCAGCCTTATGTCTCATCCAGCTGTGGGTCTAGATATGGTCAATCCAGGTGGCATAAGAGCCCCTGAACTGATTTTGTAAGAATTTCTCTCTCTTTCTCTGTCTTTGTTTTGTGGGTTTTTTTAAGTAATTTATGTTTAGAATGGGGCTTGGCTGCTTTTCCCTGCTGTGTTGATGCCGCTTTACACCGTCTTGATTCACTTGCAGAGAGATATCGATACATAGGTTTTCAGATTCTTACTAGTCAGATATATTCTTGTGCGGTGACTAGGGGGTGTTGAGTCCAGTTCACTGAGCAGGGAGTAGGCCTTGTCTATTACATATTTGGCTTATGGAGCGGTCTCTGAGCTAATTTCAAACCCTTGTTTTACGCATCACCCCACCTCACCTTTCCCGTTAAGCAGCCATAGTGTGTCTTCTAAAGGTGTGACTCTGTTCTGTTTTGTAATTCAGTTCAAGTGTAGCGATTTTGACATTCCCTCTATAAGCGATATCTTAGGATAAGTGTCTTTTTCTGTGTGACTTATTTCACGTAGAATCATCGTCGCTAAATCCACTCATCATGCTGCTAACTAGCCTTATGACACTGATTTCAGGGCTGAGTGATATTCCATTGTACATAAGTACCACAACTTGGTTATCCATTTTTCTCTTTCTGAGGATATTTATGGTGTCCCTGAGTCGTGGTTATTTTAAATAGAGCAGCCCTAAACTTTGGGGTCCCTGTCTTGTCGATTTTTTTTTCCCGAATATATACCTCCATGAGTGGAAGTACCGTATGCTCTGTAGCTCTGTTTTATAGATGTTTTAGGAAACACCGTACACTTGTCCAGTGTGGCTGTTACCAATATACATCCCGTACATCAGCGTAAAATGGCTCCCTTTTCTCCTTGGCCTCTCCTACATTTTTGGTTTTCATAGTTTTCCAGGATGGCCCTTTTGACGGATGGGAAGTGAGACTTCTTTGTAGTGCTGACTTGCATTGCCCGCTTCTTTGGTTGGCCAAAAAGGGCGTATGCGTTTTTTCCTGAATATATTCAGGAAAAAACGCATACGCCCTTTTTGGCCAAGTGCACCATTGTCGACGTTTTGCCACTTTCCATGTGATTTAAAGGCGAAGCCAATCTACCTCTTGAAAACTGTTTCCTGAAATTCTGCCTTGCTTTCAAATCCTTTGTTGCCTTCCTTCAATATATTTTTGGACGATAGTTATCATTTATAACTCTGCAGGTTTGTGAATTGCAGTGCCCCTGAGCTCCATTTGTCAACTCGCTTTTTTGGGAGCTGGCCGCAAAAGCGCAAGATTGCTTCAGGCCCTATTCTGGTTCCGTGGGACAGGCTGAGCCTGTGGTTAATTCTTCTTCCTGATGGGAAATTAGAGTGACCTTTGCCTGTCCCTAACACCTAGAGGTACTCTCTCATTGGTTCCCCCTCTTCCCGTTCTTCCTGAGGACAAATGGCAAAGTGTACGAAACAGGAGGTTAAAGGTGCTGAGTCTCCAATGGGGAGATTGGTAGTAAAGCAGCTGGAATGGCGAACCCGAGCACAATGAGAGGAGAAATGAGGTGCGTTTTAGTAACCTTTCCCGATCCCACGGCATACCATCCTCTGGGTTTCCCATGCATGTTTTCGCTGTAGGAAGATGCCCTTGACCCTGGAGATTTGGGACCCATAGAATGGGTACCACACAGTATTACTTTAAAGGTTCTACATTTGCTCACCCAACCTCACCAATCCTCTCAGCCCCAGGAGTGTCCAGCCTTTTGTCTCATCCAGCTGTGGGTCTAAATGTGGTCAATGTAGGTTGCATCATGTCCCCTGAACGAATTTTGTAACATTTTCTTTCTGTGTCTTTTTTTTTTTTTTAATTTATTTTTATCATTTGGTAAAGGTGATTTTCAATGCTGTCTTTCTTGCTGCTGCACATCCACTTGTTTCACTTACAGAGAGACATCCGTAAATTCTTTTAAGATTCTTACCCGTCGTATATATTCTTTTCTGGTGACTAGAGTGTGCTGAGTCCACTTCTTGAGCTATAGAGTAGATTTTGTCGATTACCTATTTCATCTTTGGAATGGTATCTGTGTTAATTTCAACCCTCTGGTTTATGTCTCACCCCACCCCACCTTTCCACTTTATCAACCATAAGTGTGTTTTGTAAATATGTGACCCTGTTTCTGTTTTGTAATTTAGTTCATGTGTATCTATTTTATATTCCACCTATAAATAGTATCTTGTGCTAAGTGTCATTTTGTGTCTGACTTTTGTCACTTAGAATGATCTTATCTAAATCCACTCGAGTTGCTGCAACTGGCCTTATTTCATTGATTTCCTAGCTGAGTACTATTCCATTGTACATAAGTACCATATCGTCTTTATCCATTTTTTCCTTCCAAGGACATTTATATTGTTTCCAAGTCGAGGATCCTGCAAAAGTGCTGCATTAATAGTTGAAGTTCCTGTGTCCTGTTGATTTATGGTTATCCCAAAATATATCCCCAGGAGTGGTAGTGCCGTATGCTCTGTAACTCTATTGTTTTTTAATTAATTAAGTAATTAATTTTGCCTGTGTTGGGTCTTCCTTATTTCGTGTGGGGTTTCTCTAGTTGCAGGAAGTTGGGGCTACTTTTCGTTGAAGTGTGTGTGCTTCTCATTGCCGTGACTTCTCTTCTTGTGGTGCACTGGCTTTAGGCGTCAGGATTCAGTAGTTGTGGCTCACGGGCTCTAGAGCACAGGCTCAGTAGTTGTGGTGCATTGGTTTAGTTGCTCCGTGGCATGTGTTGTCTTTCTGGACTTGGGCTCGATCCCGTGTCCTCTGCCTTGGCAGTTGGAGTCTTAATGTCTGAACCACCAGGAAGTCCCTGTAGCTCTATTTTTTAGAATCTTTAGGAAACATCATACCCTTCTCCAGCGTGGCTGTTAGCAATTGACATTCCCACCAACAGCGTAGCAGGGTTCCATTTTCTCCACATCCTCTCCTCCATTTGTTGTTTTTACACTTTGTGAGGTTGGCCATTCTGACTGGGGCAAAGTGCTACATCTTTGTCGTGTTGATTTGTGTTTCCCGCATGTTTGCTTGGCCACAAAGGTCGTATGGGTTTCAACCTGTACACCCTTTTTGGCCAACTGAATCATAAGCAATATTGAGCAGCTTTCATGTGCTTTAACGGCAAGTCCAATCTACCTCTTGCAATCCGGTTCCTGCAATTCTGCCTTGTTTTCAAGTTCTTTTCAGTTACTTACCCCAAGACATTTTTCTACAATAGTTGTCACTTACAACTTTGCAGGCGTTGTGGATTGCAGTGCCCCTGAGCAAGTGTCTTCAACTTGTTTCTGAAACCGTCCACAAAGTGGCAGGATTGCTTCAAGCCCCATTCTGGTTACAGGGGCAGCCTGAGCCTTTAGGAAATTCCTCTTCCTGATTGGAAATTAGAGTGTCATGTGCTGTCCAAATACATAGAGCTTATTTCTCATTCCTTCCCCCCTTTTCCCTTTCATCCTCCCGACGAATTCCAAGCCTTGCATGACCAGCTGTTGGGTGTGCTGACTTCCCCAGGTGGGGAGACTCTAAGGAAAGAGGCTGGAGCAGGGAACCCTCCCCCAGGACATGTGGAGATAAGGTGACTTTTCCAAACTCTTCCCGCCCATATGGCCCCCCATCCTTTGGGGTTCTGTCCGGACACCCCATGGTTTTCAGCGGTGTGGGGCTCTGGCGCCGCCCTGCAGGGAGCAGCCCTGCTACCCGTGCCTGCAGCGCAGCCTGCTGGTCTCTCCATCCTGCCATTGGGCACAGTCTTCCACCTTCCCTGCTGCCTCGAATGATCTGTCTCCACACTGTCCGGCGATCAGCCCCTCCTCCCCACCGCCATCACCCCCCGCTCCACACCCCTCCTCCAGCCTCAGGGATGACCCAGGACTGGGCTGCCCGCCTGCCCACCCTTGGTCTGTGTCCTCAATCCACCTGTGCAGACAGGTGAGGGTTCCCTCCAGAGGCTCCCAAACACTTCAGCCCTACATCCTCCCCGGGGTCGGCCCACATTCTGTCGTGATGTTCCACCCTCACTAAGCCCCTGACTACATGGCAAGGGCAGGCATCGGGCTTGCTGCGTGCACTGCTGTGCGTCCTGCTGTATACACAGGCATGACCCTGCCCCAGGGTGCAGGAAAGGCAGCTCTACCTCGGGATGTGGGGAGATGGACTGACCACAGGGCGAACGTCAGCTCTCAGCTCACCAGGCAAGGGCAGCCGGGTTCTCACTCCTTGGACCCTTTCTCACCCAGCCTGACCATGACCCGGCTTTGTTCCCACACACGTTGTCCCTCCATTGGCCTCGTTCTTGGAAGCAGAGCAGGACAGTGTGGTCAGCGGTCACAGGCTGAGACACACAGACACTGGCTGACCCGCGTGCACCCATGCTGACCACACGGAACGGGCACTGCACCAGGGCCTGTGTGGTGTGGGTTCACCAGCCCACAGAGAGGCCGGGCCTCTGCTCCTGGCTCTAGGAGGTCACCTTGAGTCTTTTGGGAGTGTCCATGCTCCATGGGCCTCGCTCCAGGCTGGTCTGTGCTGACGGCGTGATACACGGTGGGGCTTCCTGAGTTGCCCCCAGAGGCTGGAGGCCAAGGTCAGGCACATGGTGGTCCCCACATTGACGTGACAGACCCCAATAAACCCTGCACTTCAGGACTCAGGTGGGCTTCCCTGGGCTGCCACAGCCGAGGAAGGTGGACCTTGCTCATCCCCCCATCCTTGCTGATTTTAACTTGCATCCTTCAGCATAATGAACCCTGAGTATAACATCTTCAGGGAATTCTGGGAGCCTCCAAGAAAAAAGAAGCCGGGGAGGGGGTCTCTGGGTCCCCGACTCTGCAGGTGGGGTCAGAAGTCGGTGGGGAGGATCTTGGGGCCCTGGAATCTGAAGGGCCCCTCTACCAGGGGAGGGTAGGAGACCCCGGATGGAAGTTAAACTGAGTCCAAGGCCCTCCTGGGTAGGAGGCATCCTAGCCCCGGGGATCCTGAAGAGGCTGGCTCCCTCCTCCCCTCCGCCTCCAGGCCTGGTCCTTGCTCTTGAGAAATTCCCTAGGGTGGAGTCCTGGTGCTGGAGGTGCCCCGATGCTGTGGCCTCCTGAGCCTCCAGTGAGGATAATGGGATTGGGGGAAGACTTGTTCACAGAAAGGGAGCTTCTGCCAGAACAAAGCCTGGGTCTCCTGTCCCCGACCCCAGGTGCACTGGGGAAGGAATGTGAGAGTGAGACTCCCTCCGCTCCCGAGACACACAGGACACATGGGCCCTGGTCACTGGACTCCCACACAATATTAAAATCTCCCACGTAGGCCTGATGGATGAGAGACACTATTTAAAGTCTATTAATGGGGTCAGGGGGGCCCAGGGAGTGAGGCTGATGTGGGGAGAGTTGGAAAATCACCCAAGGACATGCTCTTCCTGCAGCGACCCCCCAGGTGAGCCCAGGTGGAGGTGGACCCATCAAGTCAGAGCCCACATCCTGGGTCTTTGGGGGACAAATAGCCAAGCGCCCCCAGTTCTTGCCTTCACCTGTTGCAGTTAGGGCCTGCCCTGTCTTCTTCATGGTCGAATTCTCACCCCTCCCAGAAGCCCTCTTGGGGGTTAATGCGATGGGGGTGTCCATGGCAGGACTGGAGGGTCTGTGGTGGGCTGGAGGCCACGTGGCAGGCAGGAGGGCTCCCACCCATCCTGCCGGTCCCCACCTCCTGGTCATAGGCCCGCACAGAGTCCACCAGGCTGTGGATGTGCTAGAAGGTGCAGAGGTCCAGGGACCGGTCCAGCCCATGCAGGTGTCTGATCACTGAGCGGTCAGTGTGGAGTGTTCACAGGGAGCCCTGGCCGTGCTCGCACTCTCCCGTGAAGGACACATCAGCGTGGTCCCTGGAATGACCGGGAGGTCAGCCAGAAGCGCTCCCCACCCAACCTCACTGTTACCACCAGAAACAAGAGGCAACTCCGTGCAGAAAGACAGAACATCACCAGCCTGATGCTGTCCTGAGGAAGATCGGCTGGCATCTGGGAACTGGGTGCTATAGTGGGTTGAATGGGGGTCCCCCAGAAGTTATGTCCACGTCATGCCCCCCAGAATCTGAGAATGGAACCTTATTTGGAAGTAGGGTCTTTTCAGGTATAATTAGTTACGGATCTGAAGATGAGGTCATCCTGGATCAGGGTGGCCCTAAATCAGTGCCAGTGTCCTTCTAAGAGACAAGCGGAGAGACACAGACACACAGGAGACACCATGTGAAGACGGAGGTAGAGACGGGAGGAATGCGGCCACAAGCCCAGGGATGCCTGGAGCCTCCAGAAGCTGGAAGAGGCAGGCAGGACCCTCCCCTGGAGCCTCTGGAGGGAGAGCGGCCCTGGGACACCTTGACCTCAGACGTCTGGTCTCCAGGACTGAGAGAGGACAGGTTTCTGTTGCTCTGAGCCTCCGTTTGTGGTCGTTTATTACAGCTGCCCCAGGAAGCTAATGCAGCTGGTGAGCAGCTCCCTTCCCTGATCTAAACCCTCCCTCCTCCCTTTAGGGGCAGCTCCCTGCGCCTGTGCTGTTTGCACAAACCATGTGGTTCATGCTGAGCCCCGGCTCCCCTTCTGGGCACTGGCATTTTGGAGGGTGAGGGCAGACAACACCACGTGACCAGCCCCCAGCCGGGTGCCAAGTCTCTAATGAGCCTCCCTGGGGGGACGGGGGTGGGGGTAACTGTCATGGTTCTGCCCTTCGTCGCTGGGGGAAGAGACATCCTAGAGACCCTCGAGGGAAGGAGTGGGCATGAAGGGTCATGAGGTGACCGGAGCAGGGGCCCTCCCTCCCGTGCATCCCTACTGCGTGCTGTGCCCCATCTCAGCTGTGAGCACACAAGCCACAAGCATGTGCTGGGTCCTGTGAGCCTCCCAACCAGTCCCTGAAGGTGAGGGCGGCCCTGCAAACCCCAGCTCTTTCCTCCACGTCTAGTAGGTGGAAGACCCACTTCTCCTTGCCATTCCAGAAGCAGTTCTGGGGCTGTCCTGGGAGGGCTTCTGGGGTTATGCGGGCTGAGCCCCTATTGCTAAGTCCCCACTTCCCCACAAGAACGTCCAGAGCAACCTGTTTGCCCTGTTGCCTGAATGCCCCCCCACCAGTTTTCTCAGGAAAGAATCAGGGGGTTCCGTAGCAGCGTCTGCAGGCAGCTCTGCATCTGGGCCTACGTTCACATCTTCTGTGTAAACACCGAGAACCTTCCCTGACACGTGCCCCAGCTGACCATCTCCGCATGCCGACCACAGGCCCCAGTGCGGGCGTCAGACTGACCGCCCGTCTCAGCCTCCTCCTCTTGTTGTCAGAGCTGCTCCAGGTCCTGCTCAGAACCCGTGGACCCACCTTTCACAGGGCTGTCCTCCACCCCCCAACTTCGGCAGGAGTTCACCTAAGTATTTAAGTTAAGGGGTCCAGAGATAAGAAAGGAAGCTACAAACAAACAGATGAAACCAGCTGGGACCAAGATGGCAACGAATGTGACCTCCAACAGACCCTGAGTCTCATCACATGTTGAATTTACTATATCAGCATATTAAGTGACACACCTATCAGTGGCCATGACTGGACTTGAAGGACCAAAGACGGGTGAAAGGAGGTGATACCCCACTCGCTTGGGAAAATCCCTGCCCCTTCCCCGGAAGGCCTCTTCATCCCCATCATTAGCCTCATTCCTCCTCCCTTTGTCTTTACCCTTTAAAATTAAACCACTCTCTCCAGGAGGGCGAGAAGTTGGTCTGTGAACTTCGTTCCCATTTCTCCATTCTTTGGCCACTGAACAGAGCCTGTGCTGTGGTGGTCTCAGCTTTGGTTTTGTTATTTGCCTACTTGAACCCACATGGAAAAAGGAAACCTTCCCTGCTGAGGCAGAGCGCCTCGCCAGGCGAGGGCCCGAGCAGGGTCCATGTGACTTCACTTGGTAACAGTCTGTAAGGGGACGGTGGTCTCTGCCTGTGGGGTGGGGGCATGGCACACGTACAGCCACAGCACCGGCTCCGTGGACGGCACGGCCCCTCGTGGGCCTGGACCGTGTGCTCTCGTCCCCCCACGCCTGACACCCCCTGACATTCATGACGCGGTGACACTGGCTGCTGGGCATCCAGTCAGGAGGGACCAGGGGCAGCATCTGGTACCAGATCAGACGCGCCTTTTCACAGGCAGGGGACATAGGAGATATTAGGACTTTGTGTCTGGAAAACAAACCAAGCGGCTAGAAGGTGATCTGAGCTGTGGACGTGAAACCCACGTGCGAGGTGAGAGCTCCCACTGGACACTGGCTCGGGAGCTTCCACACAGGGGATGACCACACCAGTGCTTCCTGCCCGACCCCTCCATGCCTCCCTGGTGGGCACGGCTGGACCTGCGCTCCTCAGGATCCCCAACCCCGAGCCTGAAGGTCCGATGCTGGCAGGGCCTGGGGACGCGTGTGGTCACCCCACCAATGCTGCTTGGCTCCTCCTCCCCAGTGACCAGGGGAAGGCAGCCCCGTGGAGTATGAGGCCCTGCACAGGCAAAGCTCGCACACCCCCTCCTCAGGACTCCCGGCCCCGCCCTGCTTCCTCAGGCCCACCGTCTGCCCCTCCCAGTGCCCACATCCCACCGCCCCACATTCCTGGTGTGGACGTCCACATACACAAGCTGCTCCGTGTCCTCTTCCCACATGGGACACCCCCATCCCTGCTTCTTCCTAATGACGGCCTGGACCTCACCTGTTCTGGGCAGGAAGAGGGCTGAGGAGGAGGCCGGCCTGTCCTGTCTGCCTCCCAGGGGCCCAGACACAGGGTTCGGAGGCTGCTGGGCCTTGAGGTCTGGATGCTTCCAGGTGTGGGATGAACCTGCCACTGTCCACTGGAGCTGCCCCTTCCGAGATTCAGGAAACTGGGGGACCCACCAAACGGAGCCCATCCCCAGGCTCTGCTGCAAGTCTGCTCGGATTTGCTCTCCTGATCTTGAAGACAGACCTGCGGGAAACAGGGCCTGCGATTCCCATACTGACGGTGTTCTGTGGAATGTCCATTTTCCATTTCCCTTTCTACCCTGTTCTGAGGAAATTACTAGTCAATCCATGCTACCATCACCCGATAGTGACTGGGAAGCTGAGGCTCTGAGAAGCCAAGTAATCCAGCCAGAAGCACAGGTGTGGGACCACGGAGTGGGGTCTGCACCCGCCACCTGCCCAGGGGGACTGCCCACTCCCCGCAGCTTCCACACCTGTTCCCTTCACCCACACCCCCAGGACCAGCTCACAGAGCCTCCTCTTGGGGGGATTCACTTACCTTCTTCTAACAGGATCCGTCTCACTATCGTGTTCTGGGATCATCCGGAAGGCTTGTCACTCTGACGCAGGTTCAGCCGCACATCACCAGGGCAGCTTTCTTGGATCACACTCACCACCTGCACGTCCACTCCCAGCTCAGACCCAGAAGAACCCCCTCGGCCCCGAGCCCCATGGCTCTGCCTGGGCTCCCACCTCCCCCTGCCTGGTCCGTCCCTCTCATGTCCCCTGCAGTGTCACCAGGAGCTCCCACCTGCCCCAAGCAGGCTGTCTGCTCTGTCCTGGGGAGACCTCCCTGGTGTCAGGAGGAAGACACAAGAGGTACCCGTGGGGCCTCCCTCACGCAGCACAGTGGCCAGCACCCACCTACTGACCTCATCACTCTGGATGGACAGGGGTTCATAGGGCCCGCAGCATCTCCTGGTTCTCATTTCATCCCAGCACCGCCCACAGGGAAGTTGCTAAGCAACTCTGTGCCGGCTGCACAGAGAGGACGCTCATACACACGCCCCCCCTTCCAGCACCCGGGGCTCTCGTGGTCAGGCCCCTCCCAGGATATGGAGCTCACCTGAGCAGGTACCCAGCAGCCCATGGGGCTCTCATGGTCAGGCCCCTCCCAGGATATGGAGCTCACCTGAGCAGGTACCCAGCAGCCCACAGGGTTCTCGTGGGCAGGCCCCTCCCTGGATATGGAGCTCCCCTGGGCAGGTACCCCGGCAGGGCTGGGCACACAGGAACCGTGCACATAGCCCTCATTGCAGAGCACCCCCAGCTCACCTGTTGCTCAGAGCTGACACAGAGCACCTCAGAGCAGGGCTTGAACTAACAAACAGCAGCTCCGACAGGTCTGTGACCCTGGGCTTCACTCTGTGTGGCCTCTCTCCGCCTGGTCTTCCAGGGGTTTCCACTGCAGCCGGGGCACCAGGCTTCTGTCTCCACCCACCACCCCTCCTCTCCCTGACTCCTGGGTTCCTCTCATTAGGAGAGGGTCTTCTTGAAGTTGTCTCCCACTCATGGACCAGATAAAATGATTAGAAAACAAGCCAGGGCTGCCGCCTCTTGTCTATCCTGACTCTCAGGACCCTACACCTGTTCCTTGGACCTGGCCGGTGCAGCAAGGCCCATTTTCTGCAACTCTGAGCCCCTGAGGGGCGAGGATTGGCTGACCTGGGCAGCCTGACTCAGCCGGCCAGCCCTCCACAGGTGTGCCTGGGTTGAGGTCAATATAAATACCCCTCCAGGCAGCAAAAGCCCCTGCAGCTGTGCCTGACGCCATATTCTCTGCCCCGTCAGCAGTCTCGGGGCTGGGCTGGTGGGAGGGAGTAGGGCCCACGGCTCTATGTGTGGCCCGGTGTGAGTGGGGCTCTGCTGGACTTTCTGCAGGAGTTGCCGGGCTGCCACCTGCTAAAGAAGAGGATGTGTCACCCATACCTGCTGCTGGAATTTCTACCCGGGCAGAGGTGAGGAAGGAAAAAAGCAGTGGGGGCTGGGACAGGAGGGGTACCTCACGCAGGGAAATGGAAAGCTTCCAGAAGAGTGCCCGGGGCCAGGACCATCCTGGCTGGCCTGCAGGCACCAAGTCGGCCTGCGTGTTGTCGCTGGTGTGACTCCAAGCCCCTTCCTCTAGGCTTTGAAGTCCTTGCATACATTCAGGTGTTTTACCTGGGAAGGGTGGGAAAAGTTCAGCAGCAGTTGGCCTGGGGCTCAGCTCACGTTTACTCAGAGACGCCTCCTCACGGTCCCCCAGCTTTGCAATGAGGACGCTCCTTGTGTGGGGGCTGCTGGCTGCATGGGAGACGATTCCCCACCTGTGACCAACTTCAGAATTGTTTACCACTGGAGCAAGTGTCCTGATAGGGTTTTCATCTGTGTAACTAGTGGGTTCTTAATTAGCAACGTGAACGGTGATAACAGAGGTCCTGAATCAGGATGGAAATACTTATTTTATGCATGTACAGGCGTAAAAACCTGGGGAGACCGTGTGCAGCCGGCACCCTTAGGGTTGGGCTTCTGACTGACTCCTCAACGTTCTGGTGTCCAGCCATTGCTTTAGAATTTCTGGGGCCCAATGCTGACTCTAAGGGCTCTACAATCCAGCCTCTGTTGGCCTTTAATGAGACCCACACTTCCAGGATCCTACAGAGCAGGGTCTGTGTGACCGTTCTGTGGCTTCTGTAACAAATGACCACAAGATGGGTGGTTTAAAACAACAGGAATTCATCCTCCCCCAGTCCTGGAGACCAGACATCTGAGATCAAGGTGTTGGAGGACGGAAGTCTCTCCAAAGGCTCCAGGATAGGGTTCTTCCTGCCTTTTCCAGCTTCTGGGGGCTCCAGGCATCCCCAGGCCTGTGGCTGCATCCCTCCCGTCTCTGCCTCTGTCTTCACGTGGCTTCTCTAAGTCTGTGTTTCTCTTCTTTTGTTTCTCATAAGGACTCTCTCAGTTGGATTGAGGGCCACCCTAACCCAAGATGACCTCACCCTGAGATCCTTAACTACATATACAAAGACCCTTTTCCCAGATATGGTCCTGTTCACGTGTTCTGGGGGGGCACATCTTTTGGGGTCAGCATTCAACCCATTACCTGTGTATAAAATAACCCTCATTTTAGGAGATTGCCAAGGTCCCGTATAGACTGGCACAGACAGCAGCCATGTGGGTGGGGGTCTGGGGAGAATGAGGACCCTGGAATCACCTGGAAGGGATGAAGTCCTGGCAGCATTAGGTGAGCTCTTCCACCACGGGCCCCGTGGAAACAGCCACTCCACTCTGTCCGTGGAAAGGGACCCAGTGCCGAGTCCAGAAGTGGTTACCTTGCAAAACTGGCTCTTCTGGGATTTCATCATCAATAGCATCATGTAACCAGGAACTACGGGCTTGGAGGAGTCACTCTCTGGCACATGATGACAGCACTGTCACTTTAGGCTCATCAAGCCTAGAATAGGGATGTTTGAAGGAGAAGAGTTTGGGAGATTGTGAAGCTTGGTTGTCAAGGAAACTGAGCAGGTTTGTCAAGGTTGTCAAGGAAACTTCTCCCTTAAACTGACGGCAGGGCTGGGAGAGCTGAACTCCAGGGATCTTTTAAAGGGGCTGCTCTGAAGCACCATCACCTGAGAGGTGGTCTCACCATGAGCTGGGGTTTGAGAAAAGTGTGATGAGATTAAGCCTGACTTTCTGTGACAGCTGGGGAGGGGTTTGTAAAGCACCTTGGCTTTTAAGGCAGAAGTTTGTTGCTGGAACAAAGTGTCTCCCAAAACTGGGCTGAAGCTCAAGCTGTCTCTGTCCCCTTCTTGTGAGAGTCCAGGGAAGGTGGGTGTCAGGTCCCAGGCTCTGTCCCCCTTGTTTCTCCTCCCTGCTTCCAGGTGAGGGCTCCAACCAGCAGGGTGGGGTGACCAGGTGGGCATCATGCCCTCCGTCCAAGGATGCAGGCTGGCCAAGGCCCTCACCACCTCCACCCCTTCCCCTTGGTAACACGAGACACTACGCCCTAGCTGTAAGGGGTGGGAAAGCTGGGAGGTGCAGGGTAGCTGTGAACAGGAAAAAGGGAAATGGGTTCTGATGGGCAGCTGCGTGGCCCTGCTGTGAGGGTCGCCCAGACGCTAGCGCACAGACTCTGGATCCTGTGAAGCTTCGATGCTTTGTGGTTCTGGAAATCCTATAGGAGACGGTCCACAGCAGGTGAAGCTAATGCTCTCAGTGGAGGTGGTGAAGCTAAAGATCTGCAGTTCAGACCGAAGGTGCCGATGTACATACAGGACAAAACCATCTCGTGTGAATGGACTTCAGGCACGTTTAACATGAATGCAGTCATGTTAATGCCTAGCATCTTCTATCTTGTGTCTCTCCTCAGGGTCCCCCTCCTCAGATCCTGAGGATCCTGTAACTCACGTACAGGGGGATGGAGAGTGGGCTCTGTCCAGTCTGAGCCCTGAGTTACCCTGCATGTGAGTCTGCTCAGGACCTCCATAACAAATACCACAGACTGGGCAGCTTGAATAACAGGCCTATCTCCCAGTCCTGGATGCTGTCTGAGATCAAGGTGTGTGCAGACTGGCTTCTCCTGAGGCCTCTCTACTTGGTGCTTAGACAACCATCTTCTCCCCAGGTCGTCATGATCTCCCCCTGTGCCTCTCTGTGTCCTAATCTCTCCTTGTAGGACACCAATCCTATTGGATTAGGATCCACCCTAGTGACCTCATTTTTACCTTGATCACCTCTTTAAAAATCCCATCTCCAAATACAGCCACATCCTGAGGTCCTGGGTGTTAGGGATTCAGCATGTGAATTTGTGGGGACATGGCTGAGCCTATCCCATCCTCCTTAGGAGCCAAGTGTGCCTCGGTCCTTCCTTCCCTCAAGTCACACGAGGTGATGTAGTGGCTCAGGGAGAGGCCACTCGTGCAGAGTCTGTGTCCCAGCTGGGGAGCCCTTCTCTGCTCTCTCTGATCAGGCAGTGGCCGTGCCAGTCCCCTCCTGAGGTGAGCAGTTCTGGGGTTTCCTGCCATGTCGCCTGGCCAGCTGAGGTGCTCACTGTCAGGGAACCCAGGAGCCAGCAGCCTCGTGGGGATGCCAGGGACTCTCAGGGCCTTGGCAGATGTCTCTCCCAGCAGATACCCTAGTGGAAGTGGGGAAACATTTGGGGGATTACAGGTGGGAGAGAGTCACAGTCTCGTTTATGCTTCAGAAAGACCACGTTGGGGTGGGATGTGAGGTGCACCGTGTGGGCAGGGAGTTTTACCAGGGCCTGATGGAGGAACCAGGCACAAGATCGGGCTTGGGCCAGGGCTGTGGGTGTAGAGGTGAATTAGTGTGGGAACTGGCCACAGACTGTTGTCGAAATCTCGGCTTCCCTGTGCACCGAGGCCAAACAGAAATACGGAGACAGGGATTTTGGAGGAAGAGAGAGATGGCTTTATTCTTCTGCCAGACAACAGGGAAGACACAGCCAGCTAGCGCCTCAAGAACTGGGCACCCCTCCTTGAGAATCAGGGAAGATTTTATACGTGGCGCTCTCGCAGTCTGGGGTATAGGATGAGGATCAAAGTAGTGAAGGTCTTGCATTCCTCCTTTCCTTTGCATTATTTCAAAACAGTCATAGCTGGCATCAGGCTGCCCGGTAATTGGGGCCCGGCAGTCTGGTAATTGCGTCCGTTTGCCTCTGGTTTATCGACCAGTGACCTTGTTTCTGAAATGCAAAAACTATAGGGGGTGACTTGTTATGAAGGGCGTATAGAATGTAAGTGCTGGACATAATAAGGTTAGGGAGTGAGAGGCAGGGGATGTAACTCACACAGAGTTAGGGGTGATGGGTGCCGAATGTAAATGACATAGCGTCAGGGAGTGAGGTTAGCTTTGTAAAGTACACATCTAGTTACTACAAATTAGTGACAAAGTAAAACAAGGAGTGATTAATTCTTTCAGGCCAGATTATGTTTCTTCTCTAGCCTATTCGCTGTTCCCTTTGTTTTCCTTGTTCTCAGGGGAGGGAAAACTTCATTTCTATTTTTGCTGCAACAAGACTCTGGAGGAGCAGATGACAGTCAGTGGGGCACAAGGAGAGTGGGAGCCTGGGAGACCCCAGTGTTACCAAACGAAACTTGGGTCCGCTTGCCCGAGTGCAGTAAAGCCAGTCTACTGACACCGGGTGTGGTGAAGGGAAGTGCAGCTTTAATTGTAAAAGTGCCAATACAAGGAGGCCAGGCGGCCTGTGCTCTAAAACCCCAAACTCCCTGAAGGATTTCAGCAAAGGAATTTTAAAGGCCAAGTGATGGAGGGGGGTCGCAGGGTATGTGATCAGCTGGTGCACAATTCTCTGGTTGATGGTGAGGTAACAGGCAGTTAACACTCTAAATTCTTAGGCACCAGAAGTTCCGGGGCTACCTGTTCATGATCATCAGGTAGTTAATTTCTTCCGTTTGGTGGTGGTTTCAGCATCTGTAAAACAACTCAGGAAGCGTGCATCAGATGCTGTTATCCAGGTACTTCAGAGAGGAGCTCCAGCAGAGGATGTGGGGGAGGGGTCTGTCCTGGGAAGGCCCCGTAGGGTCCTGCTCGGTTACACCCGGTGCCTGGGCTCAGCAACCTGGGAAGGTGGGGCTGCTCCTGGGTGTGGAGACCTGCAGGATCCTGGTCCCCTGAGTGCCCTGTTAGCCCCCAAGGTGAGATGGGGGTGCAGTGACTGGACAGAGGCGTCTGGCCTGGGAGAGGGGTCCAGGCTGGAAATGTCACGGGACTCATCGCAGGGAGGGAGAGGAAAGGCCAATGGGGGCAGGTAGGTCACAGCAGACTATGTGCAGGTGATTGCGGTCCTGTTGGAAGCAACTCAGAGCCAGAAAGGAGTGGCCGTCAGGGGCTCAGCTCCATTCTCTTGTTCCTTTGTAAAACCGCTGTGTCAGAGTTTGAGACACCGCCAGGAGACGTCTGGGCCCAGTGTTGCCATGGCTTCATCAAAGGGGCCCAGGGGGAACACAGAACCACTGCAGGCCCTGCCCATGTCCGCACTGGGAATGAATCCCATCGGGGCTCCTGGGCTCACAGACTTGAGGGAACCTCTGTCCTCGGAACTGGTCTTCCTCCTTCCTCTCACCTGCTGGTCAGGAGCCCAGGCACCCCCATCCTGGCTCCACCCCCAGGGCCTGGATTCTGGGACAGCTTAGGGGTAAGCAAGACCCTCATGTTCCTTTATCTGCCTGGGGGTGAGAATGTCTTAAACGCTGCAATTGACTGATGATGGAGGGCTGAGTGTTTCCAGCAGGTATGGGTGGAAAGATGGGGTGTGAAGTTCCTGTGTCTGCAGGGTCTTCCCAGCGTGAAGATCTGTGTGTTTCCCCCGGCCAGTCAGCGTCCTCCCAGGAAGCCCAGATCCAGGTTTATGAGGGCAGAGGCTCTCCCCTTGCTTATCTGTAACTTCCTGTTCCCACAATGAGGAGCCTGGCTCCCACCATCTGCCATTTATGTATGCATTGCTCCTTTCCAGGTTACATGTGCAGAGGTTTCAGAGTTGTTAGCTACTACACCCTGGAAAGAACTTCGTAAAATAAAGCCCACTCTTTATATACGGTCCATTTTGCCTTTAGTCTACAGATTCCATTCATTTCCAAAGGTAACTTAGGTCAGCACCTTTTATCCCATCCCCTACAGTGAGTTGTTTCCATATATTTCTAACACAGTTAGACTCTGTCACATTATGTATTCCATCCTGACACATGCCTACATTCTAAATAACTAAATTTGAATAGATTATGATTGGCCCCTTGGGCTATACACATCTGTGGGCTTAGACAAATGCATAGTGACAGGTATCCATCCTAGAATGTCACATGGAATACTTCAAACCCCCCACCCCATGATCTGCTTATCATCTATGTAGCTTTGCCTTTCCCAGAATGTCACCAATGGGGTCATACTGTGTGCAGCCTCCTCAGCCTGGATGCTTTCACTTAGCAGTATATACTGAGGATTTATCCATGTCTTTCCATAGGCTGATGGTGCATTCCTTTCTGCTGAGTAGTATTCCACTGCATGTGTATGGGCGGAAAAACAATTTTCCCTCTACTTTTTCAGGTTCTTGGTTGAGGCCACCCTGCCCCTGTAATAAAAGACAGATTACCAGGAGAAAAGCAGAAGTTTAATTACATGTCTACCTTCTGAATACAGGGGGGATAGCAAGGAAAACTGAGTCACTCCCTGAAATGACCAAAACCATCCCCTTAAATAGCTCTTCAGCTAAAAACAGAAGAAATATGCTGGGGAAGGGAGGAAGACCACTTATGGCAGGTTATCATGCAAAGCACAGTAAACAAGGGTATGATTGTTTGCACATTTAAGTCAGGACTTCTCCATTGAAAAGAGTTACTTAAGATTTAATTATCCTTCTATTTTTGGTGCAAAGAGGGACATACCCTTATAAATGGCGACTTCTGTATTGTAAATGTCTTTCATAAAACAGCAATCTCAGTTTTCTGAGATTTTTTATTGAATATATTATTTTATTTTTGGCTGCATTGGGTCTTCATTGCTGCGTGCAGGCTTTTCTCTGGTTGTGGCGAGCAGGGGCTACTTTTCTTTGCAGTGCGTGGGTTTCTCATTGTGGCTTTTGTTGTCGCGGAGCACAGGCTCTAGGTGTGCAGGCTTCAGTAGTTGTGGCACACGGGGTCAGTAGTTGTGGCTCGTGGGCTCTAGAGCGCAGGCTCAGTAGTTGTGGAGCATGGGCTTTGTTGCTCTGCGGCGTGTGGGATCTTCCCGGACCAGGGCTCGAACCCGTGTCCCCTGCATTGGCAGGCAGACTCTTAACCACTGAGCCACCAGGGAAGCCCCCCTTTTTTTTAAAGCAGACCAATAATCCTTATGCCAGAGAGACATATTTTGGGGTGGCATATTCTACTCACCTTGACATGGATCTACCCCAATTTGCTTATACATTCATCTTTTGAAGGATATCCTGATTTCTTCAAGTTTTTAGCCATTATGAAAGTGCTGCTGTGCATAATTGCATCCTTGTTTGCATTTGGACATAGATTTTCAAAGCAGTTGCCTGAATACTGGAAGCATGATTGTTGGATCCCAACGTGAGACTTGTTTAGCTTTGGAAAAAACTGCCAAATTGTTTTACAAAGTGGCTGCACATGCATCCCCCCAGCTATGAGGGAGAGCTCCTTTTGTTCCTCACCCTCTAGCAATTGGTATTTTCATATTTTTGGAGTTTAGCAGTGCTAATAGGTGTGCTGTGATATCTCATGATTTTAATTTGTAACTCCCTAATGGTATATGATGTTGAGCTTGTTTCTGTATGATGTTTACCATCTGTATATCTTTTTTTGGCGGGATGTCTGTTCAGATCATGCTGTTCACGTTCATGCTGAGAGGAGCCCTGTCTCCTCAGGACCCACTGGGGCTTTGGCTTCTGGGACACGCGGGTTGCGTCCACGCTGACGGCCAGGTTTCAGGACAAGCTGGGGTCGAGTCCACACTAACAGAGGCCGAGTCTCCTCAGGATCCCCTGAGGCTTCAGCTTGGGGACACTGTGGGGTCCAGTTCATGCTGAGAGGAGCCTGGTCTCCTCAGGACCTGCTGGGAGGTGACGCCACTGAGGGAAAAGGTGAGGAAATGTGGGGAGAATGTTCCTGTGCATGGCTGACCGCTGAGGGTGTCTGTCTTCAGAGGACCCAGGAGAGGAAGGGCTTGATGTGGAAAACTGGGTTTTTGGCCGCTTTTGTGTGTGGTGTAGACAGAGTGCAGTGTTGTTCTTTGGCGTGTGGAGCCTGGTTTTCCCAGCACCATTTCTTGAGGGGACTGTCCTTTCCCTGGTGTATGTTCTTGGCTCCTTTCTTGTGAATTAACTGATCACATACCTGTAGGTTGATTCCTGGGCTCTCTGCTCTGTTCCTCTGGTCTGTGCGCCTGTTTTTGTGCCAATTCCACACTTTTTTGGGACTGTAGCTTCGTAATGAAGTGTGAAGTCAGGGAGCGAGATGCCTCCAGCCCGTTCTCCTTCCTCAGGGTGGCTTTGGCTCTTCTGGGTCCTTTGTGGTTCCACACACATCTTAAGATTGTTTGCTCTGTTTCTATGGAAAATGTCGTTGGACTTTTGGTAGGGATTGTGTTGAATGTGTACATTAATTTGGCTAGAATGCATATTTTTTAAAATTAAGAAAAAAATTTTGGGCCACACCATGTGGCATGCATGATGCGGGATCTTAGTTCCCCAACCAGGGATCGAACCTGCGCCCCCTGCAGTGGGAGCACAGAGTCCCAACCCCTGGACGGCCAGGAAAGTCCCACCTTAGAATGCATATTTTCAAAATATTCTTTTTACCCATGAGCACGGGGTATCTTTCCATTTATTTTTGTCTGTTCAGTTTCCTTTATCAGTGTCTTCCAGTTTTCAGTGTGCAGGTCCTTCACGTCCTTGGTTAAATTTACTCCTAGTTATCTTTTTGGATGCAATTGTAAGTGGGATTTTTTAAAAAAATTCCTTTTCTGATGGTTCATTATCAGTGTATAGAATCACAAATGATTTTTGTGCATTGATTTTTCTTTTTTTTTGTATCCTGCAGCTTTACTGAATTCATCTTTTAGTTGTAACAGTTTTTTGGTGGTTGAATATGGAAAACTAGAATTCAGAAATCCCACTGTTTCAACTACATCTAGGTCATCCACAGCACCCAAGACATAGTGGCTCCCAATGTAATCTTCCAATGGTGCCTCTTGTAGTATGTGGACTCCTACAAGGGTGATTGGCATCACCACTGTGGGTGAGCTGGATCTGGGTAGAGCTTGGCCTCTATAACAAAGTTTGATGTCTGTATTTCTGGCGTGGTATGGCATGGTTGTTTTGATAAGTACTTTATTTTCTAGTAAATTTCAAGTGTATAAAAAACTTCAAATAGCAGTATCAAGTTTTCCACATTCACAAAATACTCCAGTTTGTTTTACCCTGTGAGAGTGGGAGGGCCACTCTCCCAGGGAACCAGCACATAACCCCAAAATGAGGAATAATTATGGTTTCCACATTATAATCCTATCCCCAGACCTGCTTCAACTTTCACCAGCTGCCCCAGCTTTGTGGAAATATATTTTCCATTCGAATCCAGTTTTCTTTTCTTGGAACCATCACTGGGGCTTTTCCTCACTTTAAAAACCTTGCTGGACTTAGAGTGTACAAGATGAGCATGATCTGGGTGGTTTTTCTGTGTGGCTTCTTTCACTTAGGATGTTTGCAGTGTTTATCCACATTGTAACATTGATGATTATTTCATTCATTTTTTCCATCGTGATTAAAAATACATAACATTTACCATTTAAACCACTTTTTTAAAGCTTTTTTAAAAATGTTATTTTATTTTTTATTTTTTGGCTGTGTCGTGTCTTTGTTGCTGTGTGCAGGCTTTCTCTAGTTGCGGCGAGCGGGGGCTACTCTTCATTGCTGTGTGCAGGCTTCTCGTTGCGGTGGCTTCTCTTGTTGTGGAGCACGGGCTCTAGGCACACGGGCTTCAGTAGTTGTGGCTCGCAGGCTCTAGAACGCAGGCTCAGTAGTTGTGGCACACGGGCTTAGCTGCTCCACGGCATGCGGGATCTTCCAGGACCAGCGCTTGAACCCATGTCCCCTGCATTGGCAGGCAGATTCTTAACCACTGTGCCGTGAGGGAAGCCCCATTTAAACCATTTTTAAGTATACAGTTCTATGGCATTAACTACATTCACATTGTTGTAAAAATAGCCTCACCATCCATCTCCAGATATTTTCCCCATATGAAACCGTAGGCATTAAACACTAACTCACCTCAACCCCTGGCAACCTTATTCTACTTTGTCTTTGAATTTGACTTATCTGGATACCTCATACTCGTGGAATCATAGAACGTTTGTCCTTTTTGTGTCTGGCTTGTTTCACTTAGCATAATGACTTCAAGGTTCATCCACATTGTAGCATGTGTGAGAATTACCTTAGTTTTAAAGGTTGAATCATATTCCATTGTGTATATACTACACTGTACTTATCCATTCATCTGTTGAAGGATGTGTTGTGTTGCTTCCACCTTTTGGCTGGAAATTGTGAATAATGTTGCTATGAATATGGGGTACAGATATCTGTTCCAGTCCTTGCTTTCTAATATTTTGGGTGTACACCCTGGAGCAGAATCAAGGGATCATACATTTTCCATGTTTTTGAGGAGCCACCATACAGTATTCCACAGTGGCTGTATAATTTTACTTTATTCTTTTATATGACAGAATAATGCAGCTTATGGATCTACCTTATTTTGCTTATCTGTTTACCTGCTGATGGACATTTAAATCTTTTCTACCTTGGGCTATTGTGAACAGTGCTGCTATGAATAATTGGTGAACAAGTTTTTGTTTGAACACCTGTTTTCCATATTTTGGGTATATATCTAGGAATGGAGTTGTTGAACCACATGGTAATTATATTTTTGAGTAAATGCTAAAGTTTTGTACACATAGACTACACCATTGTACATCTCCACAAGTAACTTTTAAGGGTTCTAATTTCTCTACATTGTTGCCAACATTTGTTATTTTTATTTATATATTTAAAAATTTATTTAAAAATTTATTTTTATTCTAGTGTGTGTGAAGGGGCATCACACTGTGGCTTTAATTTGCATTTTCATCATGACTACTGATGTTTGACATCTTTTCATGTCCTTGTTGACCATTTGTATGTCTTGCCTGGAGAGCAGTCCATGCAAGTCATTTGTCTGTTTCAAAAATTTTATTGTTTGTCTTTTTGTTGATGAGTTGTAAAAGTCCTGGGTATATTCTCGGTAAAGAGTCTTATCAGATATATAATGTGCCAATATTATCTTCCATTCTGTGGGCTGTCTTTTTACTTTCTGGAGAGCCTCTTTTGTTGCACAAAGGTTTGTAATCTTGAGGAAATCCAAGTTATCTATTTTTTTCTTTCATTTCTTATGCTTTACTGTCAAATCTAAGAAACCATTGCTAAATTCATGGTCAGGAAGATTTAGTTCCTTGGTTTCTTTGAGAGTTCATACAGTCATCCCTTGGTACCCACTAGGCCGGGCTTTAGGCCTGGGATTGAGTCAGTGTGAGGGTTCAGGGGTCACGGTTTAGGGTTATGGGTCATTGTTGGAGAGTCATGGTAGAGGGTTGTGGTTAAAGGGTCAGGGCCGGGGATTAGAGTTTAGGGGTCAGGGGCGAGGGTCTAGGGGTCTGGGGCTAGGGTTGTTAGGGGGTTAAGGTTAGAGGTTAGGGTTCTTAGGGTAAAGGTTAGAGTTAGGTTTAAGCACAATTGGCCCTCATTGCCCTCCCCTCTCTTTCTCTCTCAAGCCTCCAGAATGGATAGGACTTGCCCAGGGTCAAACAAGAGTCAGGGAGCTGAGGTCAATAACTGTTTTTCTGGCCTCCCTTCCCTCAGTCCTGGGCTCTGAAAGAAGAATGAAATGTCTGTTCTTGTCTCGGACTGTTTCTTATCCAACTCAACCTCTGTCAAGGATTGGAGAGGGTGTCAGAAGTCATGCATGGTTTCCTTCTGCCCTCCTACCTGGGAAGGGTGATGCTGGCCCTACCCTGCCTGGGCAGCCTCAGATTCCAGCACAGCCCAGACAGGAGGGCACTCAGTGGACATGTGTGGATTTATACAGGACTGGGTGCAGTGACCTGCCAGCCCCCAGCTGCTGCCTTCTTAAGGGCTGGTGGGGCCCTCTTGGCACTGGAGGCATCCTTTGTCCCATCTGAGTGGGCATGAGTAGATGATCAAGCCTCAGGCAGGACAGCCCTTGACCTCTGACTATCCAGGCAGGCATCTGTGGTCCTCTAGCTCAGTCCAGCCTGGGCATTGTCAGGCCCTCATGTATAGTTACGGGCAATTCAACAGCTACCTGGGCAGTGTAGACATTCCTTTGAGAAGTTTCAACTACCAACATCCATGTGGTTGAGAAAAAGTCCTCCCCCTCACAGCCTCATAGGCTGCCAAGAGAAGTAATAATCCTCTAAACATTGGAGTGTGTCCCTGACACAACAACCATACAGGAGACCATGGCCCTGCAATCCTTTGTCTTTTCAGTCGTTAGAAACTTTTGACATTCATATTCATTAAGAATCAAAGATATGGGAGCACCTGGACCTCCCAATGGGAGGTTCACACTGAGGCTGCATTGTCTTGGAGAGCCATATGCATCCATGTGGCCTCTGGAAAGCCTGCCAATTATGGGTTCCATGGCATGGAATAATTCTTGAGCCTCCCATTACTTCATTGCACAAGAGTTTCCTTACCACCCTAGCATTTGGTTTCTTCACTTAGTAAATGAGAGAGAAGATACTAGAAAATGAGCAGTATTGTTTTTCAGGGATGGGCAATTAATATGGCCAGGGAGATGGCATAACTCAAGGGCTCCCACCTCTCAGGGGCAGGAATGAGGTCTGTGTGTCTTCTGAGGGCACATGGGCTGTTTTGGGCCAGCCTCTGAGATGTGAGGACCTGATGCCCAAGGAAAGAGACTTGAGTTTACCACCACCAACGATCCTGACTTGTCAGTAAGTGAAAGAACTTCTTGCAGTCTTGGGAGGACAGTAAGTAAATACTAATTTATTTTACTTCAGTAAGTGTGTCCAGTCGCTGGGAAAAGAAAAATTTGTAGTTGATATATCTGAATCAATAATCCCTGATCCTTCCTCAGGTGTCCTCACTGGGTAGGCATGGCTGGGGGAGATGAAGATTCTGGGTGGGACCAGATATTAGTGGAGCTGCCAAACAGCTCTGTCCCTGTTCCTTCCCTGTCCCGGGAGAGGGAAACCCTGGAACAGTGATAGGATAACCAGTATGGGGAAGAGATTCCTCAGTAATTAATTGGTCTTTTTGTATTTTCCTTAATTTAGTGTTCATTTTGGTAATGAGTTTTTACAAAGAAATCACCTGTTTCTTCTGGATTTCCAGTTTGTTACAGTAGGTTTCTCTTATTTGACGTTTAATTTTTCCTGTCTAATTTTCCACAGAATCATGACAAATAATGAACAAATATTGATACTCTATTATTAACCGAAGTCCCTATTCATGTTCCCTTTGTTATACCTTTCCTTGTTCCAGGATCTCAAAGGCCATGGGGTCATCATGTCTGTTTAGTCTCTTCTGGGCTTTGACAGTTGCTCAGACTCTCCTTGTTTCCATGACCTTGACAGTGTGGAGGAGGACTGGTCAGGTATTTTATAGACTGCCAGGCACTGGGATTTGCTTGGTGTTTTTGTCGTGGTTAGACTTGGCTTTGAAAAAGCAGATCACAGAGGTGAAGTGCTTCCTCTTCACTGTATATCAAGAGGACAGGCTCTCAAGGGAACTTCTCACTTATATTCTCAACTTTGGTCACCTAGCTGAGGTAGTGTTTGTCAAGTGTTCCCACAGTGAAGTTAATATTTTCCCATGTCCATCCTGTGTGTCTTATTTAGGAGGAAGTCATAATGCAGAACCCACACTTGAGGAGAGAGGAGTTAGCTTCACACCCTTGATGGACAGCTGAGTGGCTATATAAATTGTTTAGAAGCTTTCTGCATAGGAGATTTCTATTTAACACCATTCATCAAAAACTATGTAATTTATTTTTACCAGTTTGGACACGTGAATAATTATTATAAACTTTTGGTTATAATCCAGCACTACATTATTAGACTGCTTAGTTAATTCTTGCTTTGGCTGTTGAGAGATTTTTGCATTTGCTCCTGTTTTCATTTTACATAATTTTTCTTTTGTGGGTTTTTAAAATTTTTGGTACTTCTTTACTTTCTGATATTTTAAGATTATCCTGCTTCATATATTTACTGTCTCAGTCCTAGCATCAGCCCTTTCTTCAAAGAGCCCTTGTTCCGTTTATTAGAGAATGGTATTAAAAACTTACATGTGGGAGCTAAATATGCTCAGCTGACAGTGCGTGGAAATATATGCATGTATCCCAGCCTATGCATATACACATAATTATAAAGATTTCCATGTGGAACTATGTGTAGGCTAAAGATAGTTTATACTGCTATCTCCAACCGGATCTGTTATGACATGGATATTGTAACCTTCTCCCTTTGTTTGACTGTAACATCCCACTCCAGTGGTAGGAAACCTGGCTTCCACCATTTGTCATTTATTAAATTCAGTGCTTGTTCCATTCAATTACTGATATAGTAGTTTCAGTATTATTAGCTACTACCCCTCATGGAAAGAACATAGAGTCCACTGTGTATGTATGGTACATTTTGTCTTTGGCCTACAGGTTCTGTATATTTCCAAAGTTAACTTAGGTCAGCCCATTTGTCCCACTACCAACAGTGAGTTTTTTCATACATTTCTGAATCAGTTAGATTCTTTGTTACATTCTGTATTCCAGTCTTTGACACTCCCATATCCTAAGTAGCTAAGTTTGAATAGATTGTAATTTACTTGTTGGGTTGTAAAAATCTGTGGGTGTAGACAAATGCATAGTGACAGGTATTCACCACTAAAGTATCATGTGGACTATTTCAACCACATATTCCATACGCTGTTTACCATGTCAGTTTTGCCTTTTCTAGAATGTCATATAAATGAGGCCATACAGTGTGTAGCACTTCAAACTGGATTCTTTCACTTAGCAATGTAAGTGTTAGATGTATCTTTTTTTTTTTTGCACGGGTTGATGGTCCATTCCTTTATATCTCTGAATACTATTGCATTGCATGTATATTAGAGGAAAAATAATTTTCCCTCTACCCTTCTATGTTCTTTATTGAGATCTCCCTTGTAATGAAAAAGAGATAAACTAGAGAAAACAATCAGAAGTTTAATATATACCATGCATACCTCCTGTATACTTGAAAGATACCCAGGAAAACTGAGTCACTCCCTGAAATGGCCCAAGCCGTTACCTTAAATGCTATCTTCCACTGAGAACAAAAGAAAGATATTAGGGAATGGAGGAAGCCATTTAAGGTTGGTTATTAGGCAAAGCAGAGTAAAGAAGGGTATGGTTGTTACACAGATTTACATCCAGGCCTATTTCGTTGACAAGGTTTTTTTTTTAAAAAAAAAACATTTATTTATTTGGCTGCGCTGGGTCTCAGTTGCGGCCTGTGGAATCTTTAGTTGCGGCATGTGGGCTCTTAATTGCAGCTTGCGGGATCTAGTTCCCTGACCAGGGCTTGAACCCTGGTCCCCTGCATTGGGAGCATGGAGTGTTAACCACTGGACCAGCAGGGAAGTCCCAACAAGCTTTTCTTGATACTTAGTCATCATTCAATTCCTGGTCCAGAGAGGGACATACCCTTACAAATGGAGATATCCTTCATAAATATAAATTTACCTCCTAATAGGGCATTTTCTACTTGGTTTTGAAAGATTCTCTTGAGTCTGCTGTTTCTTAATCAGTGCAAAATAATCCTTTTGTCAAATGGGCATATTTTGGGGTGGTGTATTCTTCTCCCCTTGACATGTATGTGCCCTAATTTGCTTATGAATTCATCTACAGAAGGACATATTGATATCTTTAAGTTTTTAGCCATTATGAATAGAGCTGCTGTGCATTACTTGATGCTAGTTTTGGTTTGAACACAGTTTTTCAAAGCAGTTGTCTAAATACAAGAGGTACACTTCTTGGATCCTAAGGTGAGACTTTTTAGATTTGGAAAAAACTGCCAAACTGTCTTCCGAAGTTGGTTGTGCATGCATTCCACCAGCGTCTTGAGTATATTCTTGTATGCTTATTTACTGCCTGTTTATCTTCTTGGGCCAGGTGTGTGTTTCAATCTTTACCAAATTTTAATGGCGTTGTTGGCATAATTTGAGTACAAATCCTTTATCAGATATGTGTTTTGGAAATAGTTTCTTGCAGTTTGTGGTTTGTCTTCCGGTTTTCTGAATAAGGTCACCAGATCCAAAATCATGTAGATTATCTTTTTTTTTTCTAGGATTTTTATAGTTTGGTAATTTAAATTTGTCTATGGGCAATTTTGAGTGAATTTTGGTTTAAGTTGTAAAGTTTGTGTTTACATTCATTTCATTACATATGGTTTGTAATGAATTGCTCCTTAACCATCTTTTGAGAAGATACAGTGAGATACTTGGCTCCATTTCAGTTTGGATTTCCAAACTTTAGTATATACAGCAGAACTGCCTTCCGGATGAGGCCCCTGGGTTTGTGAGTGCGGCGCTCCCGGCACTTCTCTGACGTCCCACAGGGGGCGCCGAACCCACCTGTCTGACCCTGGGGGCACAGGTGCACCCTGCCCACAGACTTTGCTCTGTGACAAGCAGACAGGAGCTTTGTCTCCTGTCAGGGCTTAGGTTTCTGGACCATGAGGCATTGTCCACACTGACAGCAACTGGGTTTTCTCAGGAACCACTGGTGAGGAGACTCCACAAGAGGAAAAAATGAGCAAGTGTGGAGAATCTTCCTGTGCAGCTGACTGCTGGGTGGGTGGGGTGCATCTTCAGGGGCCTCAGGAGAGAAAGGGTTTAATGTGGAATACTGTGCGCTTTTAGTTAGATTTACGTGCAGTGTAGATGGTGACCAGTGTCGTTCTTTGGAGTCTGGTGTCTAGTTTTCCTGGCACTGTTTGTTGATGGCTTTGGGTAGAATAAACATTTTAATAATAGTAATTTTTCTGATGCATGAGCATGGAATATTGTTTTCTATTGTGTCTTCAGTTTCTTTATCAATGCTTTATAGTTTTCTGAGTATACGTCTTTCATGTCCTTGGTTAAATTTATTGCTAAATAGTTTGTTCTTTTTGATGGAATTGTAAATGGGATTGTTTTCTTAATTTTTCTTGCTGGTGGTTCATTATTAGTGTATAGAAACAAAACTGATTTGTGTATATTGATTCCATATTTTGCAACTTTACTGAATTTATTTTTTAACATATTTTTTGAAGTAATGTGAAAAATTGCAATACTAAAATCTCAGTTTCTACTGCACCCCAGGTAATCCACAGGACCCAAGACATGGTAGCTACTAATATACTCTTCCCACAGTGCCTCTTAATACCATGCGGACTCCTACAAGGGAAATAAGTATCACAACTTTGGTTGAACTTGGTCTGGGTGAGTCTTGGCCCCTATAACAAAATTTGATGTCTGTCTTATCTGATTTTCTGGCATGATACTGACATGGTTGTCTAGAAAAGTAATTTACTTTCCAGTAATTTAAAATGTACAGAAAAGTTGCAATAATGGCAAAAAGTACTCCCATTTGCCACTTCACACAAAATGCTCAGTGTGTTTTGCCTAAGGAACCAGCACATAACCCCTAAATGAGGAAATCCTGGTGTCTACATTATAATTTAATACTCAGCCCCACTTCAACTTTCACCTGCTGTCCCAACTGTATGAAAATGTCTTTTTCCATCCTGATCCAGTTTTCTTTTTCTGGAACCATTACTGAGTTTCCCCCTCATTTGGACAACCTTGATGGATTTGAAGCAGACAAGATGAATATGGGATCTAGGTGGCCTTTTCTGTATGGCTTTTTCACTAAGAATGTTTTTAATGTTCATTTCTGTAACAAATATCAGCGCTACACTTTTTTTTCTTTGTCATTAAAAATACAAAACATGACTTTAGCGTTTAATTCACTTTACGTATACAGTTTTGTGGTATTAACTACCTTCATATAGTTGCACAAACAATTTAACTAACGTGTACTTCCTGTGTGCATGGCAGATACCCAGGAAATTGAGTAACACCCTGAAACGGCCCAAGACATCACCTTAAATACCCTCTTTATCTAAAAGGAAAAAAAAGGAAGGCTATAGTTGTGTCTGTCTGCATTCATTTGATTGTATATGGTTTCCAATTGATGTTGTATAACTAGTTGTGGAGAAGTCATGGGATAGGTGGCTTCATTTCAGTTTGAATTTCCAAATTTAGTGGAATCTGCAGGCTTGATACAAGGTATACAAACTTCATATTGGATCAGGACATCCCATGGTGTAACTGGTATTCATGGTTTGTTCAACAATTAAAGTTCTGTGTGATATGAGTTCATCCCGGAGTAATCCAGGTTAGTTTCTGTTATACATTTGTCCCAGGATGAAAGGACAAGAGAAATAAGGCCTAATTTATAAAAGTGCCTTCAAACTAATTGATACTGAAGTATAGTTGACCTACAATGTTGTGTTAATTTCTACTGTACAGCAAAGTGATTCATATATACATACATACATATATACATATTTTTCGTATTCTTTTCCATTATGGTTTATTACAGGGTATTGAATATAGTTCCCTGTGCTGTACAGTAAGACCTTGTTTATCCATCCTATATATAATAATTTGCATCTACTAATCCCAAACTCCCAATCCATCTCTCTCGCCTGTCTTCCCCTTGACAACCACAAGTCTGTTTTCTATATTTGAGAGTCTGTTTTTGTTCTGTAGATAGGTTCATTTGGGTCTCATTTTATAATCCACATATAAGTGATATCATATGGTATTTGTCGTTCTCTGTCTGACTTACTTCACTTTGTATGATAATCTCTAGGTCCATCCATGTAGCTGCAGATGGCATTATTTCATTCTGTTTTATGGCTGAGTAATATTCCATTGTATATATGTATCATATCTTCTATATCCATTCATCTGTTGAGGGACATTCAGGTTGCTTCCATGTCTTGGCTATTGTGAATAGTGCTGCTGTGAATGCTGGGGTGCATGTATCTTTTCAAATTATAGTTTTGTCTGGATATGTGCCCAGGAGTGGGATTGCTGGTTCATATGGTAATTCTATTTTTAGTTTTTGAGGAACCTCCGTACTGTTTTCCATAGTGGCTGCATCAATTTACATTCCCACCAGTAGTGTAGGAGGGTTCCCTTTTCTCCACACCCCCTCCAGCATTTATTTCTAGACATTTTAATGATGGCCATTCTGACCACTATGAAGTGATAACTCACTGTAGTTTTGATTTGCGTTCTCTAATAATTAGTGATGTGGAGCATCTTTTCATGTGCCTATTGGCCATCTGTATGTCTTTGCAGAAATGTCTATTTAGACCTTCTGCCTATTTTTTGATTCTTTTTTCTTTTTTGAGTTGTATGAGCTGTTTGTATATTTTAGAATTAGGCCCTTGTTGGTCGCATCATTTGCACGTATTTTCTCCCAAACAGTTAGCACAGGTTCTGGAACGACTGGATACCCACATGCAGAAGAATAAACTTGGACCCTTACCTCCCCTCACGCCATATACAAAAATCAACGCAAAATGGACCAAAGGCCTAGATGCAAGAACCAAAATGATAAAACTCGTAGAAGAAAACATGAGAGTAAATCTTCATGACCTTGGATTTGGTCATGATTTCTTAGATCTGCTACCAAAAGCACAAGCAACAAAAGATAAGATAGATGAATTGGACTTCCTCAAAATGAAAAACAGTTGTGTATAAAAGGAGCAAGGAATAAGATAATCCACCATCCAAAATGGCACAAGATGTTTGCAAACCATGTATCTGATAAAGGACTGTAGCCCACCAGCCAAGCCCCCGGTGGTCCAGTGGAGTGTCTGTGCGGCCCCTCCCGTCCTCGGTGATCAGGGGATCTCAGGCCCCACAGCACCCGAGGGGTGGACACTGGTCATCCTCTGCACCCTCAAGGAGTGAGTGCTGGATGGTTTTGAGCCCAGATGCACTCCCATTACTGCCCTCAAAGGCTGAAGCCTTCAGCATGCCTCCAGAAGGACACAGTATTTGCAAGTCTTTGAGAACCAAGAGAACCGTCTTCACTTTTCTGAAAAGGGCATCTTATTATTTCACAGCATGACCATTTTCAACCTGGCTCCCAGGGGTGCCCTCCCACTTTCTTTATTTCTCTGAAAGTGGCCATGGTGGTTTGGCTGTCCCCAATCCCCATACCAGGTGACAAGGCCAGTGGGACCAGCTCCTGGTGGTCCTTAGGTTCGTTGGAGATTAACCCAGACTCTCAGCCTGAGATTGAACGTGGATGCCCCTGTTTCTCCCCATCACCAATTCTCATCTCCTCCTCTATCTCTTTTCCTCTTTCTTTTCAGTCTCAGATTTACCAGATGGTCACCACTCACAGTTCCCACAGAGCCCAGAGATTTCTCCTTGAAGGAAAGGTTCTGGAAAATCAGAGGGATAAATAAAGAATGCTGCTGATTCCCGCCTTGTGCTGACGCCCAAGAGGATGAGGAGAGTGAGTGTTTTCTCATTAGAATTTTAAATCCTCCCAGTAATAGATCATTGGGGGGGGGCATCCTGTGTCTTCCTGCTCATTCTAATAATGTCATTCCTGAATTTTAATGTGGTAAATAATTTAAATCATAAATATGCTGATGGGAGATCCATTTAAAAAATGTTAGAGGTAACTCCAAGGGGTTTACAACAAACAAGGACACAGAACCCTGTGTCCAGACGCTGGCTGAGCGATTCCTACCCTGAGCCGCAGTCCCCTGGAGGGCGGAGTGGCCATGACTCTCCTCCCGCAGGTGGGACCACTGCATCGCAGAATCTTAGAGTGGCCAATGGCAGGCAGCTGGCTAGAGATGAGGACAAGAGAAAACTGCCCAGCAGCCTGGGACAACCCCGGGGTGAGGCCTTAGTAAGGGCCAGTGTCAGATCCTCAGAGATAACTTGAAGAGACGGTTCAGGCTGTTAGGGACATCATCAGAGATGTACTTAGGGACATATTCAGAACCTTAGTTATGGACAGGATCAGGGCATTATTTAATGACAGCTTAGACTATAAGGGACAGCGTCAGGGCCTAAGTTAGAGATAACGTGAGAGCCTTAGTTAGACACAATTCAGGCTGTTACTTAGGGATATCTTCAGGGCCTTAGAGCCAGCATCATGGCCATAATTAGAACCAGTGTCAGGGCTTTAGTTAGGGCCAAAACTAGGGTGTTAATTAGGGAAAGAGTCAGGTCATTAGTTACAGGCAGTGTCAGGGTTTTAGGTAGGGACAGCGGCAAGTCCTTAGTTAAGAAGAGTGTCAGGGCCTCACTTAGGGGCAGCGTCAGGATGTTAGTTAGGGAGAGTCAGGACATTAGAATGTCAGGTTCTGAGGTAGAGACAGCATCAGGGCCTTAGTTAGGGACAGCGTCAGAGATGTACCTAGGGACATATTCAGGGCCTTAGTTATGGACAGGATCAGGGTGATACTGAGGAACACCTAAAGGTATTAGGGACATCTTCAGGGCCTCAATTAGGGATAGCATCAGGGTGTTAGTTAGGGAAAGAGTCAGGCCATTATTATAGATAGTGTCAGTGCCTTAGGTATAGAGAGTATCAGGGCCTTAGTTAAGGACAGCATCAGAGACTTACTTAAGGACATATTCAGGGCCTTAGTTATGGACAGGATTAGGGCATTACTGAGAGATACACGAGGCTATTAGGGGCAGCATCAGGGTGTTAGGGAAAGAGTCGGCCATTGTTATAGACAGTGTCAGTGCCTCAGGTAGAGACATCATCACAGCTTTAGGAAGAGGGTCAGGGCCTTGGTTAGGGACAGGGTCAGGCCAACAGTGAGGGACATCTAAGGCTATTAGGGACATCGTCAAGGTCTTAGATTGGGCCAGCATCAGGGCTGTAGTGTCGACCATTGTCAGGGCATTAATGAGGGACAAAATTAGGGTGTTAGTTAGGGAAAGAGTCAGGCCATTAGTCACAGACAGTTTTAGGGCCTCAGGTAGAATCGGCATCAAGGCCTTAGTTAGGAAGAGCATCAGGGCCTCAGTAAGGTTCAGCATCAGGACGTTAGTTAGGGCCAGCAACAGGCCCTTTGTTAGGGACAGTGTTGTCAGGCCCTCAGAGATAACTTGAAGGCCTTAGTAAGAGACAGTTTAGGCCGTTAGTTAGGGACACTTCAGAGACTTTCTTAGGGATATATTCAGGGCCTTAGTAATAGAATCAGGGTGTTATTTTGTGACCACTTAAACACTAAGGGACAACATCAAAGCCTAAGTTAGGCAGGGTGTCAGCATCTTGGGGATAGTGTTAGGGACTTTGTAAGTTATAGCTTAGGCCATTAGCTAGGGACACGGTCAGGGGCTTATTAAGGGCAGTGTCAGAGACTTAATGAGGGACAACTTCAGGGCCTTAGTTATGGACAGGATCAGGTCCATATTGGGACCAGTGTCAGGCCGTTATTTAGGGGCAGTGTCAGGGCATACTGTAGAGACAGCGTCAAGGCCCTTACTTAGGAACAGGGTCAGGGCCTTAGGACAGGGTCAGAGACTTACGTAGGCACATATTCAGGGCATTAGTAATGGACAGGATCAGGACAACAGTGAGGGACATCTAAGTCTATTAGGGACATCGTCAGGGCCTTAGATAGGGTCAGCATCAGGGCCATAGTTAGGACCAGTTTCAGGGCATTATTTAGGGACAAAATTAGGAGGTTAGTTAAGGAAAAAGTCAGGAAATTAGTTACAGACAGTGTCAGCTTTTCAGATAGAGACTTCAAGGTCTTAGTGAGAGCATCAGCATCTCAGGTAGGAACTGCATCAGGACATTATTTAAAGACAGTGTCAAGGATTTAAATAGGGAGAGTGTCAGGGTTAGGGTTAGGGTTAGGGTTGGGTTTAGGGTTCGGGTTAGGGATAGGGTACGGCTTATATTATGGGTTAGGGTACGGGTTAAGGTATCAGTTACGGTTAGGATTAGGGTTAGTTTTAGGGTTTGGGTTAGGTTTACGGTGCGGGTTAGGATTAGGGTATGGGTTAGGGTTAGGGTACGCGTTAGGGTTAGGGTATTTATTAAACCTATACCACTCTCTAGATACCACTTAGCACGTAAAGGAATATTATTTGGGGTCCAGCCATGGAGAAGATTTTAGACACTAGGATAAGATAAAGAACACACACATTACAAAGAAATCACATTAGGATTTTCTTTTTAACTTGTCCCGTAAAACACTAGTGCATAGAAAATTTATTGGAGGCAGAAGCAGTCAAGGGTAGTTGAGGGTAAGGGTTAGGGTTAGGGTTAGGGTTAGGGTACGGCTTAGGGTACGGGTTAGGGTACGGCATAGGGTATGAGTTAGGGTTAGGGTTAGTTTTAGACTTAGGGCTAGGTTTAGGGAATGGGTTAGGATTAGGGTACGTGTGAAGGTTAGGGTATGTGTTAGGTTAGGGTACATGTTAGTGTTAGGGTATTTATTAAACCTATCCAACTCTCTAGATACCACTTAGCACGTAAAGGAATATTATTTGGGGTGCAGCCATGGAGAAGATTTTAGACACTAGGATAAGATAAAGAACACACACATTATAAAGAAATCACATTAGGATTCTCTTTTTAACCTGTTCCTTAAAACACTAGTGCTGAGGAAATCTATTGGAGGCAGAAGCAGTCAAGGGTACTTTAGGGTTATGGTTATGGGTAGGGTTAGGGTTAGGGTTAGGGTACGGCTTAGGGTACGTGTTAGGGTATGAATGAGGGTACGGCGTAGGGTATGGGTTAGGGTTAGGTTTAGGGTTAGGGTTAGGGTACAGGTGAGGGTACGGTGTAGGGTATGGGTTAGGATTAGGGTTACTTTTAGTGTTAGGGTAGGTTTATGGTACGGGTTCGGATTACGGTACGATTTAGGGTTAGGGTATGGGTTAGGGTTAGGATACGCATTAGGGTTGGGTTATTTATTAAACCGATTCCACTCTCTACATACCACTGAGCACGTAAAGGAATATTATTTGGGGTCCAGCCATGGAGAAGATTTTAGACACTAAGATAAGATAAAGAACACGCACATTATAAAGAAATCACATTAGGATTTTCTTTTTAACCTGTTCCTTAAAACAATAGTGCTTAGGAAATCTATTGGAGGCAGAAGCAGTCAAGGGTAGTTTAGGGTTATGGTTAGGGTTAGGGTTAGGGTTAGGGTACGTGTTAAGGTACAGGAGAGGCTACGGTGTAGGGTACGGGTTAGGGTACGGGTGAGGATACGGCGTAATGTATAGGTTAGGGTTAGGGTTAGGGTACGGCTTAGGGTACGGGTTAGGTTACGGGTGAGGGTACGGCGTAGGGTATGGGTTAGGGTTAGGGTTAGGGTTAGTGTTAGTGTTAGGGTTAGGGTACGGCTTAGCGTATGGGATAGGGTACGGGTGAGGGTACGGCATACGGTAGGGGTTAGGGTTAGAATTAGGGTTAGGGTTGGGGTTAGGGTACGGCTTAGGGTACGGGTGAGGGTACGGGTGAGGGTACTGCGTAGGGTATTGGTTAGGGTTAGGATACGGCTTAGGATACGGGTTAGGGTACGGGTTAGGGTATGGCGTAGGGTATGGGTTAGGGTTAGGGTTAGGGTTAGGGTTAAGGTTAGGGTTAGGGTACGGCTTAGGATACGGGTTAGGGTACGTGTGAGGGTACGGCGTAGCGTATGGGTTAGGGTTAGGGTTAGGGTTAGGGTACGGCTTATGGTACGGGTTAGGGTACGGGTGAGGGTACGGCGTAGGTTATGGGTTAGGGTTAGGGTTAGGGTTAGGGTTAGTTTCAGGGTTAGGGATTGGTTTATGGTACGGGTTAGGATTAGCATACTTGTTCGGGTTAGGGTTTTGGTTAGGGTTAGGGTACGCGTTAGGGTTAGGGTGTGGGTTAGGTTTAGGGTACACTTTAGGATTAGGGTATTTATTAAACCTATCCCACTCTCTAGATACCACTTAGCACGTAACGGAATATTATTTGGGGTTCAGCCATGGAGAAGATTTTATTCACTAGGATAAGATAAAGAATAAACACATTATAAAAAAATCACATAAGGTTTTCTTTTTAACCTGTTCCTTAAAACACTAGTGTTTAGGAAATCTAATGGAGGCAAAAGCAGTAAAGGGTAGTTTAGGGTTAGGGTTAGGGTTAGGGTTAGGGTAGGGCTTAGGATACGGGTGAGGGTACTGGTGAGGGTACTGTGTAGGTTATTGGTTAGGGTTAGGGTACGGCTTAGGATACGGGTTAGGATATGGGTTAGGTTACGGCGTTGGGTATGGGTGAGGGTTAGGGTTAGGGTTAGGGTAAGGCTTTGGGTACGGGTTAGGGTACGGGTGAGGGTACGGCGTAGGGTAGAGGTTAGGGTTAGGTTTAGGGTTAGGGTACGGCTTAGGATACGGGTTAGGGTATGGGTGAGGGTACGGCGTAGCGTATGGGTTAGGGTTACGGTTAGGGTTAGGGTTAGTTTTAGGGTTAGGGATTGGTTTAGGGTACGGGTTAGGATTAGCGTACGTGTTAGGGTTAGGGTTTGGATTAGGGTTAGGGTACGCATTAGGGTTAGGGTGTGGGTTAGGGTTAGGGTACACGTTAGGATTAGGGTATTTATTAAACCTATCCCACTCTCTAGATACCACTTAGCACGTAAAGGAATATTATTTAGGGTCCAGCCATGGAGAAGATTTTCGTCACTAGGATAAAATAAAGAATAAACACATTATAAAAAAATCACATTAGGATTTTCTTTTTAACCTGTTCCTTAAAACAATAGTGCTTAGGAAATCTAATGGAGGCAAAAGCAGTCAAGGGTAGTTTAGGGTTAGGGTTAGGGTTAGGGTTAGTGTTAGGGTTAGGGTACGGCTTAGGGTAATGGATAGGGTATGGGTGAGGGTACGGCATAGGGTAGGGTTTAGGGTTAGGGTTAGTGTTAGGGTTAGGGTTAGGGTATGGCTTAGGGTACGGGTGAGGGTACTGTGTAGGTCATTGGTTAGGGTTAGGTTAAGGCTTAGGATACAGGTTATTGTATGGGTTAGGGTATGGCGCAGGGTATGGGTAAGGGTTAGGGTTAGGGTTAGGGTTAGAGTTAGGGTACGGCTTAGGGTACGGGTTAGGGTACGGGTGAGGGTACGGCGTAGTGTATAGGTTAGGGTTAGGGTTAGGGTACGTCTTAGGGTACGGGTTAGGGTACGGGTGAGGGTACGGCGTAGGGTAAGTGTTAGGGTTAGTTTTAGGGTTAGGGATTGGTTTAGGGTACAGGTTAGGATTAGCGTACGTGTTAGGGTTAGGTTTTGGGTTAGGGTTAGGGTACGCGTTAGGGTTAGGGTATGGGTTAGGGTTAGGGTACACGTTAGGATTAGGGTATTTATTAAACCTATCCCACTCTCTAGATACCACTTAGCACGTAAAGGAATATTATTAGGGATCCAGCCATGGAGAAGATTTTAGTCACTAGGATAAGATAAAGAATAAACACATTATAAAAAAATCACATTAGGATTTTCTTTTTAACCTGTTCCTTAAAACACTAGTGCTTAAGAAATCTAATAGAGGCAAAAGCAATCAAGGGTAGTTTAGGGTTAGGGTTAGGGTTAGGGTTAGTGTTAGTGTTAGGGTACGGCTTAGGGTATGGGATAGGGTACGGGTGAGGGTACGGCGTAGGGTAGCGGTTAGGGTTAGGGTTAGGTTTAGGGTTAGGGTATGGCTTAGGGTACGGGTCAGGGTACGGGTGAGGGTACTGCGTAGGGTATTGGTTAGGGTTAGGGTACGGCTTAGGATACGTGTTAGGGTACGGGTTAGGGTACGGCGTAGAGTGTGGGTTAGGGTTAGGGTTAGTGTTAGGGTTAGGGTTACGGTACGTCATAGGGTACGTGTTAGGGTACGGGTGAGGGTACGGCGTAGGTTATGGGTTAGGGTTAGGGTTAGGGTTAGGGTTAGGGTACGGCTTAGGATACGGGTTAGGGTACGGGTGAGGGTACGGCGTAGGTTATGGGTTAGGGTTAGGGTTAGTGTTAGGGTTAGGGTACGGCTTAGGTTATGGGATAGGGTACAGGTGAGGGTATGGCATAGGGTAGGGGTTAGGGTTAGGGTTAGGGTTAGGGTACGGCTTAGGATACGGGTTAGGGTACGGGTGAGGGTACGGCGTAGGTTATGGTTTAGGGTTAGGATTAGTGTTAGGGTTATGGTACGGCTTAGGTTATGGGATAGGGTACAGGTGAGGGTATGGCATAGGGTAGGGGTTAGGGTTAGGGTTAGGGTTAGGGTTAGGGTTAGGGTACGGCTTAGGGTACGGGTGAGGGTATGGGTGAGGATACTGCGTAGGGTATTGGTTAGGGTTAGGGTACGGCTTAGGATACGGGTTAGGGTAGGTGTTAGGGTATGGCGTACGGTATGGGTTAGGGTTAGGGTTAGGGTTAGGGTTAGGGTACGGCGTAGGGTACGGGTTAGTGTACGGGTGAGGTTACGGCGTAGGGTATAGTTTAGGGTTAGGGTTAGGGTTAGGGTACGGCTTAGGATACGGGTTAGGGTACGGGTGAGGGTACGGCGTAGCGTATGGTTTAGGGTTAGTGTTAGGGTTAGGGTACGGCTTAGGGTACGGGTTAGGGTACGGGTGAGGGTACGGTGTAGGTTATGGGTTAGGGTTAGGGTTAGGGTTAGTTTATGGTTAGGGATTGGTTTAGGGTACGGGTTAGGATTAGCATACGTGTTCGGGTTAGGGTTTTGGTTAGGGTTAGGGTACGCGTTAGGGTTAGGGTATGGGTTAGGTTTAGGGTACACTTTAGGATTAGGGTATTTATTAAACCTATCCCACTCTCTAGATACCACTTAGCACGTAAAGGATTATTATTTGGGGTTCAGCCATGGAGAAGATTTTAGTCACTAGGATAAGATAAAGAATAAACTCATTATAAAAAAATCACATAAGGTTTTCTTTTTAACCTGTTCCTTAAAACACTAGTGTTTAGGAAATCTAATGGAGGCAAAAGCAGTAAAGGGTAGTTTAGGGTTAGGGTTAGGGTTAGGGTTAGGGTAGGGCTTAGGATACGGGTGAGGGTACTGGTGAGGGTAGTGCGTAGCTTATTGGTTACGGTTAGAGTACGGCTTAGGATACGGGTTAGGATATGGGTTAGGTTACGGCGTTGGGTATAGGTGAGGGTTAGGGTTAGGGTTAGGGTAAGGCTTTGGGTACGGGTTAGGGTACGGGTGAGGGTACGGCGTAGGGTAGAGGTTAGGGTTAGTTTTAGGGTTACGGTACGGCTTAGCATACGGGTTAGGGTATGGGTGAGGGTACGGCGTAGCGTATGGGTTAGGGTTAGGGTTAGGGTTAGGGTTAGTTTTAGGGTTAGGGATTGGTTTAGGGTACGGGTTAGGATTAGCGTACGTGTTAGGGTTAGGGTTTGGGTTAGGGTTAGGGTACGCATTAGGGTTAGGGTATGGGTTAGGGTTAGGGTACACGTTAGGATTAGGGTATTTATTAAACCTATCACACTCTCTAGATACCACTTAGCACGTAAAGGAATATTATTTAGGGTCCAGCCATGGAGAAGATTTTCGTCACTAGGATAAGATAAAGAATAAACACATTATAAAAAAATCACATTAGGATTTTCTTTTTAACCTGTTCCTTAAAACACTAGTGCTTAGGAAATCTAATGGAGGCAAAAGCAGTCAAGGGTAGTTTAGGGTTAGGGTTAGGGTTAGTGTTAGGGTTAGGGTACGGCTTAGGGTATGGGATAGGGTATGGGTGAGGGTACGGCATGGGGTAGGGTTTAGGGTTAGGGTTAGTGTTAGGGTTAGGGTTAGGGTATGGCTTAGGGTACGGGTGAGGGTACTGTGTAGGTCATTGGTTAGGGTTAGTTTAAGGCTTAGGATACGGGTTATTGTATGGGTTACGGTACGGCACAGGGTGTGGGTAAGGTTTAGGGTTAGGGTTAGGGTTAGAGTTAGGGTACGGCTTAGGGTACGGGTGAGGGTACGGCGTAGTGTATAGGTTAGGGTTAGGGTTAGGGTACGGCTTAGGGTACGGGTTAGGTTACGGGTGAGGGTACGGCGTAGGGTATGGGTTAGGGTTAGGGTTAGGGTTAGTGTTAGTGTTAGGGTTAGGGTATGGCTTAGCGTATGGGATAGGGTACGGGTGAGGGTACGGCGTAGGGTAGGGCTTAGGGTTAGGGTTATGGTTAGGGTATGGCTTAGGGTACGGGTGAGGGTAAGGGTGAGGGTACTGCGTAGGGTATTGGTTAGGGTTAGGGTACGGCTTAGGATACGTGTTAGGGTACGGGTTAGGGTACGGCGTAGAGTGTGGGTTAGGGTTAGGGTTAGTGTTAGGGTTAGGGTTACGGTACGTCTTAGGGTACGTGTTAGGGTACGGGTGAGGGTACGGTGTAGGTTATGGGTTAGGTTTAGGGTTAGGGTTAGGGTTAGGGTACGGCTTAGGATACGGGTTAGGGTACGGGTGAGGTTACGGCGTAGGTTATGGGTTAAGGTTAGGGTTAGTGTTAGGTTTATGGTACGGCTTAGGTTATGGGATAGGGTACAGGTGAGGGTATGGCATAGGGTAGGGGTTAGGGTTAGGGTTAGGGTTAGGTTTAGGGTTAGGGTACGGCTTAGGGTACGGGTGAGGGTATGGGTGAGGATACTGCGTAGGGTATTGGTTAGTGTTAGGGTACGGCTTAGGATACGGGTTAGGGTACGTGTTAGGGTATGGCGTACGGTATGGATTAGGGTTAGGGTTAGGGTTAGGGTTAGGGTACGGCTTAGGGTACGGGTTAGGGTACAGGTGAGGTTACGGCGTAGGGTATAGTTTAGGGTTAGGGTTAGGGTTAGGGTACGGCTTAGGATACGGGTTAGGGTACGGGTGAGGGTACGGCGTAGCCTATGGTTTAGGGTTAGGGTTAGGGTTAGGGTACGGCTTAGGGTACGGCTTAGGGTACGGGTGAGGGTAAGGAGTAGTGTATAGGTTAGGGTTAGGGTTAGGGTTAGGGTACGGCTTAGGGTACGGGTTAGGGTACGGGTGAGGGTATGGCGTAGTGTATATGTTAGGGTTAGGGTTAGGGTTAGGGTACCGCTTAGGGTATGGGATAGGGTACGGGTGAGGGTACGGCGTAGGGTAGGGGTTAGGTTTAGGGTTAGGGTTAGTGTTAGGGTTAGGGTACGGCTTAGGGTATGGGATAGGTTACGGGTGAGGGTACGGCGTAGGGTAGGGGTTAGGGTAAGGTTTAGGGTTAGTGTTAGGTTTAGGGTACCGCTTAGGGTATGGGATAGGGTACAGCGTAGGGTAGCGGTTAGAGTTAGGGTTAGGGTTAGGGTTAGGGTACGGCTTAGGATACGGTTTAGGGTACGGATGAGGGTACGACGTAGCGTATGGGTTAGGGTTAGGGTTAGGGTTAGGGTACGGCTTAGGGTACGGGTTAGGGTACGGGTGAGGGTACGGCGTAGGTTATGGGTTAGGGTTAGAGTTAGGGTTAGGGTTAGTTTTAGGGTTAGGGATTGGTTTAGGGTACGGGTTAGGATTAGCATACTTGTTCGGGTTCGGGTTTTGGTTAGGGTTAGGGTACACGTTAGGGTGAGGGTATGGGTTAGGTTTAGGGTACACTTTAGGATTAGGGTATTTATTAAACCTATCCCACTCTCTAGATACCACTTAGCACGTAAAGGATTATTATTTGGGGTTCAGCCATGGAGAAGATTTTAGTCACTAGGATAAGATAAAGAATAAACACATTATAAAAAAATCACATAAGGTTTTCTTTTTAACCTGTTCCTTAAAACACTAGTGTTTAGGAAATCTAATGGAGGCAAAAGCAGTAAAGGGTAGTTTAGGGTTAGGGTTAGGGTTAGGGTTAGGGTAGGGCTTAGGATACGGGTGAGGGTACTGGTGAGGGTACTGCGTAGGTTATTGGTTAGGGTTAGGGTACGGCTTAGGATACGGGTTAGGATATGGGTTAGGTTACGGCGTTGGGTATGGGTGAGGGTTAGGGTTAGGGTTAGGGTAAGGCTTTGGGTACGGGTTAGGGTACGGGTGAGGGTACGGCGTAGGGTAGAGGTTAGGGTTAGGTTTAGGGTTAGGGTACGGCTTAGGATACGGGTTAGGGTACGGGTGAGGGTACGGCGTAGCGTATGGGTTAGGGTTAGGGTTAGGGTACGTCTTAGGGTACGGGTTAGGGTACGGGTGAGGGTACGGCGTAGGGTAAGTTTTAGGGTTAGGGTTAGGGTTAGGGTTAGTTTTAGGGTTAGGGATTGGTTTAGGGTACGGGTTAGGATTAGCGTACGTGTTAGGGTTAGATTTTGGGTTAGGGTTAGGGTACGCGTTAGGGTTAGGGTATGGGTTAGGGTTAGGGTACACGTTAGGATTAGGGTATTTATTAAACCTATCCCACTCTCTAGATACCACTTAGCACGTAAAGGAATATTATTAGAGATCCAGCCATGGAGAAGATTTTAGTCACTAGGATAAGATAAAGAATAAACACATTATAAAAAAATCACATTAGGATTTTCTTTTTAACCTGTTCCTTAAAACACTAGTGCTTAGGAAATCTAATAAAGGCAAAAGCAATCAAGGGTAGTTTAGGGTTAGGGTTAGGGTTAGGGTTAGGGTTAGTGTTAGGGTTAGGGTACGGCTTAGGGTATGGGATAGGATACGGGTGAGGGTACGGCGTAGGTTAGGGGTTAGGGTTAGGGTTAGGGTTAGGGTTAGGGTATGGCTTAGGGTACGGGTGAGGGTACGGGTGAGGGTACTGCGTAGGGTATTGGTTAGGGTTAGGGTACGGCTTAGGATACGTGTTAGGGTACGGGTTAGGGTACGGCGTAGAGTGTGGGTTAGGGTTAGGGTTAGTGTTAGGGTTAGGGTTACGGTACGTCTTAGGGTACGTGTTAGGGTACGGGTGAGGGTACGGCGTAGGTTATGGGTTAGGGTTAGGGTTAGGGTTAGGGTACGGCTTAGGGTACGGCTTAGGGTACGGGTGAGGGTAAGGAGTAGTGTATAGGTTAGGGTTAGGGTTAGGGTTAGGGTACGGCTTAGGGTACGGGTTAGGGTACGGGTGAGGGTATGGCGTAGTGTATATGTTAGGGTTAGGGTTAGGGTTAGGGTACCGCTTAGGGTATGGGATAGGGTACGGGTGAGGGTACGGCGTAGGGTAGGGGTTAGGTTTAGGGTTAGGGTTAGTGTTAGGGTTAGGGTACGGCTTAGGGTATGGGATAGGTTACGGGTGAGGGTACGGCGTAGGGTAGGGGTTAGGGTAAGGTTTAGGGTTAGTGTTAGGTTTAGGGTACCGCTTAGGGTATGGGATAGGGTACAGCGTAGGGTAGCGGTTAGAGTTAGGGTTAGGGTTAGGGTTAGGGTACGGCTTAGGATACGGTTTAGGGTACGGATGAGGGTACGACGTAGCGTATGGGTTAGGGTTAGGGTTAGGGTTAGGGTACGGCTTAGGGTACGGGTTAGGGTACGTGTGAGGGTACGGCGTAGGTTATGGGTTAGGGTTAGAGTTAGGGTTAGGGTTAGTTTTAGGGTTAGGGATTGGTTTAGGGTACGGGTTAGGATTAGCATACTTGTTCGGGTTAGGGTTTTGGTTAGGGTTAGGGTACACGTTAGGGTTAGGGTATGGGTTAGGTTTAGGGTACACTTTAGGATTAGGGTATTTATTAAACCTATCCCACTCTCTAGATACCACTTAGCACGTAAAGGATTATTATTTGGGGTTCAGCCATGGAGAAGATTTTAGTCACTAGGATAAGATAAAGAATAAACACATTATAAAAAAATCACATAAGGTTTTCTTTTTAACCTGTTCCTTAAAACACTAGTGTTTAGGAAATCTAATGGAGGCAAAAGCAGTAAAGGGTAGTTTAGGGTTAGGGTTAGGGTTAGGGTTAGGGTAGGGCTTAGGATACGGGTGAGGGTACTGGTGAGGGTACTGCGTAGGTTATTGGTTAGGGTTAGGGTACGGCTTAGGATACGGGTTAGGATATGGGTTAGGTTACGGCGTTGGGTATGGGTGAGGGTTAGGGTTAGGGTTAGGGTAAGGCTTTGGGTACGGGTTAGGGTACGGGTGAGGGTACGGCGTAGGGTAGAGGTTAGGGTTAGGTTTAGGGTTAGGGTACGGCTTAGGATACGGGTTAGGGTACGGGTGAGGGTACGGCGTAGCGTATGGGTTAGGGTTAGGGTTAGGGTACGTCTTAGGGTACGGGTTAGGGTACGGGTGAGGGTACGGCGTAGGGTAAGTTTTAGGGTTAGGGTTAGGGTTAGGGTTAGTTTTAGGGTTAGGGATTGGTTTAGGGTACGGGTTAGGATTAGCGTACGTGTTAGGGTTAGATTTTGGGTTAGGGTTAGGGTACGCGTTAGGGTTAGGGTATGGGTTAGGGTTAGGGTACACGTTAGGATTAGGGTATTTATTAAACCTATCCCACTCTCTAGATACCACTTAGCACGTAAAGGAATATTATTAGAGATCCAGCCATGGAGAAGATTTTAGTCACTAGGATAAGATAAAGAATAAACACATTATAAAAAAATCACATTAGGATTTTCTTTTTAACCTGTTCCTTAAAACACTAGTGCTTAGGAAATCTAATAAAGGCAAAAGCAATCAAGGGTAGTTTAGGGTTAGGGTTAGGGTTAGGGTTAGGGTTAGTGTTAGGGTTAGGGTACGGCTTAGGGTATGGGATAGGATACGGGTGAGGGTACGGCGTAGGTTAGGGGTTAGGGTTAGGGTTAGGGTTAGGGTTAGGGTATGGCTTAGGGTACGGGTGAGGGTACGGGTGAGGGTACTGCGTAGGGTATTGGTTAGGGTTAGGGTACGGCTTAGGATACGTGTTAGGGTACGGGTTAGGGTACGGCGTAGAGTGTGGGTTAGGGTTAGGGTTAGTGTTAGGGTTAGGGTTACGGTACGTCTTAGGGTACGTGTTAGGGTACGGGTGAGGGTACGGCGTAGGTTATGGGTTAGGGTTAGGGTTAGGGTTAGGGTACGGCTTAGGGTACGGCTTAGGGTACGGGTGAGGGTAAGGAGTAGTGTATAGGTTAGGGTTAGGGTTAGGGTTAGGGTACGGCTTAGGGTACGGGTTAGGGTACGGGTGAGGGTATGGCGTAGTGTATATGTTAGGGTTAGGGTTAGGGTTAGGGTACCGCTTAGGGTATGGGATAGGGTACGGGTGAGGGTACGGCGTAGGGTAGGGGTTAGGTTTAGGGTTAGGGTTAGTGTTAGGGTTAGGGTACGGCTTAGGGTATGGGATAGGTTACGGGTGAGGGTACGGCGTAGGGTAGGGGTTAGGGTTAGGGTTAGGGTACGGCCTAGGATACGGGTTAGGGTACGGGTGAGGGTACGGCATAGGTTATGGTTTAGGGTTAGGGTTAGTGTTAGGGTTATGGTACGGCTTAGGTTATGGGATAGGGTACACGTGAGGGTATGGCATAGGGTAGGGGTTAGGGTTAGGGTTAGGGTTAGGGTTAGGGTTAGGGTAGGGCTTAGGGTACGGGTGAGGGTATGGGTGAGGGTACGGCGTAGCGTATTGGTTAGGGTTAGGGTTAGGGTTAGGGTTAGTTTTAGGGTTAGGGATTGGTTTAGGGTACGGGTTAGGATTAGCGTACGTGTTAGGGTTAGGGTTTGGGTTAGGGTTAGGGTACGCATTAGGGTTAGGGTGTGGGTTAGGGTTAGGGTACACGTTAGGATTAGGGTATTTATTAAACCTATCCCACTCTCTAGATACCACTTAGCACGTAAAGGAATATTATTTAGGGTCCAGCCATGGAGAAGATTTTCGTCACTAGGATAAGATAAAGAATAAACACATTATAAAAAAATCACATTAGGATTTTCTTTTTAACCTGTTCCTTAAAACACTAGAGCTTAGGAAATCTAATGGAGGCAAAAGCAGTCAAGGGTAGTTTAGGGTTAGGGTTAGGGTTAGGGTTAGTGTTAGGGTTAGGGTACGGCTTAGGGTATGGGATAGGGTATGGGTGAGGGTACGGCATAGGGTAGGGTTTAGGGTTAGGATTAGTGTTAGGGTTAGGGTAGGGTATGGCTTAGGGTACGTGTGAGGGTACTGTGTAGGGCATTGGTTAGGGTTAGGTTAAGGCTTAGGATACAGGTTATTGTATGGGTTAGGGTACGGCACAGGGTATGGGTAAGGGTTAGGGTTAGGGTTAGGGTTAGAGTTAGGGTACGGCTTAGGATACGGGTTAGGGTACGGGTGAGGGTACGGCATAGGTTATGGTTTAGGGTTAGGGTTAGTGTTAGGGTTATGGTACGGCTTAGGTTATGGGATAGGGTACAGGTGAGGGTATGGCATAGGGTAGGGGTTAGGGTTAGGGTTAGGGTTAGGGTTAGGGTTAGGGTACGGCTTAGGGTACGGGTGAGGGTATGGGTGAGGATACTGCATAGGGTATTGGTTAGGGTTAGGGTACGGCTTAGGATACGGGTTAGGGTACGTGTTAGGTTATGGCGTACGGTATGGGTTAGGGTTAGGGTTAGGGTTAGGGTTAGGGTTAGGGTTAGGGTTAGGGTACGGCTTAGGGTACGGGTTAGGGTACGGGTGAGGTTACGGCGTAGGGTATAGTTTAGGGTTAGGGTTAGGGTTAGGGTACGGCTTAGGATACGGGTTAGGGTACGGGTGAGGGTACGGCGTAGCGTATGCTTTAGGGTTAGGGTTAGGGTTAGGGTACGGCTTAGGGTACGGATTAGGGTACGGGTCAGGGTACGGTGTAGGTTATGGGTAAGGGTTAGGGTTAGGGTTAGGGTTAGTTTTAGGGTTAGGGATTGGTTTAGGGTACGGGTTAGGATTAGCATACATGTTTGTGTTAGGGTTTTAGTTAGGGTTAGGGTACGCGTTAGGGTTAGGGTATGGGTTAGGTTTAGGGTACACTTTAGGATTAGGGTATTTATTAAACCTATCCCACTCTCTAGATACCACTTAGCACGTAAAGGAATATTATTTGGGGTTCAGCCATGGAGAAGATTTTAGTCACTAGGATAAGATAAAGAATAAACACATTATAAAAAAATCACATAAGGTTTTCTTTTTAACCTGTTCCTTAAAACACTATTGTTTAGGAAATCTAATGGAGGCAAAAGCAGTAAAGGGTAGTTTAGGGTTAGGGTTAGGGTTAGGGTAGGGCTTAGGATACGGGTGAGGGTACTGGTGAGGGTACTGCATAGGTTATTAGTTAGGGTTAGGGTACGGTTTAGGATACGGGTTAGGATATGGGTTAGGTTACGGCGTTGGGTATGGGTGAGGGTTAGGGTTAAGGTTAGGGTAAGGCTTTGGGTACGGGTTAGGGTACGGGTGAGGGTACGGCGTAGGGTAGAGGTTAGGGTTAGGTTTAGGATTAGGGTACGGCTTAGGATACGGGTTAGGGTATGGGTGAGGGTACGGCGTAGCGTATGGGTTAGGGTTAGGGTTAGGGTTAGGGTTAGTTTTAGGGTTAGGGATTGGTTTAGGGTACGGGTTAGGATTAGCGTACGTGTTAGGGTTAGGGTTTGGGTTAGGGTTAGGGTACGCATTAGGGTTAGGGTATGGGTTAGGGTTAGGGTACACGTTAGGATTAGGGTATTTATTAAACCTATCCCACTCTCTAGATACCACTTAGCACGTAAAGGAATATTATTTAGGTTCCAGCCATGGAGAAGATTTTCGTCACTAGGATAAGATAAAGAATAAACACATTATAAAAAAATCACATTAGGATTTTATTTTTAACCTGTTCCTTAAAACACTAGTGCTTAGGAAATCTAATGGAGGCAAAAGCAGTCAAGGGTAGTTTAGGGTTAGGGTTAGGGTTAGTGTTAGGGTTACGGTACGGCTTAGGGTATGGGATAGGGTATGGGTGAGGATACGGCATAGGGTAGGGTTTAGGGTTAAGGTTAGTGTTAGGGTTAGGGTTAGGGTATGGCTTAGGGTACGGGTGAGGATACTGTGTAGGTCATTGGTTAGGGTTAGGTTAAGGCTTAGGATACAGGTTATTGTATGGGTTAGGGTACGGCGCAGGGTATGGGTAAGGGTTAGGGTTAGGTTTAGGGTTAGAGTTAGGGTACGGCTTAGGGTACGGGTTAGGGTACGGCGTAGTGTATAGGTTAGGGTTAGGGTTAGGGTATGGCTTAGGGTACGGGTTAGGTTACGGGTGAGGGTACGGGTGAGGGTACTGCATAGGGTATTGGTTAGGGTTAGGGTACGGCTTAGGATACGTGTTAGGGTACGGGTTAGGGTACGGCGTAGAGTGTGGGTTAGGGTTAGGGTTAGTGTTAGGGTTAGGGTTACGGTACGTCTTAGGGTACGTGTTAGGGTACAGATGAGGGTACGGCGTAGGTTATGGGTTAGGGTTAGGGTTAGGGTTAGGGTTAGGGTACGGCTTAGGATACGGGTTAGGGTACGGGTGAGGGTACGGCGTAGGTTATGGGTTAGGGATAGGGTTAGTGTTAGGGTTATGGTACGGCTTAGGTTATGGGATAGGGTACAGGTGAGGGTATGGCATAGGGTAGGGGTTAGGGTTAGGGTTAGGGTTAGGGTTAGGGTTAGGGTACGGCTTAGGGTACGGGTGAGGGTATGGGTGAGGATACTGCGTCGGGTATTGGTTAGGGTTAGGGTACGTCTTAGGATACGGGTTAGGGTACGTGTTAGGTTATGGCGTACGGTATGGGTTAGGGTTAGGGTTAGGGTTAGGGTTAGGGTTAGGGTACGGCTTAGGGTACGGGTTAGGGTACGGGTGAGGTTACGGCGTAGGGATTAGTTTAGAGTTAGGGTTAGGGTTAGGGTACGGCTTAGGATACGGGTTAGGGTACAGGTGAGGGTACGGCGTAGCGTATGGTTTAGGGTAGGGTTAGGGTTAGGGTATGGCTTAGGGTACGGGTTAGGGTACGGGTGAGGGTATGGCGTAGTGTATAGTTTAGGGTTAGGTTTAGGGTTAGGGTATGGCTTAGGGTACGGGTGAGGGTACGTGTGAGGGTACTGTGTAGGGTATTGGTTATGGTTAGGGTACGGCTTAGAATACGGGTTAGGGTACGGGTTAGGGTACGGCGTAGGGTATGGGTTAGGGTTAGGGTTAGGGTTAGTGTTAGGGTTAGGGTACCGCTTAGGGTATGGGATAGGGTACGGCGTAGGGTAGCGGTTAGGGTTAGGGTTAGGGTTAGGGTACGGCTTAGGATACGGGTTAGGGTACGGGTGAGGGTACGGCGTAGCGTATGGGTTAGAGTTAGGGTTAGGTTTAGGGTACGGCTTAGGGCACGGGTTAGGGTACGGGTGAGGGTACGGCGTAGGTTATGGGATAGGTTTGGGTTAGGGTTAGGGTTAGTTTTAGGGTTAGGGATTGGTTTAGGGTACGGGTTAGGATTAGCATACTTGTTCGGGTTAGGGTTTTGGTTAGGGTTAGGGTACAGGTTATGGTTAGGGTATGGGTTAGGTTTAGGGTACACTTTAGGATTAGGGTATTTATTAAACCTATCCCACTCTCTAGATACCACTTAGCACGTAAAGGATTATTATTTGGGGTTCAGCCATGGAGAAGATTTTAGTCACTAGGATAAGATAAAGAATAAACACATTATAAAAAAATCACATAAGGTTTTCTTTTTAACCTGTTCCTTAAAACACTAGTGTTTAGGAAATCTAATGGAGGCAAAAGCAGTAAAGGGTAGTTTAGGGTTAGGGTTAGGGTTAGGGTTAGGGTAGGGCTTAGGATACGGGTGAGGGTACTGGTGAGGGTACTGCGTAGGTTATTGGTTAGGGTTAGGGTACGGCTTAGGATACGGGTTAGGATATGGGTTAGGTTACGGCGTTGGGTATGGGTGAGGGTTAGGGTTAGGGTTAGGGTAAGGCTTTGGGTACGGGTTAGGGTACGGGTGAGGGTACGGCGTAGGGTAGAGGTTAGGGTTAGGTTTAGGGTTAGGGTACGGCTTAGGATACGGGTTAGGGTACGGGTGAGGGTACGGCGTAGCGTATGGGTTAGGGTTAGGGTTAGGGTACGTCTTAGGGTACGGGTTAGGGTACGGGTGAGGGTACGGCGTAGGGTAAGGTTTAGGGTTAGGGTTAGGGTTAGGGTTAGTTTTAGGGTTAGGGATTGGTTTAGGGTACGGGTTAGGATTAGCGTACGTGTTAGGGTTAGGGTTTGGGTTAGGGTTAGGGTACGCATTAGGGTTAGGGTGTGGGTTAGGGTTAGGGTACACGTTAGGATTAGGGTATTTATTAAACCTATCCCACTCTCTAGATACCACTTAGCACGTAAAGGAATATTATTTAGGGTCCAGCCATGGAGAAGATTTTCGTCACTAGGATAAGATAAAGAATAAACACATTATAAAAAAATCACATTAGGATTTTCTTTTTAACCTGTTCCTTAAAACACTAGAGCTTAGGAAATCTAATGGAGGCAAAAGCAGTCAAGGGTAGTTTAGGGTTAGGGTTAGGGTTAGGGTTAGTGTTAGGGTTAGGGTACGGCTTAGGGTATGGGATAGGGTATGGGTGAGGGTACGGCATAGGGTAGGGTTTAGGGTTAGGATTAGTGTTAGGGTTAGGGTAGGGTATGGCTTAGGGTACGTGTGAGGGTACTGTGTAGGGCATTGGTTAGGGTTAGGTTAAGGCTTAGGATACAGGTTATTGTATGGGTTAGGGTACGGCACAGGGTATGGGTAAGGGTTAGGGTTAGGGTTAGGGTTAGAGTTAGGGTACGGCTTAGGGTACGGGTTAGGGTACGGGTGAGGGTACGGCGTAGTGTATAGGTTAGGGTTAGGGTTAGGGTACGGCTTAGGGTACGGGTTAGGTTACGGGTGAGGGTACGGCGTAGGGTATGGGTTAGGGTTAGGGTTAGGGTTAGTGTTACTGTTAGGGTTAGGGTACGGCTTAGCGTATGGGATAGGGTACGGGTGAGGGTACGGCGTAGGGTAGGGGTTAGGGTTAGAGTTAGGGTTAGGGTTGGGGTTAGGGTACGGCTTAGGGTACGGCTGAGGGTACGGGTGAGGGTACTGCGTAGGGTATTGGTTAGGGTTAGGATACGGCTTAGGATACGGGTTAGGGTATGGGTTAGGGTATGGCGTAGGGTATGGGTTAGGGTTAGGGTTAGGGTTAGGGTTAGGGTACGGCTTAGGATACGGGTTAGGGTACGGGTGAGGGTACGGCGTAGCGTATGGGTTAGGGTTAGGGTTAGGGTTAGGGTTAGGGTTAGGGTTAGTTTTAGGGTTAGGGATTGGTTTAGGGTACAGGTTAGGATTAGCGTACGCGTTAGGGTTAGGGTATGGGTTAGGGTTAGGGTACACGTTAGGATTAGGGTATTTATTAAACCTATCCCACTCTCTAGATACCTCTTAGCACGTAAAGGAATATTATTAGGGATCCAGCCATGGAGAAGATTTTAGTCACTAGGATAAGATAAAGAATAAACACATTATAAAAAAATCACATTAGGATTTTCTTTTTAACCTGTTCCTTAAAACACTAGTGCTTAGGAAATCTAATAGAGGCAAAAGCAATCAAGGTTAGTTTAGGGTTAGGGTTAGGGTTAGGGTTAGTGTTAGGGTTAGGGTACGGCTTAGGGTATGGCATAGGGTACGGGTGAGGGTACGGCATAGGGTAGGGCTTAGGGTTAGGGTTAGGGTTGGGGTTAGGGTATGGCTTATGGTACGGGTGAGGGTACGGGTGAGGGTACTGCGTAGGGTATTGGTTAGGGTTAGGGTATGGCTTAGGATACGTGTTAGGGTACGGGTTAGGGTACGGCGTAGAGTGTGGGTTAGGGTTAGGGTTAGTGTTAGGGTTAGGGTTACGGTACGTCTTAGGGTACATGTTAGGGTACGGGTGAGGGTACGGCGTAGGTTATGGGTTAGGGTTAGGGTTAGGGTTAGGGTTAGGGTACGGCTTAGGATACGGGTTAGGGTACGGGTGAGGGTACAGCATAGGTTATGGGTTAGGGTTAGGGTTAGTGTTAGGGTTAGGGTATGGTTTAGGTTTAGGGTACACTTTAGGATTAGGGTATTTATTAAACCTATCCCACTCTCTAGATACCACTTAGCACGTAAAGGATTATTATTTGGGGTTCAGCCATGGAGAAGATTTTAGTCACTAGGATAAGATAAAGAATAAACACATTATAAAAAAATCACATAAGATTTTCTTTTTAACCTGTTCCTTAAAACACTAGTGTTTAGGAAATCTAATGGAGGCAAAAGCAGTAAAGGGTAGTTTAGGGTTAGGGTTAGGGTTAGGGTTAGGGTAGGGCTTAGGATACGGGTGAGGGTACTGGTGAGGGTACTGCGTAGGTTATTGGTTAGGGTTAGGGTACGGCTTAGGATACGGGTTAGGATATGGGTTAGGTTACGGCGTTGGGTATGGGTGTGGGTTAAGATTAGGGTTAGGGTAAGGCTTTGGGTACGGGTTAGGGTACGGGTGAGGGTATGGCGTAGGGTAGAGGTTAGGGTTAGGTTTAGGGTTAGGGTACGGCTTAGGATACGGGTTAGGGTATGGGTGAGGGTACGGCGTAGCGTATGGGTTAGGGTTAGGGTTAGGGTTAGGGTTAGTTTTAGGGCTAGGGATTGGTTTAGGGTACGGGTTAGGATTAGCGTACGTGTTAGGGTTAGGGTTTGGGTTAGGGTTAGGGTACGCATTAGGGTTAGGGTGTGGGTTAGGGTTAGGGTACACGTTAGGATTAGGGTATTTATTAAACCTATCCCACCCTCTAGATAACACTTAGCACGTAAAGGATTATTATTTGGGGTCCAGCCATGGAGAAGATTTTCGTCACTAGGATAAGATAAAGAATAAACACATTATAAAAAAATCACATTACGATTTTCTTTTTAACCTGTTCCTTAAAACACTAGTGCTTAGGAAATCTAATGGAGGCAAAAGCAGTCAAGGGTAGTTTAGGGTTAGGGTTAGGGTTAGTGTTAGGGTTAGGGTACGGCTTAGGGTATGGGATAGGGTATGGGTGAGGGTACGGCATAGGGTAGGGTTTAGGGTTAGGGTTAGTGTTAGGGTTAGGGTTAGGGTATGGCTTAGGGTACGGGTGAGGGTACTGTGTAGGTCATTGGTTAGGGTTAGGTTAAGGCTTAGGATACATGTTATTGTATGGGTTAGGGTACGGCGCAGGGTATGGGTAAGGGTTAGGTTTAGGGTTAGGGTTAGAGTTAGGGTATGGCTTAGGGTACGGGTGAGGGTACGGCGTAGTGTATAGGTTAGGGTTAGGGTTAGGGTACGGCTTAGGGTACAGGTTAGGTTACGGGTGAGGGTACGGCGTAGGGTATGGGTTAGGGTTAGGGTTAGGGTTAGTGTTAGTGTTAGGGTTAGGGTACGGCTTAGCATATGGGATAGGGAACGGGTGAGGGTACGGCATAGGGTAGGGCTTAGGGTTAGGGTTAGGGTTAGGGTTAGGGTATGGCTTAGGGTACGGGTGAGGGTACGGGTGAGGGTACTGCGTAGGGTATTGCTTAGGGTTAGGGTACGGCTTAGGATACGTGTTAGGGTACGGGTTAGGGTACGGCGTAGATTGTGGGTTAGGGTTAGGGTTAGTGTTAGGGTTACGGTTACGGTACGTCTTAGGGTACGTGTTAGGGTACGGGTGAGGGTACGGCGTAGGTTATGGGTTAGGTTTAGGGTTAGGGTTAGGGTTAGGGTTAGGGTTAGGGTACGGCTTAGTGTACGGGTTAGGGTACGGGTGAGGGTACGGCGTAGGTTATGGGTTAGGATTAGGGTTAGTGTTAGGGTTATGGTACGGCTTAGGTTATGGGATAGGGTACAGGTGAGGGTATGGCATAGGGTAGGGGTTAGGGTTAGGGTTAGGGTTAGGGTTAGGGTTAGGGTACGGCTTAGGGTACGGGTGAGGGTATGGGTGAGGATACTGCGTAGGGTATTGTTTAGGGTTAGGGTACGGCTTAGGATACGGGTTAGGGTACGTGTTAGGGTATGGCGTACGGTATGGGTTAGGGTTAGGGTTAGGGTTAGGGTTAGGGTTAGGGTTAGGGTACGGCTTAGGGTACGGTTTAGGGTACGGGTGAGGTTACGGCGTAGGGTATAGTTTAGGGTTAGGGTTAGGGTTAGGGTACGGCTTAGGATACGGGTTAGGGTACGGGTGAGGGTACGGCGTAGCGTATGGTTTAGGGTTAGGGTTAGGGTTAGGGTACGGCTTAGGGTACGGGTTAGGGTACGGGTGAGGGTATGGCGTAGTGTATAGGTTAGGGTTAGGGTTAGGGTTAGGGTATGGCTTAGGGTACGGGTGAGGGTACGGGTGAGGGTACTGTGTAGGGTATTGGTTATGGTTAGGGTACGGCTTAGAATACGGGTTAGGGTACGGGTTAGGGTACGGCGTAGGGTATGGGTTAGGGTTAGGGTTAGGGTTAGGGTTAGGGTTAGGGTACGGCTTAGGGTACGGGTTAGGGTACGGGTGAGGGTACGGCGTAGTGTATAGGTCAGGGTTAGGGTTAGGGTTAGGGTACGGCTTAGGGTACGGGTTAGGGTACGGGTGAGGGTATGGCGTAGTGTATAGGTTAGGGTTAGGGTTAGGGTTAGGGTACGGCTTAGGGTATGGGATAGGGTACGGGTGAGGGTACGGCTTAGGGTAGGGTTTAGGTTTAGGGTTAGGGTTAGTGTTAGGGTTAGGGTACGGCTTAGGGTATGGGATAGGTTACGGTTGAGGGTACGGCGTAGGGTAGGGGTTAGGGTTAGGTTTAGGGTTAGTGTTAGGGTTAGGGTACCGCTTAGGGTATGGGATAGGGTACGGCGTAGGGTAGCGGTTAGGGTTAGGGTTAGGGTTAGGGTTAGGGTACGGCTTAGGATACGGGGTAGGGTACGGGTGAGGGTACGGCGTAGGTTATGGGTTAGGGTTAGGGTTAGGGTTAGTTTTAGGGTTAGGGATTGGTTTAGGGTATGGGTTAGGATTAGCATACTTGTTCGGGTTAGGGTTTTGGTTAGGCTTAGGGTACGCGTTAGGGTCAGGGTATGGGTTAGGTTTAGGGTACACTTTAGGATTTGGGTATTTATTAAACCTATCCCACTCTCTAGATACCACTTAGCACGTAAAGGATTATTATTTGGGGTTCAGCCATGGAGAAGATTTTAGTCACTAGGATAAGATAAAGAATAAACTCATTATAAAAAAATCACATAAGGTTTTCTTTTTAACCTGTTCCTTAAAACACTAGTGTTTAGGAAATCTAATGGAGGCAAAAGCAGTAAAGGGTAGTTTAGGGTTACGGTTAGGGTTAGGGTTAGGGTAGGGCTTAGGATACGGGTGAGGGTACTGGTGAGGGTGCTGCGTAGGTTATTGGTTAGGGTTAGGGTACGGCTTAGGATACGGGTTAGGATATGGGTTAGGTTACGGCGTTGGGTATGGGTGAGGGTTAGGGTTAGGGTTAGGGTAAGGCTTTGGGTACGGGTTAGGGTACGGGTGAGGGTACGGCGTAGGGTAGAGGTTAGGGTTAGGTTTAGGGTTAGGGTACGTCTTAGGATACGCGTTAGGGTACGGGTGAGGGTACGGCGTAGCGTATGGGTTAGGGTTAGGGTTAGGGTACGTCTTAGGGTACGGGTTAGGGTACGGGTGAGGGTACGGCGTAGGGTAAGGGTTAGGGTTAGGGTTAGGGTTAGGGTTAGTTTTAGGGTTAGGGAATGGTTTAGGGTACGGGTTAGGATTAGCGTACGTGTTAGGGTTAGATTTTGGGTTAGGGTTAGGGTACGCGTTAGGGTTAGAGTATGGGTTAGGGTTAGGGTACACGTTAGGATTAGGGTATTTATTAAACCTATCCCACTCTCTAGATACCACTTAGCACGTAAAGGAATATTATTAGGGATCCAGCCATGGAGAAGATTTTAGTCACTAGGATAAGATAAAGAATAAACACATTATAAAAAAATCACATTAGGATTTTCTTTTTAACCTGTTCCTTAAGACACTAGTGCTTAGGAAATCTAATAAAGGCAAAAGCAATCAAGGGTAGTTTAGGGTTAGGGTTAGGGTTAGGGTTAGTGTTAGGGTTAGGGTACGGCTTAGGGTATGGGATAGGATACGGGTGAGGGTACGGCGTAGGGTAAGGGTTAGGGTTAGGGTTAGGGTTAGGGTTAGGGTATGGCTTAGGGTACGGGTGAGGGTACGGGTGAGGGTACTGCGTAGGGTATTGGTTAGGGTTAGGGTACGGCTTAGGATACGTGTTAGGGTACGGGTTAGGGTACGGCGTAGAGTGTGGGTTAGGGTTAGGGTTAGTGTTAGGGTTAGGGTTACGGTACGTCTTAGGGTACGTGTTAGGGTACGGGTGAGGGTACGGCGTAGGTTATGGGTTAGGGTTAGGGTTAGGGTACGGCTTAGGATACGGGTTAGGGTACGGGTGAGGGTACGGCGTAGTTTATGGTTTAGGGATAGGGTTAGTTTTAGGGTTATGGTACGGCTTAGGTTATGGGATAGGGTACAGGTGAGGGTATGGCATAGGGTAGGGGTTAGGGTTAGGTTTAGGGTTAGGGTTAGGGTTAGGGTACGGCTTAGGGTACGGGTGAGGGTATGGGTGAGGATACTGCGTAGGGTATTGGTTAGGGTTAGGGTACGGCTTAGGATACGGTTTAGCGGACGTGTTAGGGTATGGCGTACGGTATGGGTTAGGATTAGGGTTAGGGTTAGGGTTAGGGTTAGGGTTAGGGTTAGGGTTAGGGTACGGCTTAGGGTATGGGTTAGGGTACGGGTGAGGTTACGGCGTAGGGTATAGTTTAGGGTTAGTGTTAGGGTTAGGGTACGGCTTAGGATACGGGTTAGGGTACGGGTGAGGGTACGGCGTAGCGTATGGTTTAGGGTTAGGGTTAGGGTTAGGGTACGGCTTAGGGTACGGGTTAGGGTACGGGTGAGGGTACGGTGTAGGTTATGGGTTAGGGTTAGGGTTAGGGTTAGTTTTAGGGTTAGGGATTGGTTTAGGGTACGGGTTAGGATTAGCATACGTGTTCGGGTTAGGGTTTTGGTTAGGGTTAGGGTTACGCGTTAGGGTTGGGGTATGGGTTAGTTTTAGGGAACACTTTAGGATTAGGGTATTTATTAAACCTATCCCACTCTCTAGATACCACTTAGGACGTAAAGGAATATTATTTGGGGTTCAGCCATGGAGAAGATTTTAGTCACTAGGATAAGATAAAGAATAAACACATTATAAAAAAATCACATAAGGTTTTCTTTTTAACCTGTTCCTTAAAACACTAGTGTTTAGGAAATCTAATGGAGGCAAAAGCAGTAAAGGGTAGTTTAGGGTTAGGGTTAGGGTTAGTGTTAGGGTAGGGCTTAGGATACGGGTGAGGGTCCTGGTGAGGGTACTGCATAGGTTATTGGTTAGGGTTAGGGTACGGCTTAGGATACGGGTTAGGATATGGGTTAGGTTACGGCGTTGGGTATGGGTGAGGGTTAGGGTTAGGGTTAGGGTAAGGCTTTGGGTACGGGTTAGGGTACGGGTGAGGGTACGGCGTAGGGAAGAGGTTAGGGTTAGGTTTAGGGTTAGGGTACGGCTTAGGATACGGGTTAGGGTATGGGTGAGGGTACGGCGTAGCGTATGGGTTAGGGTTAGGGTTAGGGTACGTCTTAGGGTACGGGTTAGGGTACGGGTGAGGGTACGGCGTAGGGTAAGGTTTAGGGTTAGGGTTAGGGTTAGGGTTAGTTTTAGGGTTAGGGATTGGTTTAGGGTACGGGTTAGGATTAGCGTACGTGTTAGGGTTAGGGTTTGGGTTAGGGTTAGGGTACGCATTAGGGTTAGGGTGTGGGTTAGGGTTAGGGTACACGTTAGGATTAGGGTATTTATTAAACCTATCCCACTCTCTAGATACCACTTAGCACGTAAAGGAATATTATTTAGGGTCCAGCCATGGAGAAGATTTTCGTCACTAGGATAAGATAAAGAATAAACACATTATAAAAAAATCACATTAGGATTTTCTTTTTAACCTGTTCCTTAAAACACTAGAGCTTAGGAAATCTAATGGAGGCAAAAGCAGTCAAGGGTAGTTTAGGGTTAGGGTTAGGGTTAGGGTTAGTGTTAGGGTTAGGGTACGGCTTAGGGTATGGGATAGGGTATGGGTGAGGGTACGGCATAGGGTAGGGTTTAGGGTTAGGATTAGTGTTAGGGTTAGGGTAGGGTATGGCTTAGGGTACGTGTGAGGGTACTGTGTAGGGCATTGGTTAGGGTTAGGTTAAGGCTTAGGATACAGGTTATTGTATGGGTTAGGGTACGGCACAGGGTATGGGTAAGGGTTAGGGTTAGGGTTAGGGTTAGAGTTAGGGTACGGCTTAGGGTACGGGTTAGGGTACGGGTGAGGGTACGGCGTAGTGTATAGGTTAGGGTTAGGGTTAGGGTACGGCTTAGGGTACGGGTTAGGTTACGGGTGAGGGTACGGCGTAGGGTATGGGTTAGGGTTAGGGTTAGGGTTAGTGTTACTGTTAGGGTTAGGGTACGGCTTAGCGTATGGGATAGGGTACGGGTGAGGGTACGGCGTAGGGTAGGGGTTAGGGTTAGAGTTAGGGTTAGGGTTGGGGTTAGGGTACGGCTTAGGGTACGGCTGAGGGTACGGGTGAGGGTACTGCGTAGGGTATTGGTTAGGGTTAGGATACGGCTTAGGATACGGGTTAGGGTATGGGTTAGGGTATGGCGTAGGGTATGGGTTAGGGTTAGGGTTAGGGTTAGGGTTAGGGTACGGCTTAGGATACGGGTTAGGGTACGGGTGAGGGTACGGCGTAGCGTATGGGTTAGGGTTAGGGTTAGGGTTAGGGTTAGGGTTAGGGTTAGTTTTAGGGTTAGGGATTGGTTTAGGGTACAGGTTAGGATTAGCGTACGCGTTAGGGTTAGGGTATGGGTTAGGGTTAGGGTACACGTTAGGATTAGGGTATTTATTAAACCTATCCCACTCTCTAGATACCTCTTAGCACGTAAAGGAATATTATTAGGGATCCAGCCATGGAGAAGATTTTAGTCACTAGGATAAGATAAAGAATAAACACATTATAAAAAAATCACATTAGGATTTTCTTTTTAACCTGTTCCTTAAAACACTAGTGCTTAGGAAATCTAATAGAGGCAAAAGCAATCAAGGTTAGTTTAGGGTTAGGGTTAGGGTTAGGGTTAGTGTTAGGGTTAGGGTACGGCTTAGGGTATGGCATAGGGTACGGGTGAGGGTACGGCATAGGGTAGGGCTTAGGGTTAGGGTTAGGGTTGGGGTTAGGGTATGGCTTATGGTACGGGTGAGGGTACGGGTGAGGGTACTGCGTAGGGTATTGGTTAGGGTTAGGGTATGGCTTAGGATACGTGTTAGGGTACGGGTTAGGGTACGGCGTAGAGTGTGGGTTAGGGTTAGGGTTAGTGTTAGGGTTAGGGTTACGGTACGTCTTAGGGTACATGTTAGGGTACGGGTGAGGGTACGGCGTAGGTTATGGGTTAGGGTTAGGGTTAGGGTTAGGGTTAGGGTACGGCTTAGGATACGGGTTAGGGTACGGGTGAGGGTACAGCATAGGTTATGGGTTAGGGTTAGGGTTAGTGTTAGGGTTAGGGTATGGTTTAGGTTTAGGGTACACTTTAGGATTAGGGTATTTATTAAACCTATCCCACTCTCTAGATACCACTTAGCACGTAAAGGATTATTATTTGGGGTTCAGCCATGGAGAAGATTTTAGTCACTAGGATAAGATAAAGAATAAACACATTATAAAAAAATCACATAAGATTTTCTTTTTAACCTGTTCCTTAAAACACTAGTGTTTAGGAAATCTAATGGAGGCAAAAGCAGTAAAGGGTAGTTTAGGGTTAGGGTTAGGGTTAGGGTTAGGGTAGGGCTTAGGATACGGGTGAGGGTACTGGTGAGGGTACTGCGTAGGTTATTGGTTAGGGTTAGGGTACGGCTTAGGATACGGGTTAGGATATGGGTTAGGTTACGGCGTTGGGTATGGGTGTGGGTTAAGATTAGGGTTAGGGTAAGGCTTTGGGTACGGGTTAGGGTACGGGTGAGGGTATGGCGTAGGGTAGAGGTTAGGGTTAGGTTTAGGGTTAGGGTACGGCTTAGGATACGGGTTAGGGTATGGGTGAGGGTACGGCGTAGCGTATGGGTTAGGGTTAGGGTTAGGGTTAGGGTTAGTTTTAGGGCTAGGGATTGGTTTAGGGTACGGGTTAGGATTAGCGTACGTGTTAGGGTTAGGGTTTGGGTTAGGGTTAGGGTACGCATTAGGGTTAGGGTGTGGGTTAGGGTTAGGGTACACGTTAGGATTAGGGTATTTATTAAACCTATCCCACCCTCTAGATAACACTTAGCACGTAAAGGATTATTATTTGGGGTCCAGCCATGGAGAAGATTTTCGTCACTAGGATAAGATAAAGAATAAACACATTATAAAAAAATCACATTACGATTTTCTTTTTAACCTGTTCCTTAAAACACTAGTGCTTAGGAAATCTAATGGAGGCAAAAGCAGTCAAGGGTAGTTTAGGGTTAGGGTTAGGGTTAGTGTTAGGGTTAGGGTACGGCTTAGGGTATGGGATAGGGTATGGGTGAGGGTACGGCATAGGGTAGGGTTTAGGGTTAGGGTTAGTGTTAGGGTTAGGGTTAGGGTATGGCTTAGGGTACGGGTGAGGGTACTGTGTAGGTCATTGGTTAGGGTTAGGTTAAGGCTTAGGATACATGTTATTGTATGGGTTAGGGTACGGCGCAGGGTATGGGTAAGGGTTAGGTTTAGGGTTAGGGTTAGAGTTAGGGTATGGCTTAGGGTACGGGTGAGGGTACGGCGTAGTGTATAGGTTAGGGTTAGGGTTAGGGTACGGCTTAGGGTACAGGTTAGGTTACGGGTGAGGGTACGGCGTAGGGTATGGGTTAGGGTTAGGGTTAGGGTTAGTGTTAGTGTTAGGGTTAGGGTACGGCTTAGCATATGGGATAGGGAACGGGTGAGGGTACGGCATAGGGTAGGGCTTAGGGTTAGGGTTAGGGTTAGGGTTAGGGTATGGCTTAGGGTACGGGTGAGGGTACGGGTGAGGGTACTGCGTAGGGTATTGCTTAGGGTTAGGGTACGGCTTAGGATACGTGTTAGGGTACGGGTTAGGGTACGGCGTAGATTGTGGGTTAGGGTTAGGGTTAGTGTTAGGGTTACGGTTACGGTACGTCTTAGGGTACGTGTTAGGGTACGGGTGAGGGTACGGCGTAGGTTATGGGTTAGGTTTAGGGTTAGGGTTAGGGTTAGGGTTAGGGTTAGGGTACGGCTTAGTGTACGGGTTAGGGTACGGGTGAGGGTACGGCGTAGGTTATGGGTTAGGATTAGGGTTAGTGTTAGGGTTATGGTACGGCTTAGGTTATGGGATAGGGTACAGGTGAGGGTATGGCATAGGGTAGGGGTTAGGGTTAGGGTTAGGGTTAGGGTTAGGGTTAGGGTACGGCTTAGGGTACGGGTGAGGGTATGGGTGAGGATACTGCGTAGGGTATTGTTTAGGGTTAGGGTACGGCTTAGGATACGGGTTAGGGTACGTGTTAGGGTATGGCGTACGGTATGGGTTAGGGTTAGGGTTAGGGTTAGGGTTAGGGTTAGGGTTAGGGTACGGCTTAGGGTACGGTTTAGGGTACGGGTGAGGTTACGGCGTAGGGTATAGTTTAGGGTTAGGGTTAGGGTTAGGGTACGGCTTAGGATACGGGTTAGGGTACGGGTGAGGGTACGGCGTAGCGTATGGTTTAGGGTTAGGGTTAGGGTTAGGGTACGGCTTAGGGTACGGGTTAGGGTACGGGTGAGGGTATGGCGTAGTGTATAGGTTAGGGTTAGGGTTAGGGTTAGGGTATGGCTTAGGGTACGGGTGAGGGTACGGGTGAGGGTACTGTGTAGGGTATTGGTTATGGTTAGGGTACGGCTTAGAATACGGGTTAGGGTACGGGTTAGGGTACGGCGTAGGGTATGGGTTAGGGTTAGGGTTAGGGTTAGGGTTAGGGTTAGGGTACGGCTTAGGGTACGGGTTAGGGTACGGGTGAGGGTACGGCGTAGTGTATAGGTCAGGGTTAGGGTTAGGGTTAGGGTACGGCTTAGGGTACGGGTTAGGGTACGGGTGAGGGTATGGCGTAGTGTATAGGTTAGGGTTAGGGTTAGGGTTAGGGTACGGCTTAGGGTATGGGATAGGGTACGGGTGAGGGTACGGCTTAGGGTAGGGTTTAGGTTTAGGGTTAGGGTTAGTGTTAGGGTTAGGGTACGGCTTAGGGTATGGGATAGGTTACGGTTGAGGGTACGGCGTAGGGTAGGGGTTAGGGTTAGGTTTAGGGTTAGTGTTAGGGTTAGGGTACCGCTTAGGGTATGGGATAGGGTACGGCGTAGGGTAGCGGTTAGGGTTAGGGTTAGGGTTAGGGTTAGGGTACGGCTTAGGATACGGGGTAGGGTACGGGTGAGGGTACGGCGTAGGTTATGGGTTAGGGTTAGGGTTAGGGTTAGTTTTAGGGTTAGGGATTGGTTTAGGGTATGGGTTAGGATTAGCATACTTGTTCGGGTTAGGGTTTTGGTTAGGCTTAGGGTACGCGTTAGGGTCAGGGTATGGGTTAGGTTTAGGGTACACTTTAGGATTTGGGTATTTATTAAACCTATCCCACTCTCTAGATACCACTTAGCACGTAAAGGATTATTATTTGGGGTTCAGCCATGGAGAAGATTTTAGTCACTAGGATAAGATAAAGAATAAACTCATTATAAAAAAATCACATAAGGTTTTCTTTTTAACCTGTTCCTTAAAACACTAGTGTTTAGGAAATCTAATGGAGGCAAAAGCAGTAAAGGGTAGTTTAGGGTTACGGTTAGGGTTAGGGTTAGGGTAGGGCTTAGGATACGGGTGAGGGTACTGGTGAGGGTGCTGCGTAGGTTATTGGTTAGGGTTAGGGTACGGCTTAGGATACGGGTTAGGATATGGGTTAGGTTACGGCGTTGGGTATGGGTGAGGGTTAGGGTTAGGGTTAGGGTAAGGCTTTGGGTACGGGTTAGGGTACGGGTGAGGGTACGGCGTAGGGTAGAGGTTAGGGTTAGGTTTAGGGTTAGGGTACGTCTTAGGATACGCGTTAGGGTACGGGTGAGGGTACGGCGTAGCGTATGGGTTAGGGTTAGGGTTAGGGTACGTCTTAGGGTACGGGTTAGGGTACGGGTGAGGGTACGGCGTAGGGTAAGGGTTAGGGTTAGGGTTAGGGTTAGGGTTAGTTTTAGGGTTAGGGAATGGTTTAGGGTACGGGTTAGGATTAGCGTACGTGTTAGGGTTAGATTTTGGGTTAGGGTTAGGGTACGCGTTAGGGTTAGAGTATGGGTTAGGGTTAGGGTACACGTTAGGATTAGGGTATTTATTAAACCTATCCCACTCTCTAGATACCACTTAGCACGTAAAGGAATATTATTAGGGATCCAGCCATGGAGAAGATTTTAGTCACTAGGATAAGATAAAGAATAAACACATTATAAAAAAATCACATTAGGATTTTCTTTTTAACCTGTTCCTTAAGACACTAGTGCTTAGGAAATCTAATAAAGGCAAAAGCAATCAAGGGTAGTTTAGGGTTAGGGTTAGGGTTAGGGTTAGTGTTAGGGTTAGGGTACGGCTTAGGGTATGGGATAGGATACGGGTGAGGGTACGGCGTAGGGTAAGGGTTAGGGTTAGGGTTAGGGTTAGGGTTAGGGTATGGCTTAGGGTACGGGTGAGGGTACGGGTGAGGGTACTGCGTAGGGTATTGGTTAGGGTTAGGGTACGGCTTAGGATACGTGTTAGGGTACGGGTTAGGGTACGGCGTAGAGTGTGGGTTAGGGTTAGGGTTAGTGTTAGGGTTAGGGTTACGGTACGTCTTAGGGTACGTGTTAGGGTACGGGTGAGGGTACGGCGTAGGTTATGGGTTAGGGTTAGGGTTAGGGTACGGCTTAGGATACGGGTTAGGGTACGGGTGAGGGTACGGCGTAGTTTATGGTTTAGGGATAGGGTTAGTTTTAGGGTTATGGTACGGCTTAGGTTATGGGATAGGGTACAGGTGAGGGTATGGCATAGGGTAGGGGTTAGGGTTAGGTTTAGGGTTAGGGTTAGGGTTAGGGTACGGCTTAGGGTACGGGTGAGGGTATGGGTGAGGATACTGCGTAGGGTATTGGTTAGGGTTAGGGTACGGCTTAGGATACGGTTTAGCGGACGTGTTAGGGTATGGCGTACGGTATGGGTTAGGATTAGGGTTAGGGTTAGGGTTAGGGTTAGGGTTAGGGTTAGGGTTAGGGTACGGCTTAGGGTATGGGTTAGGGTACGGGTGAGGTTACGGCGTAGGGTATAGTTTAGGGTTAGTGTTAGGGTTAGGGTACGGCTTAGGATACGGGTTAGGGTACGGGTGAGGGTACGGCGTAGCGTATGGTTTAGGGTTAGGGTTAGGGTTAGGGTACGGCTTAGGGTACGGGTTAGGGTACGGGTGAGGGTACGGTGTAGGTTATGGGTTAGGGTTAGGGTTAGGGTTAGTTTTAGGGTTAGGGATTGGTTTAGGGTACGGGTTAGGATTAGCATACGTGTTCGGGTTAGGGTTTTGGTTAGGGTTAGGGTTACGCGTTAGGGTTGGGGTATGGGTTAGTTTTAGGGAACACTTTAGGATTAGGGTATTTATTAAACCTATCCCACTCTCTAGATACCACTTAGGACGTAAAGGAATATTATTTGGGGTTCAGCCATGGAGAAGATTTTAGTCACTAGGATAAGATAAAGAATAAACACATTATAAAAAAATCACATAAGGTTTTCTTTTTAACCTGTTCCTTAAAACACTAGTGTTTAGGAAATCTAATGGAGGCAAAAGCAGTAAAGGGTAGTTTAGGGTTAGGGTTAGGGTTAGTGTTAGGGTAGGGCTTAGGATACGGGTGAGGGTCCTGGTGAGGGTACTGCATAGGTTATTGGTTAGGGTTAGGGTACGGCTTAGGATACGGGTTAGGATATGGGTTAGGTTACGGCGTTGGGTATGGGTGAGGGTTAGGGTTAGGGTTAGGGTAAGGCTTTGGGTACGGGTTAGGGTACGGGTGAGGGTACGGCGTAGGGAAGAGGTTAGGGTTAGGTTTAGGGTTAGGGTACGGCTTAGGATACGGGTTAGGGTATGGGTGAGGGTACGGCGTAGCGTATGGGTTAGGGTTAGGGTTAGGGTTAGGGTTAGTTTTAGGGTTAGGGATTGGTTTAGGGTACGAGTTAGGATTAGCGTACGTGTTAGGGTTAGGGTTTGGGTTAGGGTTAGGGTACGCATTAGGGTTAGGGTATGGGTTAGGGTTAGGGTACACGTTAGGATTAGGGTATTTATTAAACCTATCCCACTCTCTAGATACCACTTAGCACGTAAAGGAATATTATTTAGGGTCCAGCCATGGAGAAGATTTTCGTCACTAGGATAAGATAAAGAATGAACACATTATAAAAAAATCACATTAGGATTTTCTTTTTAACCTGTTCCTTAAAACACTAGTGCTTAGGAAATCTAATGGAGGCAAAAGCAATCAAGGGTAGTTTAGGGTTAGGGTTAGGGTTAGTGTTAGGGTTAGGGTACGGCTTAGGGTATGGGATAGGGTATGGGTGAGGATACGGCATAGGGTAGGGTTTAGGGTTAAGGTTAGTGTTAGGGTTAGGGTTAGGGTATGGCTTAGGGTACGGGTGAGGGTACTGTGTAGGTCAATGGTTAGGGTTAGGTTAAGGCTTAGGATACAGGTTATTGTAAGGGTTAGGGTACGGCGCAGGGTATGGGTAAGGGTTAGGGTTAGGGTTAGGGTTAGAGTTAGGGTACGGCTTAGGGTACGGGTTAGGGTACGGGTGAGGGTACGGCGTAGTGTATAGGTTAGGGTTAGGGTTAGGGTACGGCTTAGGGTACGGGTTAGGTTACGGGTGAGGGTACGGATGAGGGTACTGCGTAGGGTATTGGTTAGGGTTAGGGTACGGCTTACGATACGTGTTAGGGTACGTGTTAGGGTATGGCGTAGAGTGTGGGTTAGGGTTAGGGTTAGTGTTAGTGTTAGGGTTACGGTATGTCTTAGGGTACGTGTTAGGGTACAGGTGAGGGTACGGCGTAGGTTATGGGTTAGGGTTAGGGTTAGGGTTAGGGTTAGGGTCCGGCTTAGGATACTGGTTAGGGTACGGGTGAGGGTACGGCGTAGGTTATGGGTTAGGGATAGGGTTAGTGTTAGGGTTATGATACGGCTTAGGTTATGGGATAGGGTACAGGTGAGGGTATGGCATAGGGTAGGGTTTAGGGTTAGGGTTAGTGTTAGGGTTAGGGTTAGGGTACGGCTTAGGGTACGGGTGAGGGTATGGGTGAGGATACTGCGTAGGGTATTGGTTAGGGTTAGGGTACGGCTTAGGATACGGGTTAGGGTACGTGTTAGGGTATGGCGTACGGTATGGTTTAGGGTTAGGGTTAGGGTTAGGGTTAGGGTTAGGGTTAGGGTACGGCTTAGGATACGGGTTAGGGTACGGGTGAGGGTACGGCGTAGGTTATGGGTTAGGGATAGGGTTAGTGTTAGGGTTATGATACGGCTTAGGTTATGGGATAGGGTACAGGTGACGGTATGGCATAGGGTAGGGTTTAGGGTTAGGGTTAGTGTTAGGGTTAGGGTTAGGGTACGGCTTAGGGTACGGGTGAGGGTATGGGTGAGGATACTGCGTAGGGTATTGGTTAGGGTTAGGGTACGGCTTAGGATACGGGTTAGGGTACGTGTTAGGGTATGGCGTACGGTATGGTTTAGGGTTAGGGTTAGGGTTAGGGTTAGGTTTAGGATACGGCTTAGGGTACGGGTTAGGGAACGGGTGAGGTTACGGCGTAGGGTATAGTTTAGAGTTAGGGTTAGGGTTAGGATACGGGTTAGGGTACGGGTGAGGGTACAGCGTAGCGTATGGTTTAGGGTTAGGGTTAGGGTTAGCGTACGGCTTAGGGTACGGGTTAGGGTACGGGTGAGGGTATGGCGTAGTGTATAGGTTAGGGTTAGGTTTAGGGTTAGGGTATGGCTTAGGGTACGGGTGAGGGTACGGGTGAGGGTACTGTGTAGGGTATTGGTTATGGTTAGGGTACGGCTTAGAATACGGGTTAGGGTACGGGTTAGGGTACGGCGTAGGGTATGGGTTAGGGTTAGGGTTAGGGTTAGTGTTAGGGTTAGGGTACCGCTTAGGGTATGGGATAGGGTACGGCGTAGGGTAGCGGTTAGGGTTAGGGTTAGGGTTAGGGTTAGGGTACGGCTTAGGATACGGGTTAGGGTACGGGTGAGGGTACGGCGTAGCGTATGAGTTAGAGTTAGGTTTAGGGTTAGGGTACGGCTTAGGGTACGGGTTAGGGTACGGGTGAGGGTACGGCGTAGGTTATGGGTTAGGGTTAGGGTTAGGGTTAGGGTTAGTTTTAGGGTTAGGGATTAGGGTTAGGGTTAGGGTTAGGGTTAGGGTTAGGGTTAGGGTTAGGGTAGGGCTTAGGATACGGGTGAGGGTACTGGTGAGGGTACTGCGTAGGTTATTGGTTAGGGTTAGGGTACGGCTTAGGATACGGGTTAGGATATGGGTTAGGTTACGGCGTTGGGTATGGGTGAGGGTTAGGGTTAGGGTTAGGGTAAGGCTTTGGGTACGGGTGAGGGTACGGGTGAGGGTACGGCGTAGGGTAGAGTTTAGGGTTAGGTTTAGGGTTAGGGTACGGCTTAGGATACGGGTTAGGGTATGGGTGAGGGTACGGCGTAGCGTATGGGTTAGGGTTAGGGTTAGGGTTAGGGTTAGTTTTAGGGTTAGGGATTGGTTTAGGGTACGGGTTAGGATTAGCGTACGTGTTAGGGTTAGGGTTTGGGTTAGGGTTAGGGTACGCATTAGGGTTAAGGTGTGGGTTAGGGTTAGGGTACACGTTAGGATTAGGGTATTTATTAAACCTATCCCACTCTCTAGATAGCACTTAGCACGTAAAGGAATATTATTTAGGGTCCAGCCATGGAGAAGATTTTCGTCACTAGGATAAGATAAAGAATAAACACATTATAAAAAAATCACATTAGGATTTTCTTTTTAACCTGTTCCTTAAAACACTAGTGCTTAGGAAATCTAATGGAGGCAAAAGCAGTCAACGGTAGTTTAGGGTTAGAGTTAGGGTTAGGGTTAGTGTAAGGGTTAGGGTACGGCTTAGGGTATGGGATAGGGTATGGGTGAGGGTACGGCATAGGGTAGGGTTTAGGGTTAGGGTTAGTGTTAGGGTTAGGGTTAGGGTATGGCTTAGGGTACGGGTGAGGGTACTGTGTAGGTCATTGGTTAGGGTTAGGTTAAGGCTTAGGATACAGGTTATTGTATAGGTTAGGGTACGGCACAGGGTATGGGTAAGGGTTAGGGTTAGGGTTAGGGTTAGAGTTAGGGTACGGCTTAGGGTACGGGTTAGGGTACGGGTGAGGGTACGGCGTAGGTTATGGGTTAGGGTTAGGGTTAGGGTTAGGGTTAGTTTTAGGGTTAGGGATTGGTTTAGGGTACGGGTTAGGATTAGCATACGTGTTCGGGTTAGGGTTTTGGTTAGGGTTAGGGTACGCGTTAGGGTTAGGGTATGGGTTAGGTTTAGGGTACACTTTAGGATTAGGGTATTTATTAAACCTATCCCACTCTCTAGATACCACTTAGCACGTAAAGGAATATTATTTGGGGTTCAGCCATGGAGAAGATTTTAGTCACTAGGATAAGATAAATAATAAACACATTATAAAAAAATCATATAAGGTTTTCTTTTTAACCTGTTCTTTAAAACACTAGTGTTTAGGAAATCTAATGGAGGCAAAAGCAGTAAAGGGTAGTTTAGGGTTAGGGTTAGGGTTAGGGTTAGGGTAGGGCTTAGGATACGGGTGAGGGTACTGGTGAGGGTACTGCGTAGGTTATTGGTTAGGGTTAGGGTACGGCTTAGGATACGGGTTAGGGTATGGGTGAGGGTACGGCGTAGCGTATGGGTTAGGGTTAGGGTTAGGGTTAGGTTTAGTTTTAGGGTTAGGGATTGGTTTAGGGTACGGGTTAGGATTAGCGTACGTGTTAGGGTTAGGGTTTGGGTTAGGGTTAGGGTACGCATTAGGGTTAGGGTATGGGTTAGGGTTAGGGTACACGTTAGGATTAGGGTATTTATTAAACCTATCCCACTCTCTAGATACCACTTAGCACGTAAAGGAATATTATTTAGGGTCCAGCCATGGAGAAGATTTTCGTCACTAGGATAAGATAAAGAATAAACACATTATAAAAAAATCACATTAGGATTTTCTTTTTAACCTGTTCCTTAAAACACTAGTGCTTAGGAAATCTAATGGAGGCAAAAGCAGTCAAGGGTAGTTTAGGGTTAGGGTTAGGGTTAGGGTTAGTGTTAGGGTTAGGGTACGGCTTAGGGTATGGGATAGGGTATGGGTGAGGATACGGCATAGGGTAGGGTTTAGGGTTAAGGTTAGTGTTAGGGTTAGGGTTAGGGTATGGCTTAGGGTACGGGTGAGGATACTGTGTAGGTCATTGGTTAGGGTTAGGTTAAGGCTTAGGATACAGGTTATTGTAAGGGTTAGGGTACGGCGCAGGGTATGGGTAAGGGTTAGGGTTAGGGTTAGGGTTAGAGTTAGGGTACGGCTTAGGGTACGGGTTAGGGTACGGGTGAGGGTACGGCGTAGTGTATAGGTTAGGGTTAGGGTTAGGGTACGGCTTAGGGTACGGGTTAGGTTACGGGTGAGGGTACGGCGTAGGGTATGGGTTAGGGTTAGGGTTAGTGTTAGTGTTAGGGTTAGGGTACGGCTTAGCGTATGGGATAGGGTACGGGTGAGGGTACGGCGTACGGTAGGGATTAGGGTTAGAGTTAGGGTTAGGGTTGGGGTTAGGGTATGGCTTAGGGTACGGGTGAGGGTACGGGTGAGGGTACTGCGTAGGGTATTGGTTAGGGTTAAGATACGGCTTAGGATACGAGTGTAGGGTACGGGTTAGGGTATCGCGTAGGGTATTGGTTAGGGTTAGGTTTAGGGTTAGGGTTAGGTTTAGGGTACGGGTGAGGGTACGGGTGAGGGTACTGCGTAGGGTATTGGTTAGGGTTAGGATACGGCTTAGGATACGGTTAGGGTACGGGTTAGGGTACGGCATAGGGTATGGGTTAGGGTACGTCGTAGGGTACGGGTTAGGGTACGGTTGATGGTACGACGTAGGGTATAGGTTAGAGTTAGGGTTAGGGTACGGCTTAGGATACGGTTTAGGGTACGGGTGAGGGTACGGCGTAGCGTATGGGTTAGGGTTAGGGTTAGGGTTAAGGTTAGGGTACGGCTTAGGGTACGGGTGAGGGTACTGGTGAGTGTACTGCGTAGGTTACTGGTTAGGGTTAGGGTACGGCTTAGGATACGGGTTAGGATATGGGTTAGGTTACGGCGTTGGGTATGGGTGAGGGTTAGGGTTAGGGTTAGGGTAAGGCTTTGGGTATGGGTTAGGGTACGGGTGAGGGTACGGCGTAGGTTATGGGTTAGGGTTAGGGTTAGTGTTAGGGTTAGGGTACGGCTTAGGCTATGGGATAGGGTATGGGTGAGGGTACGGCATAGGGTAGGGTTTAGGGTTAGGGTTAGTGTTAGGGTTAGGGTTAGGGTATGGCTTAGGGTACGGGTGAGGGTACTGTGTAGGTCATTGGTTAGGGTTAGGTTAAGGCTTAGGATACAGGTTATTGTATGGGTTAGGGTACGGCGCAGGGTATGGGTAAGGGTTAGGGTTAGGGTTAGGGTTAGATTTAGGGTACGGCTTAGGGTACGGGTTAGGGTACGGGTGAGGGTACGGCGTAGTGTATAGGTTAGGGTTAGGGTTAGGTTACGGCTTAGGGTACGGGTTAGGTTACGAGTGAGGGTACGGCGTAGGGTATGGGTTAGGGTTAGGGTTAGTGTTAGTGTTAGGGTTAGGGTACGGCTTAGCGTATGGGATAGGGTACGGGTGAGGGTACGGCGTAGCGTATGGTTTAGGGTTAGGGTTAGGGTTAGGGTTAGGGTTAGGGTTACGGTACGTCTAAGGTTACGTGTTAGGGTACGGGTGCGGGTACAGCGTAGGTTATGGGTTAGGGTTAGGGTTAGGGTTAGGGTTAGGGTACGGCTTAGGGTACGGGTTAGGGTACGGGTGAGGGTACGGCGTAGTGTATAGGTTAGGGTTAGGGTTAGGGTACGGCTTAGGGTACGGGTTAGGTTACGGGTGAGGGTACGGCGTAGGGTATGGTTTAGGGTACGGGTGAGGGTACGGCGTAGCGTATGGGATAGGGTACGGTTGAGGGTACGGCGTAGGGTAGGGGTTAGGGTTAGAGTTAGGGTTAGGGTTGGGGTTAGGGTACGGCTTAGTTTATGGGATAGGGTACAGGTGAGGGTATGGCATAGGGTAGGGGTTAGGGTTAGGGTTAGGGTTAGGGTTAGGGTTAGGGTACGGCTTAGGGTACGGGTGAGGGTATGGGTGAGGATACTGCGTAGGGTATTGGTTAGGGTTAAGGTACGGCTTAGGATACGGGTTAGGGTACGTGTTAGGGTATGGCGTACGGTATGGGTTAGGGTTAGGGTTAGGGTTAGGGTTAGGGTACGGCTTAGGGTACGGGTTAGGGTACGGGTGAGGTTACGGCGTAGGGTATAGTTTAGAGTTAGGGTTAGGGTTAGGGTACGGCTTAGGATACGGGTTAGGGTACGGGTGAGGGTACGGCGTAGCGTATGGTTTAGGGTTAGGGTTAGGGTTAGGGTACGGCTTAGGATACGGGTTAGGGTACGGGTGAGGGTACGGGTGAGGGTACGGCGTAGGTTATGGGTTAGGGTTAGGGTTAGGGTTAGGGTTAGTTTTAGGGTTAGGGATTGGTTTAGGGTATGGGTTAGGATTAGCATACTTGTTCGGGTTAGGGTTTTGGTTAGGGTTAGGGTACGCGTTAGGGTTAGGGTATGGGTTAGGTTTAGGGTACACTTTAGGATTAGGGTATTTATTAAACCTATCCCACTCTCTAGATACCACTTAGCACGTAAAGGAATATTATTTGGGGTTCAGCCATGGAGAAGATTTTAGTCACTAGGATAAGATAAAGAATAAACACATTATAAAAAAATCACATAAGGTTTTCTTTTTAACCTGTTCCTTAAAACACTATTGTTTAGGAAATCTAATGGAGGCAAAAGCAGTAAAGGGTAGTTTAGGGTTAGGGTTAGGGTTAGGGTAGGGCTTAGGATACGGGTGAGGGTACTGGTGAGGGTACTGCATAGGTTATTAGTTAGGGTTAGGGTACGGTTTAGGATACGGGTTAGGATATGGGTTAGGTTACGGCGTTGGGTATGGGTGAGGGTTAGGGTTAAGGTTAGGGTAAGGCTTTGGGTACGGGTTAGGGTACGGGTGAGGGTACGGCGTAGGGTAGAGGTTAGGGTTAGGTTTAGGATTAGGGTACGGCTTAGGATACGGGTTAGGGTATGGGTGAGGGTACGGCGTAGCGTATGGGTTAGGGTTAGGGTTAGGGTTAGGGTTAGTTTTAGGGTTAGGGATTGGTTTAGGGTACGGGTTAGGATTAGCGTACGTGTTAGGGTTAGGGTTTGGGTTAGGGTTAGGGTACGCATTAGGGTTAGGGTATGGGTTAGGGTTAGGGTACACGTTAGGATTAGGGTATTTATTAAACCTATCCCACTCTCTAGATACCACTTAGCACGTAAAGGAATATTATTTAGGTTCCAGCCATGGAGAAGATTTTCGTCACTAGGATAAGATAAAGAATAAACACATTATAAAAAAATCACATTAGGATTTTATTTTTAACCTGTTCCTTAAAACACTAGTGCTTAGGAAATCTAATGGAGGCAAAAGCAGTCAAGGGTAGTTTAGGGTTAGGGTTAGGGTTAGTGTTAGGGTTACGGTACGGCTTAGGGTATGGGATAGGGTATGGGTGAGGATACGGCATAGGGTAGGGTTTAGGGTTAAGGTTAGTGTTAGGGTTAGGGTTAGGGTATGGCTTAGGGTACGGGTGAGGATACTGTGTAGGTCATTGGTTAGGGTTAGGTTAAGGCTTAGGATACAGGTTATTGTATGGGTTAGGGTACGGCGCAGGGTATGGGTAAGGGTTAGGGTTAGGTTTAGGGTTAGAGTTAGGGTACGGCTTAGGGTACGGGTTAGGGTACGGCGTAGTGTATAGGTTAGGGTTAGGGTTAGGGTATGGCTTAGGGTACGGGTTAGGTTACGGGTGAGGGTACGGGTGAGGGTACTGCATAGGGTATTGGTTAGGGTTAGGGTACGGCTTAGGATACGTGTTAGGGTACGGGTTAGGGTACGGCGTAGAGTGTGGGTTAGGGTTAGGGTTAGTGTTAGGGTTAGGGTTACGGTACGTCTTAGGGTACGTGTTAGGGTACAGATGAGGGTACGGCGTAGGTTATGGGTTAGGGTTAGGGTTAGGGTTAGGGTTAGGGTACGGCTTAGGATACGGGTTAGGGTACGGGTGAGGGTACGGCGTAGGTTATGGGTTAGGGATAGGGTTAGTGTTAGGGTTATGGTACGGCTTAGGTTATGGGATAGGGTACAGGTGAGGGTATGGCATAGGGTAGGGGTTAGGGTTAGGGTTAGGGTTAGGGTTAGGGTTAGGGTACGGCTTAGGGTACGGGTGAGGGTATGGGTGAGGATACTGCGTCGGGTATTGGTTAGGGTTAGGGTACGTCTTAGGATACGGGTTAGGGTACGTGTTAGGTTATGGCGTACGGTATGGGTTAGGGTTAGGGTTAGGGTTAGGGTTAGGGTTAGGGTACGGCTTAGGGTACGGGTTAGGGTACGGGTGAGGTTACGGCGTAGGGATTAGTTTAGAGTTAGGGTTAGGGTTAGGGTACGGCTTAGGATACGGGTTAGGGTACAGGTGAGGGTACGGCGTAGCGTATGGTTTAGGGTAGGGTTAGGGTTAGGGTATGGCTTAGGGTACGGGTTAGGGTACGGGTGAGGGTATGGCGTAGTGTATAGTTTAGGGTTAGGTTTAGGGTTAGGGTATGGCTTAGGGTACGGGTGAGGGTACGTGTGAGGGTACTGTGTAGGGTATTGGTTATGGTTAGGGTACGGCTTAGAATACGGGTTAGGGTACGGGTTAGGGTACGGCGTAGGGTATGGGTTAGGGTTAGGGTTAGGGTTAGTGTTAGGGTTAGGGTACCGCTTAGGGTATGGGATAGGGTACGGCGTAGGGTAGCGGTTAGGGTTAGGGTTAGGGTTAGGGTACGGCTTAGGATACGGGTTAGGGTACGGGTGAGGGTACGGCGTAGCGTATGGGTTAGAGTTAGGGTTAGGTTTAGGGTACGGCTTAGGGCACGGGTTAGGGTACGGGTGAGGGTACGGCGTAGGTTATGGGATAGGTTTGGGTTAGGGTTAGGGTTAGTTTTAGGGTTAGGGATTGGTTTAGGGTACGGGTTAGGATTAGCATACTTGTTCGGGTTAGGGTTTTGGTTAGGGTTAGGGTACAGGTTATGGTTAGGGTATGGGTTAGGTTTAGGGTACACTTTAGGATTAGGGTATTTATTAAACCTATCCCACTCTCTAGATACCACTTAGCACGTAAAGGATTATTATTTGGGGTTCAGCCATGGAGAAGATTTTAGTCACTAGGATAAGATAAAGAATAAACACATTATAAAAAAATCACATAAGGTTTTCTTTTTAACCTGTTCCTTAAAACACTAGTGTTTAGGAAATCTAATGGAGGCAAAAGCAGTAAAGGGTAGTTTAGGGTTAGGGTTAGGGTTAGGGTTAGGGTAGGGCTTAGGATACGGGTGAGGGTACTGGTGAGGGTACTGCGTAGGTTATTGGTTAGGGTTAGGGTACGGCTTAGGATACGGGTTAGGATATGGGTTAGGTTACGGCGTTGGGTATGGGTGAGGGTTAGGGTTAGGGTTAGGGTAAGGCTTTGGGTACGGGTTAGGGTACGGGTGAGGGTACGGCGTAGGGTAGAGGTTAGGGTTAGGTTTAGGGTTAGGGTACGGCTTAGGATACGGGTTAGGGTACGGGTGAGGGTACGGCGTAGCGTATGGGTTAGGGTTAGGGTTAGGGTACGTCTTAGGGTACGGGTTAGGGTACGGGTGAGGGTACGGCGTAGGGTAAGGTTTAGGGTTAGGGTTAGGGTTAGGGTTAGTTTTAGGGTTAGGGATTGGTTTAGGGTACGGGTTAGGATTAGCGTACGTGTTAGGGTTAGGGTTTGGGTTAGGGTTAGGGTACGCATTAGGGTTAGGGTGTGGGTTAGGGTTAGGGTACACGTTAGGATTAGGGTATTTATTAAACCTATCCCACTCTCTAGATACCACTTAGCACGTAAAGGAATATTATTTAGGGTCCAGCCATGGAGAAGATTTTCGTCACTAGGATAAGATAAAGAATAAACACATTATAAAAAAATCACATTAGGATTTTCTTTTTAACCTGTTCCTTAAAACACTAGAGCTTAGGAAATCTAATGGAGGCAAAAGCAGTCAAGGGTAGTTTAGGGTTAGGGTTAGGGTTAGGGTTAGTGTTAGGGTTAGGGTACGGCTTAGGGTATGGGATAGGGTATGGGTGAGGGTACGGCATAGGGTAGGGTTTAGGGTTAGGATTAGTGTTAGGGTTAGGGTAGGGTATGGCTTAGGGTACGTGTGAGGGTACTGTGTAGGGCATTGGTTAGGGTTAGGTTAAGGCTTAGGATACAGGTTATTGTATGGGTTAGGGTACGGCACAGGGTATGGGTAAGGGTTAGGGTTAGGGTTAGGGTTAGAGTTAGGGTACGGCTTAGGGTACGGGTTAGGGTACGGGTGAGGGTACGGCGTAGTGTATAGGTTAGGGTTAGGGTTAGGGTACGGCTTAGGGTACGGGTTAGGTTACGGGTGAGGGTACGGCGTAGGGTATGGGTTAGGGTTAGGGTTAGGGTTAGTGTTACTGTTAGGGTTAGGGTACGGCTTAGCGTATGGGATAGGGTACGGGTGAGGGTACGGCGTAGGGTAGGGGTTAGGGTTAGAGTTAGGGTTAGGGTTGGGGTTAGGGTACGGCTTAGGGTACGGCTGAGGGTACGGGTGAGGGTACTGCGTAGGGTATTGGTTAGGGTTAGGATACGGCTTAGGATACGGGTTAGGGTATGGGTTAGGGTATGGCGTAGGGTATGGGTTAGGGTTAGGGTTAGGGTTAGGGTTAGGGTACGGCTTAGGATACGGGTTAGGGTACGGGTGAGGGTACGGCGTAGCGTATGGGTTAGGGTTAGGGTTAGGGTTAGGGTTAGGGTTAGGGTTAGTTTTAGGGTTAGGGATTGGTTTAGGGTACAGGTTAGGATTAGCGTACGCGTTAGGGTTAGGGTATGGGTTAGGGTTAGGGTACACGTTAGGATTAGGGTATTTATTAAACCTATCCCACTCTCTAGATACCTCTTAGCACGTAAAGGAATATTATTAGGGATCCAGCCATGGAGAAGATTTTAGTCACTAGGATAAGATAAAGAATAAACACATTATAAAAAAATCACATTAGGATTTTCTTTTTAACCTGTTCCTTAAAACACTAGTGCTTAGGAAATCTAATAGAGGCAAAAGCAATCAAGGTTAGTTTAGGGTTAGGGTTAGGGTTAGGGTTAGTGTTAGGGTTAGGGTACGGCTTAGGGTATGGCATAGGGTACGGGTGAGGGTACGGCATAGGGTAGGGCTTAGGGTTAGGGTTAGGGTTGGGGTTAGGGTATGGCTTATGGTACGGGTGAGGGTACGGGTGAGGGTACTGCGTAGGGTATTGGTTAGGGTTAGGGTATGGCTTAGGATACGTGTTAGGGTACGGGTTAGGGTACGGCGTAGAGTGTGGGTTAGGGTTAGGGTTAGTGTTAGGGTTAGGGTTACGGTACGTCTTAGGGTACATGTTAGGGTACGGGTGAGGGTACGGCGTAGGTTATGGGTTAGGGTTAGGGTTAGGGTTAGGGTTAGGGTACGGCTTAGGATACGGGTTAGGGTACGGGTGAGGGTACAGCATAGGTTATGGGTTAGGGTTAGGGTTAGTGTTAGGGTTAGGGTATGGTTTAGGTTTAGGGTACACTTTAGGATTAGGGTATTTATTAAACCTATCCCACTCTCTAGATACCACTTAGCACGTAAAGGATTATTATTTGGGGTTCAGCCATGGAGAAGATTTTAGTCACTAGGATAAGATAAAGAATAAACACATTATAAAAAAATCACATAAGATTTTCTTTTTAACCTGTTCCTTAAAACACTAGTGTTTAGGAAATCTAATGGAGGCAAAAGCAGTAAAGGGTAGTTTAGGGTTAGGGTTAGGGTTAGGGTTAGGGTAGGGCTTAGGATACGGGTGAGGGTACTGGTGAGGGTACTGCGTAGGTTATTGGTTAGGGTTAGGGTACGGCTTAGGATACGGGTTAGGATATGGGTTAGGTTACGGCGTTGGGTATGGGTGTGGGTTAAGGTTAGGGTTAGGGTAAGGCTTTGGGTACGGGTTAGGGTACGGGTGAGGGTATGGCGTAGGGTAGAGGTTAGGGTTAGGTTTAGGGTTAGGGTACGGCTTAGGATACGGGTTAGGGTATGGGTGAGGGTACGGCGTAGCGTATGGGTTAGGGTTAGGGTTAGGGTTAGGGTTAGTTTTAGGGCTAGGGATTGGTTTAGGGTACGGGTTAGGATTAGCGTACGTGTTAGGGTTAGGGTTTGGGTTAGGGTTAGGGTACGCATTAGGGTTAGGGTGTGGGTTAGGGTTAGGGTACACGTTAGGATTAGGGTATTTATTAAACCTATCCCACCCTCTAGATAACACTTAGCACGTAAAGGATTATTATTTGGGGTCCAGCCATGGAGAAGATTTTCGTCACTAGGATAAGATAAAGAATAAACACATTATAAAAAAATCACATTACGATTTTCTTTTTAACCTGTTCCTTAAAACACTAGTGCTTAGGAAATCTAATGGAGGCAAAAGCAGTCAAGGGTAGTTTAGGGTTAGGGTTAGGGTTAGTGTTAGGGTTAGGGTACGGCTTAGGGTATGGGATAGGGTATGGGTGAGGGTACGGCATAGGGTAGGGTTTAGGGTTAGGGTTAGTGTTAGGGTTAGGGTTAGGGTATGGCTTAGGGTACGGGTGAGGGTACTGTGTAGGTCATTGGTTAGGGTTAGGTTAAGGCTTAGGATACATGTTATTGTATGGGTTAGGGTACGGCGCAGGGTATGGGTAAGGGTTAGGTTTAGGGTTAGGGTTAGAGTTAGGGTATGGCTTAGGGTACGGGTGAGGGTACGGCGTAGTGTATAGGTTAGGGTTAGGGTTAGGGTACGGCTTAGGGTACAGGTTAGGTTACGGGTGAGGGTACGGCGTAGGGTATGGGTTAGGGTTAGGGTTAGGGTTAGTGTTAGTGTTAGGGTTAGGGTACGGCTTAGCATATGGGATAGGGAACGGGTGAGGGTACGGCATAGGGTAGGGCTTAGGGTTAGGGTTAGGGTTAGGGTTAGGGTATGGCTTAGGGTACGGGTGAGGGTACGGGTGAGGGTACTGCGTAGGGTATTGCTTAGGGTTAGGGTACGGCTTAGGATACGTGTTAGGGTACGGGTTAGGGTACGGCGTAGATTGTGGGTTAGGGTTAGGGTTAGTGTTAGGGTTACGGTTACGGTACGTCTTAGGGTACGTGTTAGGGTACGGGTGAGGGTACGGCGTAGGTTATGGGTTAGGTTTAGGGTTAGGGTTAGGGTTAGGGTTAGGGTTAGGGTACGGCTTAGTGTACGGGTTAGGGTACGGGTGAGGGTACGGCGTAGGTTATGGGTTAGGGTTAGGGTTAGTGTTAGGGTTATGGTACGGCTTAGGTTATGGGATAGGGTACAGGTGAGGGTATGGCATAGGGTAGGGGTTAGGGTTAGGGTTAGGGTTAGGGTTAGGGTTAGGGTACGGCTTAGGGTACGGGTGAGGGTATGGGTGAGGATACTGCGTAGGGTATTGTTTAGGGTTAGGGTACGGCTTAGGATACGGGTTAGGGTACGTGTTAGGGTATGGCGTACGGTATGGGTTAGGGTTAGGGTTAGGGTTAGGGTTAGGGTTAGGGTTAGGGTACGGCTTAGGGTACGGTTTAGGGTACGGGTGAGGTTACGGCGTAGGGTATAGTTTAGGGTTAGGGTTAGGGTTAGGGTACGGCTTAGGATACGGGTTAGGGTACGGGTGAGGGTACGGCGTAGCGTATGGTTTAGGGTTAGGGTTAGGGTTAGGGTACGGCTTAGGGTACGGGTTAGGGTACGGGTGAGGGTATGGCGTAGTGTATAGGTTAGGGTTAGGGTTAGGGTTAGGGTATGGCTTAGGGTACGGGTGAGGGTACGGGTGAGGGTACTGTGTAGGGTATTGGTTATGGTTAGGGTACGGCTTAGAATACGGGTTAGGGTACGGGTTAGGGTACGGCGTAGGGTATGGGTTAGGGTTAGGGTTAGGGTTAGGGTTAGGGTTAGGGTACGGCTTAGGGTACGGGTTAGGGTACGGGTGAGGGTACGGCGTAGTGTATAGGTCAGGGTTAGGGTTAGGGTTAGGGTACGGCTTAGGGTACGGGTTAGGGTACGGGTGAGGGTATGGCGTAGTGTATAGGTTAGGGTTAGGGTTAGGGTTAGGGTACGGCTTAGGGTATGGGATAGGGTACGGGTGAGGGTACGGCTTAGGGTAGGGTTTAGGTTTAGGGTTAGGGTTAGTGTTAGGGTTAGGGTACGGCTTAGGGTATGGGATAGGTTACGGTTGAGGGTACGGCGTAGGGTAGGGGTTAGGGTTAGGTTTAGGGTTAGTGTTAGGGTTAGGGTACCGCTTAGGGTATGGGATAGGGTACGGCGTAGGGTAGCGGTTAGGGTTAGGGTTAGGGTTAGGGTTAGGGTACGGCTTAGGATACGGGGTAGGGTACGGGTGAGGGTACGGCGTAGGTTATGGGTTAGGGTTAGGGTTAGGGTTAGTTTTAGGGTTAGGGATTGGTTTAGGGTATGGGTTAGGATTAGCATACTTGTTCGGGTTAGGGTTTTGGTTAGGCTTAGGGTACGCGTTAGGGTCAGGGTATGGGTTAGGTTTAGGGTACACTTTAGGATTTGGGTATTTATTAAACCTATCCCACTCTCTAGATACCACTTAGCACGTAAAGGATTATTATTTGGGGTTCAGCCATGGAGAAGATTTTAGTCACTAGGATAAGATAAAGAATAAACTCATTATAAAAAAATCACATAAGGTTTTCTTTTTAACCTGTTCCTTAAAACACTAGTGTTTAGGAAATCTAATGGAGGCAAAAGCAGTAAAGGGTAGTTTAGGGTTACGGTTAGGGTTAGGGTTAGGGTAGGGCTTAGGATACGGGTGAGGGTACTGGTGAGGGTGCTGCGTAGGTTATTGGTTAGGGTTAGGGTACGGCTTAGGATACGGGTTAGGATATGGGTTAGGTTACGGCGTTGGGTATGGGTGAGGGTTAGGGTTAGGGTTAGGGTAAGGCTTTGGGTACGGGTTAGGGTACGGGTGAGGGTACGGCGTAGGGTAGAGGTTAGGGTTAGGTTTAGGGTTAGGGTACGTCTTAGGATACGCGTTAGGGTACGGGTGAGGGTACGGCGTAGCGTATGGGTTAGGGTTAGGGTTAGGGTACGTCTTAGGGTACGGGTTAGGGTACGGGTGAGGGTACGGCGTAGGGTAAGGGTTAGGGTTAGGGTTAGGGTTAGGGTTAGTTTTAGGGTTAGGGAATGGTTTAGGGTACGGGTTAGGATTAGCGTACGTGTTAGGGTTAGATTTTGGGTTAGGGTTAGGGTACGCGTTAGGGTTAGAGTATGGGTTAGGGTTAGGGTACACGTTAGGATTAGGGTATTTATTAAACCTATCCCACTCTCTAGATACCACTTAGCACGTAAAGGAATATTATTAGGGATCCAGCCATGGAGAAGATTTTAGTCACTAGGATAAGATAAAGAATAAACACATTATAAAAAAATCACATTAGGATTTTCTTTTTAACCTGTTCCTTAAGACACTAGTGCTTAGGAAATCTAATAAAGGCAAAAGCAATCAAGGGTAGTTTAGGGTTAGGGTTAGGGTTAGGGTTAGTGTTAGGGTTAGGGTACGGCTTAGGGTATGGGATAGGATACGGGTGAGGGTACGGCGTAGGGTAAGGGTTAGGGTTAGGGTTAGGGTTAGGGTTAGGGTATGGCTTAGGGTACGGGTGAGGGTACGGGTGAGGGTACTGCGTAGGGTATTGGTTAGGGTTAGGGTACGGCTTAGGATACGTGTTAGGGTACGGGTTAGGGTACGGCGTAGAGTGTGGGTTAGGGTTAGGGTTAGTGTTAGGGTTAGGGTTACGGTACGTCTTAGGGTACGTGTTAGGGTACGGGTGAGGGTACGGCGTAGGTTATGGGTTAGGGTTAGGGTTAGGGTTAGGGTACGGCTTAGGATACGGGTTAGGGTACGGGTGAGGGTACGGCGTAGCGTATGGTTTAGGGTTAGGGTTAGGGTTAGGGTACGGCTTAGGGTACGGGTTAGGGTACGGGTGAGGGTACGGTGTAGGTTATGGGTTAGGGTTAGGGTTAGGGTTAGTTTTAGGGTTAGGGATTGGTTTAGGGTACGGGTTAGGATCAGCATACGTGTTCGGGTTAGGGTTTTGGTTAGGGTTAGGGTTACGCGTTAGGGTTGGGGTATGGGTTAGTTTTAGGGAACACTTTAGGATTAGGGTATTTATTAAACCTATCCCACTCTCTAGATACCACTTAGGACGTAAAGGAATATTATTTGGGGTTCAGCCATGGAGAAGATTTTAGTCACTAGGATAAGATAAAGAATAAACACATTATAAAAAAATCACATAAGGTTTTCTTTTTAACCTGTTCCTTAAAACACTAGTGTTTAGGAAATCTAATGGAGGCAAAAGCAGTAAAGGGTAGTTTAGGGTTAGGGTTAGGGTTAGTGTTAGGGTAGGGCTTAGGATACGGGTGAGGGTCCTGGTGAGGGTACTGCATAGGTTATTGGTTAGGGTTAGGGTACGGCTTAGGATACGGGTTAGGATATGGGTTAGGTTACGGCGTTGGGTATGGGTGAGGGTTAGGGTTAGGGTTAGGGTAAGGCTTTGGGTACGGGTTAGGGTACGGGTGAGGGTACGGCGTAGGGAAGAGGTTAGGGTTAGGTTTAGGGTTAGGGTACGGCTTAGGATACGGGTTAGGGTATGGGTGAGGGTACGGCGTAGCGTATGGGTTAGGGTTAGGGTTAGGGTTAGGGTTAGTTTTAGGGTTAGGGATTGGTTTAGGGTACGAGTTAGGATTAGCGTACGTGTTAGGGTTAGGGTTTGGGTTAGGGTTAGGGTACGCATTAGGGTTAGGGTATGGGTTAGGGTTAGGGTACACGTTAGGATTAGGGTATTTATTAAACCTATCCCACTCTCTAGATACCACTTAGCACGTAAAGGAATATTATTTAGGGTCCAGCCATGGAGAAGATTTTCGTCACTAGGATAAGATAAAGAATGAACACATTATAAAAAAATCACATTAGGATTTTCTTTTTAACCTGTTCCTTAAAACACTAGTGCTTAGGAAATCTAATGGAGGCAAAAGCAATCAAGGGTAGTTTAGGGTTAGGGTTAGGGTTAGTGTTAGGGTTAGGGTACGGCTTAGGGTATGGGATAGGGTATGGGTGAGGATACGGCATAGGGTAGGGTTTAGGGTTAAGGTTAGTGTTAGGGTTAGGGTTAGGGTATGGCTTAGGGTACGGGTGAGGGTACTGTGTAGGTCAATGGTTAGGGTTAGGTTAAGGCTTAGGATACAGGTTATTGTAAGGGTTAGGGTACGGCGCAGGGTATGGGTAAGGGTTAGGGTTAGGGTTAGGGTTAGAGTTAGGGTACGGCTTAGGGTACGGGTTAGGGTACGGGTGAGGGTACGGCGTAGTGTATAGGTTAGGGTTAGGGTTAGGGTACGGCTTAGGGTACGGGTTAGGTTACGGGTGAGGGTACGGATGAGGGTACTGCGTAGGGTATTGGTTAGGGTTAGGGTACGGCTTACGATACGTGTTAGGGTACGTGTTAGGGTATGGCGTAGAGTGTGGGTTAGGGTTAGGGTTAGTGTTAGTGTTAGGGTTACGGTATGTCTTAGGGTACGTGTTAGGGTACAGGTGAGGGTACGGCGTAGGTTATGGGTTAGGGTTAGGGTTAGGGTTAGGGTTAGGGTCCGGCTTAGGATACTGGTTAGGGTACGGGTGAGGGTACGGCGTAGGTTATGGGTTAGGGATAGGGTTAGTGTTAGGGTTATGATACGGCTTAGGTTATGGGATAGGGTACAGGTGAGGGTATGGCATAGGGTAGGGTTTAGGGTTAGGGTTAGTGTTAGGGTTAGGGTTAGGGTACGGCTTAGGGTACGGGTGAGGGTATGGGTGAGGATACTGCGTAGGGTATTGGTTAGGGTTAGGGTACGGCTTAGGATACGGGTTAGGGTACGTGTTAGGGTATGGCGTACGGTATGGTTTAGGGTTAGGGTTAGGGTTAGGGTTAGGGTTAGGGTTAGGGTACGGCTTAGGATACGGGTTAGGGTACGGGTGAGGGTACGGCGTAGGTTATGGGTTAGGGATAGGGTTAGTGTTAGGGTTATGATACGGCTTAGGTTATGGGATAGGGTACAGGTGACGGTATGGCATAGGGTAGGGTTTAGGGTTAGGGTTAGTGTTAGGGTTAGGGTTAGGGTACGGCTTAGGGTACGGGTGAGGGTATGGGTGAGGATACTGCGTAGGGTATTGGTTAGGGTTAGGGTACGGCTTAGGATACGGGTTAGGGTACGTGTTAGGGTATGGCGTACGGTATGGTTTAGGGTTAGGGTTAGGGTTAGGGTTAGGTTTAGGATACGGCTTAGGGTACGGGTTAGGGAACGGGTGAGGTTACGGCGTAGGGTATAGTTTAGAGTTAGGGTTAGGGTTAGGATACGGGTTAGGGTACGGGTGAGGGTACAGCGTAGCGTATGGTTTAGGGTTAGGGTTAGGGTTAGCGTACGGCTTAGGGTACGGGTTAGGGTACGGGTGAGGGTATGGCGTAGTGTATAGGTTAGGGTTAGGTTTAGGGTTAGGGTATGGCTTAGGGTACGGGTGAGGGTACGGGTGAGGGTACTGTGTAGGGTATTGGTTATGGTTAGGGTACGGCTTAGAATACGGGTTAGGGTACGGGTTAGGGTACGGCGTAGGGTATGGGTTAGGGTTAGGGTTAGGGTTAGTGTTAGGGTTAGGGTACCGCTTAGGGTATGGGATAGGGTACGGCGTAGGGTAGCGGTTAGGGTTAGGGTTAGGGTTAGGGTTAGGGTACGGCTTAGGATACGGGTTAGGGTACGGGTGAGGGTACGGCGTAGCGTATGAGTTAGAGTTAGGTTTAGGGTTAGGGTACGGCTTAGGGTACGGGTTAGGGTACGGGTGAGGGTACGGCGTAGGTTATGGGTTAGGGTTAGGGTTAGGGTTAGGGTTAGTTTTAGGGTTAGGGATTAGGGTTAGGGTTAGGGTTAGGGTTAGGGTTAGGGTTAGGGTTAGGGTAGGGCTTAGGATACGGGTGAGGGTACTGGTGAGGGTACTGCGTAGGTTATTGGTTAGGGTTAGGGTACGGCTTAGGATACGGGTTAGGATATGGGTTAGGTTACGGCGTTGGGTATGGGTGAGGGTTAGGGTTAGGGTTAGGGTAAGGCTTTGGGTACGGGTGAGGGTACGGGTGAGGGTACGGCGTAGGGTAGAGTTTAGGGTTAGGTTTAGGGTTAGGGTACGGCTTAGGATACGGGTTAGGGTATGGGTGAGGGTACGGCGTAGCGTATGGGTTAGGGTTAGGGTTAGGGTTAGGGTTAGTTTTAGGGTTAGGGATTGGTTTAGGGTACGGGTTAGGATTAGCGTACGTGTTAGGGTTAGGGTTTGGGTTAGGGTTAGGGTACGCATTAGGGTTAAGGTGTGGGTTAGGGTTAGGGTACACGTTAGGATTAGGGTATTTATTAAACCTATCCCACTCTCTAGATAGCACTTAGCACGTAAAGGAATATTATTTAGGGTCCAGCCATGGAGAAGATTTTCGTCACTAGGATAAGATAAAGAATAAACACATTATAAAAAAATCACATTAGGATTTTCTTTTTAACCTGTTCCTTAAAACACTAGTGCTTAGGAAATCTAATGGAGGCAAAAGCAGTCAACGGTAGTTTAGGGTTAGAGTTAGGGTTAGGGTTAGTGTAAGGGTTAGGGTACGGCTTAGGGTATGGGATAGGGTATGGGTGAGGGTACGGCATAGGGTAGGGTTTAGGGTTAGGGTTAGTGTTAGGGTTAGGGTTAGGGTATGGCTTAGGGTACGGGTGAGGGTACTGTGTAGGTCATTGGTTAGGGTTAGGTTAAGGCTTAGGATACAGGTTATTGTATAGGTTAGGGTACGGCACAGGGTATGGGTAAGGGTTAGGGTTAGGGTTAGGGTTAGAGTTAGGGTACGGCTTAGGGTACGGGTTAGGGTACGGGTGAGGGTACGGCGTAGGTTATGGGTTAGGGTTAGGGTTAGGGTTAGGGTTAGTTTTAGGGTTAGGGATTGGTTTAGGGTACGGGTTAGGATTAGCATACGTGTTCGGGTTAGGGTTTTGGTTAGGGTTAGGGTACGCGTTAGGGTTAGGGTATGGGTTAGGTTTAGGGTACACTTTAGGATTAGGGTATTTATTAAACCTATCCCACTCTCTAGATACCACTTAGCACGTAAAGGAATATTATTTGGGGTTCAGCCATGGAGAAGATTTTAGTCACTAGGATAAGATAAATAATAAACACATTATAAAAAAATCATATAAGGTTTTCTTTTTAACCTGTTCTTTAAAACACTAGTGTTTAGGAAATCTAATGGAGGCAAAAGCAGTAAAGGGTAGTTTAGGGTTAGGGTTAGGGTTAGGGTTAGGGTAGGGCTTAGGATACGGGTGAGGGTACTGGTGAGGGTACTGCGTAGGTTATTGGTTAGGGTTAGGGTACGGCTTAGGATACGGGTTAGGGTATGGGTGAGGGTACGGCGTAGCGTATGGGTTAGGGTTAGGGTTAGGGTTAGGTTTAGTTTTAGGGTTAGGGATTGGTTTAGGGTACGGGTTAGGATTAGCGTACGTGTTAGGGTTAGGGTTTGGGTTAGGGTTAGGGTACGCATTAGGGTTAGGGTATGGGTTAGGGTTAGGGTACACGTTAGGATTAGGGTATTTATTAAACCTATCCCACTCTCTAGATACCACTTAGCACGTAAAGGAATATTATTTAGGGTCCAGCCATGGAGAAGATTTTCGTCACTAGGATAAGATAAAGAATAAACACATTATAAAAAAATCACATTAGGATTTTCTTTTTAACCTGTTCCTTAAAACACTAGTGCTTAGGAAATCTAATGGAGGCAAAAGCAGTCAAGGGTAGTTTAGGGTTAGGGTTAGGGTTAGGGTTAGTGTTAGGGTTAGGGTACGGCTTAGGGTATGGGATAGGGTATGGGTGAGGATACGGCATAGGGTAGGGTTTAGGGTTAAGGTTAGTGTTAGGGTTAGGGTTAGGGTATGGCTTAGGGTACGGGTGAGGATACTGTGTAGGTCATTGGTTAGGGTTAGGTTAAGGCTTAGGATACAGGTTATTGTAAGGGTTAGGGTACGGCGCAGGGTATGGGTAAGGGTTAGGGTTAGGGTTAGGGTTAGAGTTAGGGTACGGCTTAGGGTACGGGTTAGGGTACGGGTGAGGGTACGGCGTAGTGTATAGGTTAGGGTTAGGGTTAGGGTACGGCTTAGGGTACGGGTTAGGTTACGGGTGAGGGTACGGCGTAGGGTATGGGTTAGGGTTAGGGTTAGTGTTAGTGTTAGGGTTAGGGTACGGCTTAGCGTATGGGATAGGGTACGGGTGAGGGTACGGCGTACGGTAGGGATTAGGGTTAGAGTTAGGGTTAGGGTTGGGGTTAGGGTATGGCTTAGGGTACGGGTGAGGGTACGGGTGAGGGTACTGCGTAGGGTATTGGTTAGGGTTAAGATACGGCTTAGGATACGAGTGTAGGGTACGGGTTAGGGTATCGCGTAGGGTATTGGTTAGGGTTAGGTTTAGGGTTAGGGTTAGGTTTAGGGTACGGGTGAGGGTACGGGTGAGGGTACTGCGTAGGGTATTGGTTAGGGTTAGGATACGGCTTAGGATACGGTTAGGGTACGGGTTAGGGTACGGCATAGGGTATGGGTTAGGGTACGTCGTAGGGTACGGGTTAGGGTACGGTTGATGGTACGACGTAGGGTATAGGTTAGAGTTAGGGTTAGGGTACGGCTTAGGATACGGTTTAGGGTACGGGTGAGGGTACGGCGTAGCGTATGGGTTAGGGTTAGGGTTAGGGTTAAGGTTAGGGTACGGCTTAGGGTACGGGTGAGGGTACTGGTGAGTGTACTGCGTAGGTTACTGGTTAGGGTTAGGGTACGGCTTAGGATACGGGTTAGGATATGGGTTAGGTTACGGCGTTGGGTATGGGTGAGGGTTAGGGTTAGGGTTAGGGTAAGGCTTTGGGTATGGGTTAGGGTACGGGTGAGGGTACGGCGTAGGTTATGGGTTAGGGTTAGGGTTAGTGTTAGGGTTAGGGTACGGCTTAGGCTATGGGATAGGGTATGGGTGAGGGTACGGCATAGGGTAGGGTTTAGGGTTAGGGTTAGTGTTAGGGTTAGGGTTAGGGTATGGCTTAGGGTACGGGTGAGGGTACTGTGTAGGTCATTGGTTAGGGTTAGGTTAAGGCTTAGGATACAGGTTATTGTATGGGTTAGGGTACGGCGCAGGGTATGGGTAAGGGTTAGGGTTAGGGTTAGGGTTAGATTTAGGGTACGGCTTAGGGTACGGGTTAGGGTACGGGTGAGGGTACGGCGTAGTGTATAGGTTAGGGTTAGGGTTAGGTTACGGCTTAGGGTACGGGTTAGGTTACGAGTGAGGGTACGGCGTAGGGTATGGGTTAGGGTTAGGGTTAGTGTTAGTGTTAGGGTTAGGGTACGGCTTAGCGTATGGGATAGGGTACGGGTGAGGGTACGGCGTAGCGTATGGTTTAGGGTTAGGGTTAGGGTTAGGGTTAGGGTTAGGGTTACGGTACGTCTAAGGTTACGTGTTAGGGTACGGGTGCGGGTACAGCGTAGGTTATGGGTTAGGGTTAGGGTTAGGGTTAGGGTTAGGGTACGGCTTAGGGTACGGGTTAGGGTACGGGTGAGGGTACGGCGTAGTGTATAGGTTAGGGTTAGGGTTAGGGTACGGCTTAGGGTACGGGTTAGGTTACGGGTGAGGGTACGGCGTAGGGTATGGTTTAGGGTACGGGTGAGGGTACGGCGTAGCGTATGGGATAGGGTACGGTTGAGGGTACGGCGTAGGGTAGGGGTTAGGGTTAGAGTTAGGGTTAGGGTTGGGGTTAGGGTACGGCTTAGTTTATGGGATAGGGTACAGGTGAGGGTATGGCATAGGGTAGGGGTTAGGGTTAGGGTTAGGGTTAGGGTTAGGGTTAGGGTACGGCTTAGGGTACGGGTGAGGGTATGGGTGAGGATACTGCGTAGGGTATTGGTTAGGGTTAAGGTACGGCTTAGGATACGGGTTAGGGTACGTGTTAGGGTATGGCGTACGGTATGGGTTAGGGTTAGGGTTAGGGTTAGGGTTAGGGTACGGCTTAGGGTACGGGTTAGGGTACGGGTGAGGTTACGGCGTAGGGTATAGTTTAGAGTTAGGGTTAGGGTTAGGGTACGGCTTAGGATACGGGTTAGGGTACGGGTGAGGGTACGGCGTAGCGTATGGTTTAGGGTTAGGGTTAGGGTTAGGGTACGGCTTAGGATACGGGTTAGGGTACGGGTGAGGGTACGGGTGAGGGTACGGCGTAGGTTATGGGTTAGGGTTAGGGTTAGGGTTAGGGTTAGTTTTAGGGTTAGGGATTGGTTTAGGGTATGGGTTAGGATTAGCATACTTGTTCGGGTTAGGGTTTTGGTTAGGGTTAGGGTACGCGTTAGGGTTAGGGTATGGGTTAGGTTTAGGGTACACTTTAGGATTAGGGTATTTATTAAACCTATCCCACTCTCTAGATACCACTTAGCACGTAAAGGAATATTATTTGGGGTTCAGCCATGGAGAAGATTTTAGTCACTAGGATAAGATAAAGTATAAACACATTATAAAAAAATCACATAAGGTTTTCTTTTTAACCTGTTCCTTTAAACACTAGTGTTTAGGAAATCTACTGGAGGCAAAAACAGTAAAGGGTAGTTTAGGGTTAGGGTTAGGGTTAGGGTTAGGGTAGGGCTTAGGATACGGGTGAGGGTACTGGTGAGGGTACTGCGTAGGTTATTGGTTAGGGTTAGGGTACGGCTTAGGATACGGGTTAGGATATGGGTTAGGTTACGGCGTTGGGTATGGGTGAGGGTTAGGGTTAGGGTTAGGGTAAGGCTTTGGGTACGGGTTAGGGTACGGGTGAGGGTACGGCGTAGGGTAGAGGTTATGGTTAGGTTTAGGGTTAGGGTACGGCTTAGGATACGGGTTAGGGTATGGGTGAGGGTACGGCGTAGCGTATGGGTTAGGGTTAGGGTTAGGGTTAGGGTTAGTTTTAGGGTTAGGGCTTGGTTTATGGTACAGCTTAGGATTAGCGTACGTGTTAAGGTTAGGGTTTGGGTTAGGGTTAGGGTACGCATTAGGGTTAGGGTATGGGTTAGGGTTAGGGTACACGTTAGGATTAGGGTATTTATTAAACCTATCCCACTCTCTAGATACCACTTAGCACGTAAAGGAATATTATTTAGGGTCCAGCCATGGAGAAGATTTTCGTTACTAGGATAAGATAAAGAATAAACACATTATAAAAAAATCACATTAGGATTTTCTTTTTAACCTGTTCCTTAAAACACTCGTGCTTAGGAAATCTAATGGAGGCAAAAGCAGTCAAGGGTAGTTTAGGGTTAGGGTTAGGGTTAGGGTTAGTGTTAGGGTTAGGGTACGGCTTAGGGTATGGGATAGGGTATGGGTGAGGGTACGGCATAGGGTAGGGTTTAGGGTTAGGGTTAGTGTTAGGGTTAGGGTTAGGGTATGGCTTAGGGTACGGGTGAGGGTACTGTGTAGGTCATTGGTTAGGGTTAGGTTAAGGCTTAGGCTACAGGTTATTGTATGGGTTAGGGTACGGCGCAGGGTATGGCTAACGGTTAGGGTTAGGGTTAGGGTTAGAGTTAGGGTACGGCTTAGGGTACGGGTTAGGGTACGGGTGAGGGTACGGCGTAGGGTATGGGTTAGGGTTAGGGTTAGGGTTAGGGTTAGTGTTAGTGTTAGGGTTAGGGTACGGCTTAGCGTATGGGATAGGGTACGGGTGAGGGTACGGCGTAGGGTAGGGGTTAGGGTTAGAGTTAGGGTTAGGGTTGGGGTTAGGGTATGGCTTAGGGAACGGGTGAGGGTATGGGTGAGGATACAGCATAGGGTATTGGTTAGGGTTAGGGTACGGCTTAGGTTACGGTTTAGGGTACGTGTTAGGGTATGGCGTACGGTATGGGTTAGGGTTAGGGTTAGGGTTAGGGTTAGGGTTAGGGTACGGCTGAGGGTACGTGTTAGGGTACGGGTGAGGTTACGGCGTAGGGTATAGTTTAGGGTTAGGGTTAGGGTTAGGGTTAGGGTTAGTGTACGGCTTAGGGTACGGGTGAGGGTATGGGTGAGGATATTGCGTAGGGTATTGGTTAGGGTTACGGTACGTCTTAGGATACGGGCTAGGGTACGGGTGAGGGTACGGCGTAGGTTATGGGTTAGGGTTAGGGTTAGTGTTAGGGTTATGGTACGGCTTAGGTTATGGGATAGGGTACAGGTGAGGGTATGGCATAGGGTAGGGTTTAGGGTTAGGGTTAGGGTTAGGTTTAGGGTTAGGGTACGGCTTAGGTACGGGTGAGGGTATGGGTGAGGATACTGCATAGGGTATTGGTTAGGGTTAGGGTACGGCTTAGGATATGGGTTAGGGTACATGTTAGGGTATGGCGTACGGTATGGGTTAGGGTTAGGGTTAGGGTTAGGTTTAGGGTACGACTTAGGGTACGGGTTACGGTACGAGTGAGGGTATGGCGTAGTGTATAGGTTAGGGTTAGGGTTAGGGTTAGGGTACGGCTTAGGGTACGGGTTAGGGTACGGGTGAGGTTACGGAGTAGGGTATAGTTTAGGGTTAGGGTTAGGGTTAGGGTACGGCTTAGGATATGGGTTACGGTACGGGTGAGGGTACGGCGTAGCGTATGGTTTAGGGTTAGGGTTAGGGTTAGTGTACGGCTTAGGGTACGGGTTAGGGTACGGGTGAGGGTACGGTGTAGGTTATGGGTTAGGGTTAGGGTTAGGGTTAGGGTTAGTTTTAGGGTTAGGGATTGGTTTAGGGTACGGGTTAGGATTAGCATACGTGTTCGGGTTAGGGTTTTGGTTAGGGTTAGGGTACGTGTTAGGGTTAGGGTATGGGTTAGGTTTAGGGTACACTTTAGGATTAGGGTATTTATTAAACCTATCCCACTCTCTAGATACCACTTAGCACGTAAAGGAATATTATTTGGGGTTCAGCCATGGAGAAGATTTTAGTCACTAGGATAAGATAAAGAATAAACACATTATAAAAAAATCACATAAGGTTTTCTTTTTAACCTGTTCCTTAAAACACTAGTGTTTAGGAAATCTAATGGAGGCAAAAGCAGTAAAGGGTAGTTTAGGGTTAGGGTTAGGGTTAGGGTTAGGGTAGGGCTTAGGATACGGGTGAGGGTACTGGTGAGGGTACTGCGTAGGTTATTGGTTAGGGTTAGGGTACGGCTTAGGATACGGGTTAGGATATGGGTTAGGTTACGGCGTTGGGTATGGGTGGGGGTTAGGGTTAGGGTTAGGGTAAGGCTTTGGGTACGGGTGAGGGTACGGGTGAGGGTACGGCGTAGGGTAGAGGTTAGGGTTAGGTTTAGGATTAGGGTACGGCTTAGGATACGGGTTAGGGTATGGGTGAGGGTACGGCGTAGCGTATGGGTTAGGGTTAGGGTTAGGTTTAGGGTTAGTTTTAGGGTTAGGGATTGGTTTAGGGTACGGGTTAGGATTAGCGTACGTGTTAGGGTTAGGGTTTGGGTTAGGGTTAGGGTACGCATTAGGGTTAGGGTATGGGTTAGGGTTAGGGTACACGTTAGGATTAGGGTATTTATTAAACCTATCCCACTCTCTAGATACCACTTAGCACGTAAAGGAATATTATTTAGGGTCCAGCCATGGAGAAGATTTTCGTCACTAGGATAAGATAAAGAATAAACACATTATAAAAAAATCACATTAGGATTTTCTTTTTAACCTGTTCCTTAAAACACTAGTGCTTAGGAAATCTAATGGAGGCAAGAGCAGTCAAGGGAAGTTTAGGGTTAGGGTTAGGGTTAGGGTTAGTGTTAGGGTTAGGGTACGGCTTAGGGTATGGGATAGGGTATGGGTGAGGGTACGGCATAGGGTAGGGTTTAGGGTTAGGGTTAGGGTTAGGGTATGGCTTAGGGTACGGGTGAGGGTACTGTGTAGGTCATTGGTTAGGGTTAGGTTAAGGCTTAGGATATAGTTTATTGTATGGGTTAGGGTACGGCGCAGGGTATGGCTAAGGGTTAGGGTTAGGGTTAGGGTTAGAGTTAGGGTACGGCTTAGGGTACGGGTTAGGGTACGGGTGAGGGTACGGCGTAGTGTATAGGTTAGGGTTAGGATTAGGGTACGGCTTAGGGTACGGGTTAGGTTACGGGTGAGGGTACGGCGTAGGGTATGGGTTAGGGTTAGGGTTAGGGTTAGTGTTAGAGTTAGCGTTAGGGTACGGCTTAGCGTATGGGATAGGGTACGGGTGAGGGTACGGCGTAGGGTAGGGGTTAGGGTTAGAGTTAGGGTTAGGGTTGGGGTTAGGGTACGGCTTAGGGTACGGGTGAGGGTACGGGTGAGGGTACTGCGTAGGGTATTGGTTAGGGTTAGGATATGGCTTAGGATACGGGTTAGGGTACGGGTTAGGGTATGGCTTAGGGTATGGGTTAGGGTTAGGGTTAGGGTTAGGGTTAGGGTACGGCTTAGGATACGGGTTAGGGTACGGGTGAGGGTACGGCGTAGCGTATGGGTTAGGGTTAGGTTTAGGGTACGTCTTAGGCTACGGGTTAGGGTACGGGTGAGGGTACGGCGTAGGGTAAGGGTTAGGGTTAGGTTTAGGGTTAGGGTTAGTTTTAGGGTTAGGGATTGGTTTAGGGTACGGGTTAGGATTAGCGTACGTGTTAGGGTTAGGTTTTGGGATAGGGTTAAGGTACGCGTTAGGGTTAGGGTACACGTTAGGATTAGGGTATTTATTAAACCTATCCCACTCTCTAGATACCACTTAGCACGTAAAGGAATATTATTAGGGATCCAGCCATGGAGAAGATTTTAGTCACTAGGATAAGATAAAGAATAAACACATTATAAAAAAATCACATTAGGATTTTCTTTTTAACCTGTTCCTTAAAACACTAGTGCTTAGGAAATCTAATAGAGGCAAAAGCAATCAAGGGTAGTTTAGGGTTAGGGTTAGGGTTAGGGTTAGTGTTAGGGTTAGGGTACGGCTTAGGGTATGGGATAGGGTACGGGTGAGGGTACGGCGTAGGGTAGGGGTTAGGGTTAGGGTTAGGGTTATGGTTAGGGTATGGCTTAGGGTACGGGTGAGGGTACGGGTGAGGGTACTGCGTAGGGTATTGGTTAGGGTTAGGGTACGGCTTAGGATACGTGTTAGGGTACGGGTTAGGGTACGGCGTAGAGTGTGGGTTAGGGTTAGGGTTAGTGTTAGGGTTAGGGTTACGGTACGTCTTAGGGTACGTGTTAGGGTACGGGTGAGGGTACGGCGTAGGTTATGGGTTAGGGTTAGGGTTAGGGTTAGGGTACGGCTTAGGATACGGGTTAGGGTATGGGTGAGGGTACGGCGTAGGTTATGGATTAGGGTTAGGGTTAGTGTTAGGGTAATGGTACGGCTTAGGTTATGGGATAGGGTACAGGTGAGGGTATGGCATAGGGTAGGGGTTAGGGTTAGGTTTAGGGTTAGGGTTAGGGTTAGGGTACGCCTTAGGGTACGGGTGAGGGTATGGGTGAGGATACTGCGTAGTGTATTGGTTAGGGTTAGGGTACGGCTTAGGATACGGGTTAGGGTACGTGTTAGGGTATGGCGTACGATATGGGTTAGGGTTAGGGTTAGGGTTAGGGTTAGGGTTAGGGTTAGGGTACGGCTTAGGGTACGGGTTAGGGTACGGGTGAGGTTACGGCGTAGGGTATAGTTTAGGGTTAGGGTTAGGGTTAGGGTACGGCTTAGGGTACGGGTTAGGGTACGGGTGAGGGTATGGCGTAGTGTATAGGTTAGGGTTAGGGTTAGGGTTAGGGTATGGCTTAGGGTACGGGTGAGGGTACGGGTGAGGGTACTGTGTAGGGTATTGGTTATGGTTAGGGTACGGCTTAGAATACGGGTTAGGGTACGGTTTAGGGTACGGCGTAGGGTATGGGTTAGGGTTAGGGTTAGGGTTAGGTTTAGGGTTAGTGTTAGGTTTAGGGTACCGCTTAGGGTATGGGATAGGGTATGGCATAGGGTAGCGGTTAGGGTTAGGGTTAGGGTTAGGGTAGGGCTTAGGATACGGGTGAGGTTACTGGTGAGGGTACTGCGTAGGTTATTGGTTAGGGTTAGGGTGCGGCTTAGGATACGGGTTAGGATATGGGTTAGGTTACGGCGTTGGGTATGGGTGAGGGTTAGGGTTAGGGTAAGGCTTTGGGTACGGGTTAGGGTACGGGTGAGGGTACGGCGTAGGGTAGAGGTTAGGGTTAGGTTTAGGGTTAGGGTACGGCTTAGGATACGGGTTAGGGTATGGGTGAGGGTACGGCTTAGCGTATGGGTTAGGGTTAGGGTTAGGGTTAGGGTTAGTTTTAGGGTTAGGGATTGGTTTAGGGTACGGGTTAGGATTAGCGTACGTGTTAGGGTTAGGGTTTGGGTTAGGGTTAGGGTACGCGTTAGGGTTAGGGTATGGGTTAGGGTTAGGGTACGCGTTAGGATTAGGTTATTTATTAAACCTATCCCACTCTCTAGATACCACTTAGCACGTAAAGGAATATTATTTAGGGTCCAGCCATGGAGAATATTTTCGTCACTAGGATAAGATAAAGAATAATCACATTATAAAAAAATCACATTAGGATTTTCTTTTTAACCTGTTCCTTAAAACACTACTGCTTAGGAAATCTAATGGAGGCAAAAGCAGTCAAGGGTAGTTTAGGGTTAGGGTTAGGGTTAGGGTTAGTGTTAGGTTTAGGGTACGGCTTAGGGCATGGGACAGGGTATGGGTGAGGGTACGGCATAGGGTAGGGTTTAGGGTTAGGGTTAGTGTTAGGGTTAGGGTTAGGGTATGGCTTAGGGTACGGGTGAGGGTACTGTGTAGGTCATTGGTTAGGGTTAGGTTAAGGCTTAGGATACAGGTTATTGTATGGGTTAGGGTACGGCGCAGGGTATGGGTAAGGGTTAGGGTTAGGGTTAGGGTTAGAGTTAGGGTACGGCTTAGGGTACGGGTTAGGGTACGGGTGAGGGTATGGCGTAGTGTATAGGTTAGGGTTAGGGTTAGGGTACGGCTTAGGGTACGGGTTAGGTTACGGGTGAGGGTACGGCGTAGCGTATGGGTTAGGGTTAGGGTTAGGTTTAGTGTTAGTGTTAGGGTTAGGGTACGGCTTAGCGTATGGGATAGGGTACGGGTGAGGGTACGGCGTAGGGTAGGGGTTAGGGTTAGAGTTAGGGTTAGGGTTGGGGATAGGGTACGGCTTAGGGTACGGGTGAGGGTACGGGTGAGGGTACTGCGTAGGGTATTGGTTAGGGTTAGGATACGGCTTAGGATACGGGTTAGGATACGGGTTAGGGTATGGCGTAGGGTATGTGTTAGGGTTAGGGTTAGGGTTAGGGTTAGGGTTAGGGTACGGCTTAGGATACCGGTTAGGGTACGGGTGAGGGTACGGCGAAGCGTATGGGTTAGGGTTAGGGTTAGGGTACGTCTTAGGCTACGGGTTAGGGTACGGGTGAGGGTACGGCGTAGGGTAAGGGTTAGGGTTAGTGTTAGGGTTAGGGTTAGTTTTAGGGTTAGGGATTGGTTTAGGGTACGGCTTAGGATTAGCGTACGTGTTAGGGTTAGGTTTTGGGTTAGGGTTAGGGTACGCGTTAGGGTTAGGGTATGGGTTAGGGTTAGGGTACACGTTAGGATTAGGGTATTTATTAAACCTATCCCACTCTCTAGATACCACTTAGCACGTAAAGGAATATTATTAGGGATCCAGCCATGGAGAAGATTTTAGTCACTAGGATAAGATAAAGAATAAACACATTATAAAAAAATCACATTAGGATTTTCTTTTTAACCTGTTCCTTAAAACACTAGTGCTTAGGAAATCTAATAGAGGCAAAAGCAATCAAGGGTAGTTTAGGGTTAGGGTTAGGGTTAGGGTTAGTGTTAGGGTTAGGGTACGGCTTAGGATACGGGTTAGGATATGGGTTAGGTTACGGCGTTGGGTATGGGTGAGGGTTAGGGTTAGGGTTAGGGTAAGGCTTTGGGTACGGGTTAGGGTACGGGTGAGGGTACGGCGTAGGGTAGAGGTTAGGGTTAGGTTTAGGGTTAGGGTACGGCTTAGGATACGGGTTAGGGTATGGGTGAGGGTACGGCGTAGCGTATGGGTTAGGGTTAGGGTTAGGGTTAGGGTTAGTTTTAGGGTTAGGGATTGGTTTAGGGTACGGGTTAGGGTTAGGGTTAGGGTTAGGGTTAGGGTTAGGGTTAGTGTTAGTGTTAGGGTTAGGGTACGGCTTAGCGTATGGGATAGGGTACGGGTGAGGGTACGGGTGAGGGTACGGGTGAGGGTACTGCGTAGGGTATTGGTTAGGGTTAGGATATGGCTTAGGATACGGGTTAGGGTACGGGTTAGGGTATGGCGTAGGGTATGGGTTAGGGTTAGGGTTAGGGTACGTCTTAGAGTACGGGTTAGGGTACGGGTGAGGGTACGGCGTAGGGTAAGGGTTAAGGTTAGGGTTAGGGTTAGGGTTAGTTTTAGGGTTAGCGATTGGTTTAGGGTACGGGTTAGGGTTAGGGTTAGGGTTAGGGTTAGGGTTAGGGTTAGGGTTAGGGTTAGGGTTAGGGTATGGGGTAGGGTTAGGGTACACGTTAGGATTAGGGTATTTATTAATCCTATCCCACTCTCTAGATACCACTTAGCACGTAAAGGAATATTATTAGGGATCCAGCCATGGAGAAGATTTTAGTCACTAGGATAAGATAAAGAATAAACACATTATAAAAAAATCACATTAGGATTTTCTTTTTAACCTGTTCCTTAAAACACTAGTGCTTAGGAAATCTAATAGAGGCAAAAGCAATCAAGGGTAGTTTAGGGTTAGGGTTAGGGTTAGGGTTAGTGTTAGGGTTAGGGTATGGCTTAGGGTACGGGTGAGGGTACGGGTGAGGGTACTGGGTAGGGTATTGGTTAGGGTTAGGGTACGGCTTAGGATACGTGTTAGGGTACGGGTTAGGGTACGGCGTAGAGTGTGGGTTAGGGTTAGGGTTAGTGTTAGGGTTAGGGTTACCGTACGTCTTAGGGTACGTGTTAGGGTACGGGTGAGGGTACGGCGTAGGTTATGGGTTAGGGTTAGGGTTAGGGTACGTCTTAGGATACGGGTTAGGGTATGGGTGAGGGTACGGCGTAGGTTATGGGTTAGGGTTATGGTTAGTGTTAGGGTTATGGTACGGCTTAGGTTATGGGATAGGGTACAGGTGAGGGTATGGCATAGGGTAGGGGTTAGGGTTAGGTTTAGGGTTAGGGTTAGGGTTAGGGTACGCCTTAGGGTACGGGTGGGGGTATGGGTGAGGATACTGCGTAGGGTATTGGTTAGGGTTAGGGTACGGCTTAGGATACGGGTTAGGGTACGTGTTAGGGTATGGCGTACGCTATGGGTTAGGGTTAGGGTTAGGGTTAGGGTTAGGGTTAGGGTACGGCTTAGGGTACGGGTTAGGGTACGGGTGAGGTTACGGCGTAGGGTATAGTTTAGGGTTAGGGTTAGGGTTAGGGTACGGTTTAGGGTACGGGTTAGGGTACGGGTGAGGGTATGGCGTAGTGTATAGGTTAGGGTTAGGGTTAGGGTATGGCTTAGGGTACGGATGAGGGTACGGGTGAGGGTACTGTGTAGGGTGTTGGTTATGGTTAGGGTACGGCTTAGGGTAAGGGTTAGGGTACGGGTGAGGGTATGGCGTAGTGTATAGGTTAGGGTTAGGGTTAGGGTTAGGGTACGGCTTAGGGTATGGGATAGGGTACGGGTGAGGGTACGGCGTAGGGTAGGGGTTAGGTTTAGGGTTAGGGTTAGTGTTAGGGTTAGGGTACGGCTTAGGGTATGGGATAGGTTACGGGTGAGTTTACGGCGTAGGGTAGGGGTTAGGGTTAGGTTTAGGGTTAGTGTTAGGTTTAGGGTACCGCTTAGGGTATGGGATAGGGTACGGCGTAGGGTAGCGGTTAGGGTTAGGGTTAGGGTTAGGGTTAGGGTACGGCTTAGGATACGGTTTAGGGTACGGGTGAGGGTACGGCGTAGGTTATGGGTTAGGGTTAGGGTTAGGGTTAGGGTTAGGGTTAGGGTTAGTTTTAGGGTTAGGGATTGGTTTAGGGTACGGGTTAGGATTAGCATACTTGTTCGGGTTAGGGTTTTGGTTAGGGTTAGGGTACGCGTTAGGGTTAGGGTATGGGTTAGGTTTAGGGTACACGTTAGGCTTAGGGTATTTATTAAACCTATCCCACTCTCTAGATAACACTTAGCACGTAAAGGAATATTATTTGGGGTTCAGCCATGGAGAAAATTTTAGTCACTAGGATAAGATAAAGAATAAACACATTATAAAAAAATCACATAAGGTTTTCTTTTTAACCTGTTCCTTAAAACACTAGTGTTTAGGAAATCTAATGGAGGCAAAAGCAGTAAAGGGTAGTTTAGGGTTAGGGTTAGGGTTAGGGTTAGGGTAGGGCTTAGGATACGGGTGAGGTTACTGGTGAGGGTACTGCGTAGGTTATTGGTTAGGGTTAGGGTACGGCTTAGGATACGGGTTAGGATATGGGTTAGGTTACGGCGTTGGGTATGGGTGAGGGTTAGGGTTAGGGTTAGGGTAAGGCTTTGGGTACGGGTTACGGTACGGGTGAGGGTACGGCGTAGGGTAGGGGTTAGGGTTAGGTTTAGGGTTAGGGTACGGCTTAGGATACGGGTTAGGGTATGGGTGAGGGTACGGCGTAGCGTATGGGTTAGGGTTAGGGTTAGGGTTAGGGTTAGTTTTAGGGTTAGGGATTGGTTTAGGGTACGGGTTAGGATTAGCGTACGTGTTAGGGTTAGGGTTTGGGTTAGGGTTAGGGTACGCGTTAGGGTTAGGGTATGGGTTAGGGTTAGGGTACGCGTTAGGATTAGGGTATTTATTAAACCTATCCCACTCTCTAGATACCACTTAGCACGTAAAGGAATATTATTTAGGGTCCAGCCATGGAGAAGATTTTAGTCACTAGGATAAGATAAAGAATAAACACATTATAAAAAAATAACATTAGGATTTTCTTTTTAACCTGTTCCTTAAAACACTAGTGCTTAGGAAATCTAATGGAGGCAAAAGCAGTCAAGGGTAGTTTAGGGTTAGGGTTAGGGTTAGGGTTAGTGTTAGGGTTAGGGTACGGCTTAGGGTATGGGATAGGGTATGGGTGAGGGTACGGCATAGGGTAGGGTTTAGGGTTAGGGTTAGTGTTAGGGTTAGGGTTAGGGTATGGCTTAGGGTTCGGGTGAGGGTACTGTGTAGGTCATTGGTTAGGGTTAGGTTAAGGCTTAGGATACAGGTTATTGTATGGGTTAGGGTACGGCGCAGGGTATAGGTAAGGGTTAGGGTTAGGGTTAGGGTTAGAGTTAGGGTACGGCTTAGGGTACGGGTTAGGGTACGGGTGAGGGTACGGCGTAGTGTATACATTAGGGTTAGGGTTAGGGTACGGCTTAGGGTACGGGTTAGGTTACGGGTGAGGGTACGGCGTAGGGTATGGGTTAGGGTTAGGGTTAGGGTTAGTGTTAGTGTTAGGGTTAGGGTACGGCTTAGCGTATGGGATAGGGTACGGGTGAGGGTACGGCGTAGGGTATTGGTTAGGGTTAGGATATGGCTTAGGATACGGGTTAGGGTACGGGTTAGGGTATGGCGTAGGGTATGGGTTAGGGTTAGGGTTAGGGTACGTCTTAGAGTACGGTTTAGGGTACGGGTGAGGGTACGGCGTAGGGTAAGGGTTAAGGTTAGGGTTAGGGTTAGGGTTAGTTTTAGGGTTAGCGATTGGTTTAGGGTACGGGTTAGGGTTAGGGTTAGGGTTAGGGTTAGGGTTAGGGTTAGGGTTAGGGTTAGGGTTAGGGTATGGGGTAGGGTTAGGGTACACGTTAGGATTAGGGTATTTATTAATCCTATCCCACTCTCTAGATACCACTTAGCACGTAAAGGAATATTATTAGGGATCCAGCCATGGAGAAGATTTTAGTCACTAGGATAAGATAAAGAATAAACACATTATAAAAAAATCACATTAGGATTTTCTTTTTAACCTGTTCCTTAAAACACTAGTGCTTAGGAAATCTAATAGAGGCAAAAGCAATCAAGGGTAGTTTAGGGTTAGGGTTAGGGTTAGGGTTAGTGTTAGGGTTAGGGTATGGCTTAGGGTACGGGTGAGGGTACGGGTGAGGGTACTGGGTAGGGTATTGGTTAGGGTTAGGGTACGGCTTAGGATACGTGTTAGGGTACGGGTTAGGGTACGGCGTAGAGTGTGGGTTAGGGTTAGGGTTAGTGTTAGGGTTAGGGTTACCGTACGTCTTAGGGTACGTGTTAGGGTACGGGTGAGGGTACGGCGTAGGTTATGGGTTAGGGTTAGGGTTAGGGTACGTCTTAGGATACGGGTTAGGGTATGGGTGAGGGTACGGCGTAGGTTATGGGTTAGGGTTATGGTTAGTGTTAGGGTTATGGTACGGCTTAGGTTATGGGATAGGGTACAGGTGAGGGTATGGCATAGGGTAGGGGTTAGGGTTAGGTTTAGGGTTAGGGTTAGGGTTAGGGTACGCCTTAGGGTACGGGTGAGGGTATGGGTGAGGATACTGCGTAGGGTATTGGTTAGGGTTAGGGTACGGCTTAGGATACGGGTTAGGGTACGTGTTAGGGTATGGCGTACGCTATGGGTTAGGGTTAGGGTTAGGGTTAGGGTTAGGGTTAGGGTACGGCTTAGGGTACGGGTTAGGGTACGGGTGAGGTTACGGCGTAGGGTATAGTTTAGGGTTAGGATTAGGGTTAGGGTACGGCTTAGGGTACGGGTTAGGGTACGGGTGAGGGTATGGCGTAGTGTATAGGTTAGGGTTAGGGTTAGGGTATGGCTTAGGGTACGGGTGAGGGTACGGGTGAGGGTACTGTGTAGGGTGTTGGTTATGGTTAGGGTACGGCTTAGGGTAAGGGTTAGGGTACGGGTGAGGGTATGGCGTAGTGTATAGGTTAGGGTTAGGGTTAGGGTTAGGGTACGGCTTAGGGTATGGGATAGGGTACGGGTGAGGGTACGGCGTAGGGTAGGGGTTAGGTTTAGGGTTAGGGTTAGTGTTAGGGTTAGGGTACGGCTTAGGGTATGGGATAGGTTACGGGTGAGTTTACGGCGTAGGGTAGGGGTTAGGGTGAGGTTTAGGGTTAGTGTTAGGTTTAGGGTACCGCTTAGGGTATGGGATAGGGTACGGCGTAGGGTAGCGGTTAGGGTTAGGGTTAGGGTTAGGGTTAGGGTACGGCTTAGGATACGGTTTAGGGTACGGGTGAGGGTACGGCGTAGGTTATGGGTTAGGGTTAGGGTTAGGGTTAGGGTTAGGGTTAGGGTTAGTTTTAGGGTTAGGGATTGGTTTAGGGTACGGGTTAGGATTAGCATACTTGTTCGGGTTAGGGTTTTGGTTAGGGTTAGGGTACGCGTTAGGGTTAGGGTATGGGTTAGGTTTAGGGTACACGTTAGGATTAGGGTATTTATTAAACCTATCCCACTCTCTAGATACCACTTAGCACGTAAAGGAATATTATTTGGAATTCAGCCATGGAGAAAATTTTAGTCACTAGGATAAGATAAGGAATAAACATATTATAAAAAAATCACATAAGGTTTTCTTTTTAACCTGTTCCTTAAAACACTAGTGTTTAGGAAATCTAATGGAGGCAAAAGCAGTAAAGGGTAGTTTAGGGTTAGGGTTAGGGTTAGGGTTAGGGTAGGGCTTAGGATACGGGTGAGGTTACTGGTGAGGGTACTGCGTAGGTTATTGGTTAGGGTTAGGGTACGGCTTAGGATACGGGTTAGGATATGGGTTAGGTTACGGCGTTGGGTATGGGTGAGGGTTAGGGTTAGGGTTAGGGTAAGGCTTTTGGTACGGGTTAGGGTACGGGTGAGGGTACGGCGTAGGGTAGGGGTTAGGGTTAGGTTTAGGGTTAGGGTACGGCTTAGGATACGGGTTAGGGTATGGGTGAGGGTACGGCGTAGCGTATGGGTTAGGGTTAGGGTTAGGGTTAGGGTTAGTTTTAGGGTTAGGGATTGGTTTAGGGTACGGGTTAGGATTAGCGTACGTGTTAGGGTTAGGGTTTAGGTTAGGGTTAGGGTACGCGTTAGGGTTAGGGTATGGGTTAGGGTTAGGGTACGCGTTAGGATTAGGGTATTTATTAAACCTATCCCACTCTCTAGATACCACTTAGCACGTAAAGGAATATTATTTAGGGTCCAGCCATGGAGAAGATTTTAGTCACTAGGATAAGATAAAGAATAAACACATTATAAAAAAATCACATTAGGATTTTCTTTTTAACCTGTTCCTTAAAACACTAGTGCTTAGGAAATCTAATGGAGGCAAAAGCAGTCAAGGGTAGTTTAGGGTTAGGGTTAGGGTTAGGGTTAGTGTTAGGGTTAGGGTACGGCTTAGGGTATGGGATAGGGTATGGGTGAGGGTACGGCATAGGGTAGGGTTTAGGGTTAGGGTTAGTGTTAGGGTTAGGGTTAGGGTATGGCTTAGGGTACGGGTGAGGGTACTGTGTAGGTCATTGGTTAGGGTTAGGTTAAGGCTTAGGATACAGGTTATTGTATGGGTTAGGGTACGGCGCAGGGTATGGGTAAGGGTTAGGGTTAGGGTTAGGGTTAGAGTTAGGGTACGGCTTAGGGTACGGGTTAGGGTACGGGTGAGGGTACGGCGTAGTGTATAGGTTAGGGTTAGGGTTAGGGTACGGCTTAGGGTACGGGTTAGGTTACGGGTGAGGGTACGGCGTAGGGTATGGGTTAGGGTTAGGGTTAGGGTTAGTGTTAGTGTTAGGGTTAGGGTACGGCTTAGCGTATGGGATAGGGTACGGGTTAGGGTACGGCGTAGGGTAGGGGTTAGGGTTAGAGTCAGGGTTAGGGTTGGGGTTAGGGTACGGCTTAGGGTACGGGTGAGGGTACTGCGTAGGGTATTGGTTAGGGTTAGGATATGGCTTAGGATACGGGTTAGGGTACGGGTTAGGGTATGGCGTAGGGTATGGGTTAGGGTTAGGGTTAGGGTACGTCTTAGAGTACGGGTTAGGGTACGGGTGAGGGTACGGCGTAGGGTAAGGGTTAAGGTTAGGGTTAGGGTTAGGGTTAGTTTTAGGGTTAGCGATTGGTTTAGGGTACGGGTTAGGATTAGCGTACGTGTTAGGGTTAGGTTTTGGGTTAGGGTTAGGGTACGCGTTAGGGTTAGGGTATGGGGTAGGGTTAGGGTACACGTTAGGATTAGGGTATTTATTAATCCTATCCCACTCTCTAGATACCACTTAGCACGTAAAGGAATATTATTAGGGATCCAGCCATGGAGAAGATTTTAGTCACTAGGATAAGATAAAGAATAAACACATTATAAAAAAATCACATTAGGATTTTCTTTTTAACCTGTTCCTTAAAACACTAGTGCTTAGGAAATCTAATAGAGGCAAAAGCAATCAAGGGTACTTTAGGGTTAGGGTTAGGGTTAGGGTTAGTGTTAGGGTTAGGGTATGGCTTAGGGTACGGGTGAGGGTACGGGTGAGGGTACTGGGTAGGGTATTGGTTAGGGTTAGGGTACGGCTTAGGATACGTGTTAGGGTACGGGTTAGGGTACGGCGTAGAGTGTGGGTTAGGGTTAGGGTTAGTGTTAGGGTTAGGGTTACCGTACGTCTTAGGGTACGTGTTAGGGTACGGGTGAGGGTACGGCGTAGGTTATGGGTTAGGGTTAGGGTTAGGGTACGTCTTAGGATACGGGTTAGGGTATGGGTGAGGGTACGGCGTAGGTTATGGGTTAGGGTTATGGTTAGTGTTAGGGTTATGGTACGGCTTAGGTTATGGGATAGGGTACAGGTGAGGGTATGGCATAGGGTAGGGGTTAGGGTTAGGTTTAGGGTTAGGGTACGCCTTAGGGTACGGGTGAGGGTATGGGTGAGGATACTGCGTAGGGTATTGGTTAGGGTTAGGGTACGGCTTAGGATACGGGTTAGGGTACGTGTTAGGGTATGGCGTACGCTATGGGTTAGGGTTAGGGTTAGGGTTAGGGTTAGGGTTAGGGTACGGCTTAGGGTACGGGTTAGGGTACGGGTGAGGTTACGGCGTAGGGTATAGTTTAGGGTTAGGGTTAGGGTTAGGGTACGGCTTAGGGTACGGGTTAGGGTACGGGTGAGGGTATGGCGTAGTGTATAGGTTAGTGTTAGGGTTAGGGTATGGCTTAGGGTACGGGTGAGGGTACGGGTGAGGGTACTGTGTAGGGTGTTGGTTATGGTTAGGGTACGGCTTAGAATACGGGTTAGGGTACGGTTTAGGGTACGGCGTAGGGTATGGGTTAGGGTTAGGGTTAGGGTTAGGGTTAGGGTTAGGGTACGGCTTAGGGTACGGGTTAGGGTACGGGTGAGGGTACGGCGTAGTGTATAGGTTAGGGTTAGGGTTAGGGTTAGGGTACGGCTTAGGGTACGGGTTAGGGTACGGGTGAGGGTACGGCGTAGTGTATGGGTTAGGGTTAGGGTTAGGGTTAGGGTTAGTTTTAGGGTTAGGGATTGGTTTAGGGTACGGGTTAGGATTAGCGTACGTGTTAGGGTTAGGGTTTGGGTTAGGGTTAGGGTACGTGTTAGGGTTAGGGTATGGGTTAGGGTTAGGGTACACGTTATGATTAGGGTATTTATTAAACCTATCCCACTCTCTAGATACCACTTAGCACGTAAAGGAATATTATTTGGGGTCGAGCCATGGAGAAGATTTTAGTCACTAGGATCAGATAAAGAATAAACACATTATAAAAAAATTACATTAGGATTTTCTTTTTAACCTGTTCTTTAAAACACTAGTGTTTAGGAAATCTAAAGGAGGCAAAAGCAGTAAAGGGTAGTTTAGGGTTAGGGTTAGGGTTAGGGTTAGGGTAGGGCTTAGGATACGGGTGAGGGTACTGGTGAGGGTACTGCGTAGGTTATTGGTTAGGGTTAGGGTACGGCTTAGGATACGGGTTAGGATATGGGTTAGGTTACGGCGTTGGGTATGGGTGAAGGTTAGGGTTAGGGTTAGGGTAAGGCTTTGGGTAAAGGTTAGGGTACGGGTGAGGGTACGGCGTAGGGTAGAGGTTAGGGTTAGGTTTAGGGTTAGGGTACGGCTTAGGATACGGGTTAGGGTATGGGTGAGGGTACGGCGTAGCGTATGGGTTAGGGTTAGGGTTAGGGTTAGGGTTAGTTTTAGGGTTAGGGATTGGTTTAGGGTACGGGTTAGGATTAGTGTACGTGTTAGGGTTAGGGTTTGGGTTAGGGTTAGGGTACGCAATAGGGTTAGGGTGTGGGTTAGGGTTAGGGTACACGTTAGGATTAGGGTATTTATTAAACCTATCCCACTCTCTAGATACCATTTAGCACGTAAAGGAATATTATTTAGGGTCCAGCCATGGAGAAGATTTTCGTTACTAGGATAAGATAAAGAATAAACACATTATAAAAAAATCACATTAGGATTTTCTTTTTAACCTGTTCCTTAAAACACTAGTGCTTAGGAAATCTAATGGAGGCAAAAGCAGTCAAGGGTAGTTTAGGGTTAGGGTTAGGGTTAGGGTTAGTGTTAGGGTTAGGGTACGGCTTAGGGTATGGGATAGGGTACGGGTGAGGGTACGGCGTAGGGTAGGGGTTAGGGTTAGGGTTAGTGTTAGGGTTAGGGTTAGGGTATGGCTTAGGGTACGGGTGAGGGTACTGTGTAGGTCATTGGTTAGGGTTAGGTTAAGGCTTAGGATACAGGTTATTGTATGGGTTAGGGTACGGTGCAGGGTATGGGTAAGGGTTAGGGTTAGGGTTAGAGTTAGGGTACGGCTTAGGGTACGGGTTAGGGTACGGGTGAGGGTACGGCGTAGTGTATAGGTTAGGGTTAGGGTTAGGGTACGGCTTAGGGTACGGGTTAGGTTACGGGTGAGGGTACGGCGTAGGGTATGGTTTAGGGTTAGGGTTAGGGTTAGTGTTAGTGTTAGGGTTAGGGTACGGCTTAGCGTATGGGATAGGGTACGGGTGAGGGTACGGCGTAGGGTAGGGGTTAGGGTTAGAGTTAGGGTTAGGGTTGGGGTTAGGGTACGGCTTAGGGTACGGGTGAGGGTACGGGTGAGGGTACTGCGTAGGGTATTGCTTAGGGTTAGGATATGGCTTAGGATACGGGTTAGTGTACGGGTTAGGGTATGGCGTAGGGTATGGGTTAGGGTTAGGGTTAGGGTTAGGGTTAGGGTTAGGGTACGGCTTAGGATACGGGTTAGGGTACGGGTGAGGGTACGGCGTAGTGTATGGGTTAGGGTTAGTGTTAGGGTACGTCTTAGGGTACGGGTTAGGGTACGGGTGAGGGTAGGGCGTAGGTTATGGGTTAGGGTTAGGGTTAGGGTTAGGGTTAGGGTACGTCTTAGGATACGGGTTAGGGTATGGGTGAGGGTACGGCGTAGGTTATGGGTTAGGGTTATGGTTAGTGTTAGGGTTATGGTACGGCTTAGGTTATGGGATAGGGTACAGGTGAGGGTATGGCATAGGGTAGGGGTTAGGGTTAGGTTTAGGGTTAGGGTTAGGGTTAGGGTACGCCTTAGGGTACGGGTGAGGGTATGGGTGAGGATACTGCGTAGGGTATTGGTTAGGGTTAGGGTACGGCTTAGGATACGGGTTAGGGTACGTGTTAGGGTATGGCGTACGCTATGGGTTAGGGTTAGGGTTAGGGTTAGGGTTAGGGTTAGGGTACGGCTTAGGGTACGGGTTAGGGTACGGGTGAGGTTACGGCGTAGGGTATAGTTTAGGGTTAGGGTTAGGGTTAGGGTACGGCTTAGGGTACGGGTTAGGGTACGGGTGAGGGTATGGCGTAGTGTATAGGTTAGGGTTAGGGTTAGGGTATGGCTTAGGGTACGGGTGAGGGTACGGGTGAGGGTACTGTGTAGGGTGTTGGTTATGGTTAGGGTACGGCTTAGAATACGGGTTAGGGTACGGTTTAGGGTACGGGTGAGGGTACGGCGTAGTGTATAGGTTAGGGTTAGGGTTAGGGTTAGGGTACGTCTTAGGGTACGGGTTAGGGTACGGGTGAGGGTACGGCGTAGTGTATGGGTTAGGGTTAGGGTTAGGGTTAGGGTTAGTTTTAGGGTTAGGGATTGGTTTAGGGTACGGGTTAGGATTAGCGTACGTGTTAGGGTTTGGGTTTGGGTTAGGGTTAGGGTACGTGTTAGGGTTAGGGTATGGGTTAGGGTTAGGGTACACGTTATGATTAGGGTATTTATTAAACCTATCCCACTCTCTAGATACCACTTAGCACGTAAAGGAATATTATTTGGGGTCCAGCCATGGAGAAGATTTTAGTCAATAGGATAAGATAAAGAATAAACACATTATAAAAAAATCACATTAGGATTTTCTTTTTAACCTGTTCTTTAAAACACTAGTGTTTAGGAAATCTAAAGGAGGCAAAAGCAGTAAAGGGTAGTTTAGGGTTAGGGTTAGGGTTAGGGTTAGGGTAGGGCTTAGGATACGGGTGAGGGTACTGGTGAGGGTACTGCGTAGGTTATTGGTTAGGGTTAGGGTACGGCTTAGGATACGGGTTAGGATATGGGTTAGGTTACGGCGTTGGGTATGGGTGAGGGTTAGGGTTAGGGTTAGGGTAAGGCTTTGGGTACGGGTTAGGGTACGGGTGAGGGTACGGCGTAGGGTAGAGGTTAGGGTTAGGTTTAGCGTTAGGGTACGGCTTAGGATACGGGTTAGGGTATGGGTGAGGGTACGGCGTAGCGTATGGGTTAGGGTTAGGGTTAGGGTTAGGGTTAGTTTTAGGGTTAGGGATTGGTTTAGGGTACGGGTTAGGATTAGTGTACGTGTTAGGGTTAGGGTTTGGGTTAGGGTTAGGGTACGCAATAGGGTTAGGGTATGGGTTAGGGTTAGGGTACACGTTAGGATTAGGGTATTTATTAAACCTATCCCACTCTCTAGATACCACTTAGCACGTAACGAATATTATTAGGGATACAGCCATGGAGAAGATTTTAGTCACTAGGATAAGATAAAGAATAAACACATTATAAAAAAATCACATTAGTATTTTCTTTTTAACCTGTTCCTTAAAACACTAGTGCTTCGGAAATCTAATAGAGGCAAAAGCAATCAAGGGTAGTTTAGGGTTAGGGTTAGGGTTAGGGTTAGTGTTAGGTTTAGGGTACAGCTTAGGGTATGGGATAGGGTACGGGTGAGGGTACGGCGTAGGGTAGGGGTTAGGGTTAGGGTTAGGGTTAGGGTACGGCTTAGGGTACGGGTGAGGGTACGGGTGAGGGTACTGTTTAGGGTTTTGGTTATGGTTAGGGTACGGCTTAGAATACGGGTTAGGGTACGGTTTAGGGTACGGCGTAGGGTATGGGTTAGGGTTAGGGTTAGGGTTAGGGTTAGGGTTAGGGTACGGCTTAGGGTACGGGTTAGGGTACGGGTGAGGGTACGGCGTAGGTTATGGGTTAGGGTTAGGGTTAGGGTTAGGGTTAGTTTTAGGGTTAGGGATTGGTTTAGGGTAAGGTTTAGGATTAGCATACTTGTTCGGGTTAGGGTTTTGGTTACGGTTAGGGTACGCGTTAGGGTTAGGGTATGGGTTAGGTTTAGGGTACACGTTAGGATTAGGGTATTTATTAAACCTATCCCACTCTCTAGATACCACTTAGCACGTAAAGGAATATTATTTAGGGTCCAGCCATGGAGAAGATTTTCGTCACTAGGATAAGATAAAGAATAAACACATTATAAAAAAATCACATTAGGATTTTCTTTTTAACCTGTTCCTTAAAACACTCGTGCTTAGGAATTCTAATGGAGGCAAAAGCAGTCAAGGGTAGTTTAGGGTTAGGGTTAGGGTTAGGGTTAGTGTTAGGGTTAGGGTACGGCTTAGGGTATGGGATAGGGTATGGGTGAGGGTACGGCATAGGGTAGGGTTTAGGGTTAGGGTTAGTGTTAGGGTTAGGGTCAGGGTATGGCTTAGGGTACGGGTGAGGGTACTGTGTAGGTCATTGGTTAGGGTTAGGTTAAGGCTTAGGATACAGGTTATTGTATGGGTTAGGGTACGGCGCAGGGTATGGGTAAGGGTTAGGGTTAGGGTTAGGGTTAGAGTTAGGGTACGGCTTAGGGTACGGGTTAGGGTACGGGTGAGGGTACGGCGTAGTGTATAGGTTAGGGTTAGGGTTAGGGTACGGCTTAGGGTACGGGTTAGGTTACGGGTGAGGGTACGGCGTAGGGTATGGGTTAGGGTTAGGGTTAGGGTTAGTGTTAGTGTTAGGGTTAGGGTACGGCTTAGTGTATGGGATAGGGTACGGGTGAGGGTACGGCGTAGGGTAGGGGTTAGGGTTAGAGTCAGGGTTAGGGTTGGGGTTAGGGTACGGCTTAGGGTACGGGTGAGGGTACGGGTGAGGGTACTGCGTAGGGTATTGGTTAGGGTTAGGATATGGCTTAGGATACGGGTTAGGGTACGGGTTAGGGTATGGCGTAGGGTATGGGTTAGGGTTAGGGTTAGGGTTAGGGTTAGGGTTAGGGTACGGCTTAGGATACGGGTTAGAGTACGGGTGAGGGTACGGCGTAGCGTATGGGTTAGGGTTAGGGTTAGGGTACGTCTTACAGTACGGGTTAGGGTACGGGTGAGGGTACGGCGTAGGGTAAGGGTTAAGGTTAGGGTTAGGGTTAGGGTTAGTTTTAGGTTTAGCGATTGGTTTAGGGTACGGGTTAGGATTAGCGTACGTGTTAGGGTTAGGTTTTGGGTTAGGGTTAGGGTACGCGTTAGGGTTAGGGTATGGGGTAGGGTTAGGGTACACGTTAGGATTAGGGTATTTATTAAACCTATCCCACTCTCTAGATACCACTTAGCACGTAAAGGAATATTATTAGGGATCCAGCCATGGAGAAGATTTTAGTCACTAGGATAAGATAAAGAATAAACACATTATAAAAAAATCACATTAGGATTTTCTTTTTAACCTGTTCCTTAAAACACTAGTGCTTAGGAAATCTAATAGAGGCAAAAGCAATCAAGGGTAGTTTAGGGTTAGGGTTAGGGTTAGGGTTAGTGTTAGGGTTAGGGTATGGCTTAGGGTACGGGTGAGGGTACGGGTGAGGGTACTGGGTAGGGTATTGGTTAGGGTTAGGGTACGGCTTAGGATACGTGTTAGGGTACGGGTTAGGGTACGGCGTAGAGTGTGGGTTAGGGTTAGGGTTAGTGTTAGGGTTAGGGTTACCGTACGTCTTAGGGTACGTGTTAGGGTACGGGTGAGGGTAGGGCGTAGGTTATGGGTTAGGGATAGGGTTAGGGTTAGGGTTAGGGTACGTCTTAGGATACGGGTTAGGGTATGGGTGAGGGTACGGCGTAGGTTATGGGTTAGGGTTATGGTTAGTGTTAGGGTTATGGTACGGCTTAGGTTATGGGATAGGGTACAGGTGAGGGTATGGCATAGGGTAGGGGTTAGGGTTAGGTTTAGGGTTAGGGTTAGGGTTAGGGTACGCCTTAGGGTACGGGTGAGGGTATGGGTGAGGATACTGCGTAGGGTATTGGTTAGGGTTAGGGTACGGCTTAGGATACGGGTTAGGGTACGTGTTAGGGTATGGCGTACGCTATGGGTTAGGGTTAGGGTTAGGGTTAGGGTTAGGGTTAGGGTACGGCTTAGGGTACGGGTTAGGGTACGGGTGAGGTTACGGCGTAGGGTATAGTTTAGGGTTAGGGTTAGGGTTAGGGTACGGCTTAGGGTACGGGTTAGGGTACGGGTGAGGGTATGGCGTAGTGTATAGGTTAGGGTTAGGGTTAGGGTATGGCTTAGGGTACGGGTGAGGGTACGGGTGAGGATACTGTGTAGGGTGTTGGTTATGGTTAGGGTACGGCTTAGAATACGGGTTAGGGTACGGTTTAGGGTACGGCGTAGGGTATGGGTTAGGGTTAGGGTTAGGGTTAGGGTACGGCTTAGGGTACGGGTTAGGGTACGGGTGAGGGTACGGCGTAGTGTATAGGTTAGGGTTAGGGTTAGGGTTAGGGTACGTCTTAGGGTACGGGTTAGGGTACGGGTGAGGGTACGGCGTAGTGTATGGGTTAGGGTTAGGGTTAGGGTTAGGGTTAGTTTTAGGGTTAGGGATTGGTTTAGTGTACGGGTTAGGATTAGCGTACGTGTTCGGGTTAGGGTTTGGGTTAGGGTTAGGGTACGTGTTAGGGTTAGGGTATGGGTTAGGGTTAGGGTACACGTTATGATTAGGGTATTTATTAAACCTATCCCACTCTCTAGATACCACTTAGCACGTAAAGGAATATTATTTGGGGTCCAGCCATGGAGAAGATTTTAGTCAATAGGATAAGATAAAGAATAAACACATTATAAAAAAATCACATTAGGATTTTCTTTTTAACCTGTTCTTTAAAACACTAGTGTTTAGGAAATCTAAAGGAGGCAAAAGCAGTAAAGGGTAGTTTAGGGTTAGGGTTAGGGTTAGGGTTAGGGTAGGGCTTAGGATACGGGTGAGGGTACTGGTGAGGGTACTGCGTAGGTTATTGGTTAGGGTTAGGGTACGGCTTAGGATACGGGTTAGGATATGGGTTAGGTTACGGCGTTGGGTATGGGTGAGGGTTAGGGTTAGGGTTAGGGTAAGGCTTTGGGTACGGGTTAGGGTACGGGTGAGGGTACGGCGTAGGGTAGAGGTTAGGGTTAGGTTTAGGGTTAGGGTACGGCTTAGGATACGGGTTAGGGTATGGGTGAGGGTACGGCGTAGCGTATGGGTTAGGGTTAGGGTTAGGGTTAGGGTTAGGGTTAGTTTTAGGGTTAGGGATTGGTTTAGGGTACGGGTTAGGATTAGTGTACGTGTTAGGGTTAGGGTTTGGGTTAGGGTTAGGGTACGCAATAGGGTTAGGGTATGGGTTAGGGTTAGGGTACACGTTAGGATTAGGGTATTTATTAAACCTATCCCACTCTCTAGATACCACTTAGCACGTAACGAATATTATTAGGGATACAGCCATGGAGAAGATTTTAGTCACTAGGATAAGATAAAGAATAAACACATTATAAAAAAATCACATTAGTATTTTCTTTTTAACCTGTTCCTTAAAACACTAGTGCTTCGGAAATCTAATAGAGGCAAAAGCAATCAAGGGTAGTTTAGGGTTAGGGTTAGGGTTAGGGTTAGTGTTAGGTTTAGGGTACGGCTTAGGGTATGGGATAGGGTACGGGTGAGGGTACGGCGTAGGGTAGGGGTTAGGGTTAGGGTTAGGGTTAGGGTACGGCTTAGGGTACGGGTGAGGGTACGGGTGAGGGTACTGTTTAGGGTTTTGGTTATGGTTAGGGTACGGCTTAGAATACGGGTTAGGGTACGGTTTAGGGTACGGCGTAGGGTATGGGTTAGGGTTAGGGTTAGGGTTAGGGTTAGGGTTAGGGTACGGCTTAGGGTACGGGTTAGGGTACGGGTGAGGGTACGGCGTAGGTTATGGGTTAGGGTTAGGGTTAGGGTTAGGGTTAGTTTTAGGGTTAGGGATTGGTTTAGGGTAAGGTTTAGGATTAGCATACTTGTTCGGGTTAGGGTTTTGGTTACGGTTAGGGTACGCGTTAGGGTTAGGGTATGGGTTAGGTTTAGGGTACACGTTAGGATTAGGGTATTTATTAAACCTATCCCACTCTCTAGATACCACTTAGCACGTAAAGGAATATTATTTAGGGTCCAGCCATGGAGAAGATTTTCGTCACTAGGATAAGATAAAGAATAAACACATTATAAAAAAATCACATTAGGATTTTCTTTTTAACCTGTTCCTTAAAACACTCGTGCTTAGGAATTCTAATGGAGGCAAAAGCAGTCAAGGGTAGTTTAGGGTTAGGGTTAGGGTTAGGGTTAGTGTTAGGGTTAGGGTACGGCTTAGGGTATGGGATAGGGTATGGGTGAGGGTACGGCATAGGGTAGGGTTTAGGGTTAGGGTTAGTGTTAGGGTTAGGGTCAGGGTATGGCTTAGGGTACGGGTGAGGGTACTGTGTAGGTCATTGGTTAGGGTTAGGTTAAGGCTTAGGATACAGGTTATTGTATGGGTTAGGGTACGGCGCAGGGTATGGGTAAGGGTTAGGGTTAGGGTTAGGGTTAGAGTTAGGGTACGGCTTAGGGTACGGGTTAGGGTACGGGTGAGGGTACGGCGTAGTGTATAGGTTAGGGTTAGGGTTAGGGTACGGCTTAGGGTACGGGTTAGGTTACGGGTGAGGGTACGGCGTAGGGTATGGGTTAGGGTTAGGGTTAGGGTTAGTGTTAGTGTTAGGGTTAGGGTACGGCTTAGTGTATGGGATAGGGTACGGGTGAGGGTACGGCGTAGGGTAGGGGTTAGGGTTAGAGTCAGGGTTAGGGTTGGGGTTAGGGTACGGCTTAGGGTACGGGTGAGGGTACGGGTGAGGGTACTGCGTAGGGTATTGGTTAGGGTTAGGATATGGCTTAGGATACGGGTTAGGGTACGGGTTAGGGTATGGCGTAGGGTATGGGTTAGGGTTAGGGTTAGGGTTAGGGTTAGGGTTAGGGTACGGCTTAGGATACGGGTTAGAGTACGGGTGAGGGTACGGCGTAGCGTATGGGTTAGGGTTAGGGTTAGGGTACGTCTTACAGTACGGGTTAGGGTACGGGTGAGGGTACGGCGTAGGGTAAGGGTTAAGGTTAGGGTTAGGGTTAGGGTTAGTTTTAGGTTTAGCGATTGGTTTAGGGTACGGGTTAGGATTAGCGTACGTGTTAGGGTTAGGTTTTGGGTTAGGGTTAGGGTACGCGTTAGGGTTAGGGTATGGGGTAGGGTTAGGGTACACGTTAGGATTAGGGTATTTATTAAACCTATCCCACTCTCTAGATACCACTTAGCACGTAAAGGAATATTATTAGGGATCCAGCCATGGAGAAGATTTTAGTCACTAGGATAAGATAAAGAATAAACACATTATAAAAAAATCACATTAGGATTTTCTTTTTAACCTGTTCCTTAAAACACTAGTGCTTAGGAAATCTAATAGAGGCAAAAGCAATCAAGGGTAGTTTAGGGTTAGGGTTAGGGTTAGGGTTAGTGTTAGGGTTAGGGTATGGCTTAGGGTACGGGTGAGGGTACGGGTGAGGGTACTGGGTAGGGTATTGGTTAGGGTTAGGGTACGGCTTAGGATACGTGTTAGGGTACGGGTTAGGGTACGGCGTAGAGTGTGGGTTAGGGTTAGGGTTAGTGTTAGGGTTAGGGTTACCGTACGTCTTAGGGTACGTGTTAGGGTACGGGTGAGGGTAGGGCGTAGGTTATGGGTTAGGGATAGGGTTAGGGTTAGGGTTAGGGTACGTCTTAGGATACGGGTTAGGGTATGGGTGAGGGTACGGCGTAGGTTATGGGTTAGGGTTATGGTTAGTGTTAGGGTTATGGTACGGCTTAGGTTATGGGATAGGGTACAGGTGAGGGTATGGCATAGGGTAGGGGTTAGGGTTAGGTTTAGGGTTAGGGTTAGGGTTAGGGTACGCCTTAGGGTACGGGTGAGGGTATGGGTGAGGATACTGCGTAGGGTATTGGTTAGGGTTAGGGTACGGCTTAGGATACGGGTTAGGGTACGTGTTAGGGTATGGCGTACGCTATGGGTTAGGGTTAGGGTTAGGGTTAGGGTTAGGGTTAGGGTACGGCTTAGGGTACGGGTTAGGGTACGGGTGAGGTTACGGCGTAGGGTATAGTTTAGGGTTAGGGTTAGGGTTAGGGTACGGCTTAGGGTACGGGTTAGGGTACGGGTGAGGGTATGGCGTAGTGTATAGGTTAGGGTTAGGGTTAGGGTATGGCTTAGGGTACGGGTGAGGGTACGGGTGAGGGTACTGTGTAGGGTGTTGGTTATGGTTAGGGTACGGCTTAGAATACGGGTTAGGGTACGGTTTAGGGTACGGCGTAGGGTATGGGTTAGGGTTAGGGTTAGGGTTAGGGTACGGCTTAGGGTACGGGTTAGGGTACGGGTGAGGGTACGGCGTAGTGTATAGGTTAGGGTTAGGGTTAGGGTTAGGGTACGTCTTAGGGTACGGGTTAGGGTACGGGTGAGGGTACGGCGTAGTGTATGGGTTAGGGTTAGGGTTAGGGTTAGGGTTAGTTTTAGGGTTAGGGATTGGTTTAGGGTACGGGTTAGGATTAGCGTACGTGTTAGGGTTAGGGTTTGGGTTAGGGTTAGGGTACGTGTTAGGGTTAGGGTATGGGTTAGGGTTAGGGTACACGTTATGATTAGGGTATTTATTAAACCTATCCCACTCTCTAGATACCACTTAGCACGTAAAGGAATATTATTTGGGGTCCAGCCATGGAGAAGATTTTAGTCAATAGGATAAGATAAAGAATAAACACATTATAAAAAAATCACATTAGGATTTTCTTTTTAACCTGTTCTTTAAAACACTAGTGTTTAGGAAATCTAAAGGAGGCAAAAGCAGTAAAGGGTAGTTTAGGGTTAGGGTTAGGGTTAGGGTTAGGGTAGGGCTTAGGATACGGGTGAGGGTACTGGTGAGGGTACTGCGTAGGTTATTGGTTAGGGTTAGGGTACGGCTTAGGATACGGGTTAGGATATGGGTTAGGTTACGGCGTTGGGTATGGGTGAGGGTTAGGGTTAGGGTTAGGGTAAGGCTTTGGGTACGGGTTAGGGTACGGGTGAGGGTACGGCGTAGGGTAGAGGTTAGGGTTAGGTTTAGGGTTAGGGTACGGCTTAGGATACGGGTTAGGGTATGGGTGAGGGTACGGCGTAGCGTATGGTTTAGGGTTAGGGTTAGGGTTAGGGTTAGTTTTAGGGTTAGGGATTGGTTTATGGTACGGGTTAGGATTAGTGTACGTGTTAGGGTTAGGGTTTGGGTTAGGGTTAGGGTACGCAATAGGGTTAGGGTATGGGTTAGGGTTAGGGTACACGTTAGGATTAGGGTATTTATTAAACCTATCCCACTCTCTAGATACCACTTAGCACGTAACGAATATTATTAGGGATACAGCCATGGAGAAGATTTTAGTCACTAGGATAAGATAAAGAATAAACACATTATAAAAAAATCACATTAGTATTTTCTTTTTAACCTGTTCCTTAAAACACTAGTGCTTAGGAAATCTAATAGAGGCAAAAGCAATCAAGGGTAGTTTAGTGTTAGGGTTAGGGTTAGGGTTAGTGTTAGGTTTAGGGTACGGCTTAGGGTATGGGATAGGGTACGGGTGAGGGTACGGCGTAGGGTAGGGGTTAGGGTTAGGGTTAGGGTTAGGGTACGGCTTAGGGTACGGGTGAGGGTACGGGTGAGGGTACTGTTTAGGGTTTTGGTTATGGTTAGGGTACGGCTTAGAATACGGGTTAGGGTACGGTTTAGGGTACGGCGTAGGGTATGGGTTAGGGTTAGGGTTAGGGTTAGGGTACGGCTTAGGGTACGGGTTAGGGTACGGGTGAGGGTACGGCGTAGGTTAAGGGTTAGGGTTAGGGTTAGGGTTAGGGTTAGTTTTAGGGTTAGGGATTGGTTTAGGGTAAGGTTTAGGATTAGCATACTTGTTCGGGTTAGGGTTTTGGTTACGGTTAGGGTACGCGTTAGGGTTAGGGTATGGGTTAGGTTTAGGGTACACGTTAGGATTAGGGTATTTATTAAACCTATCCCACTCTCTAGATACCACTTAGCACGTAAAGGAATATTATTTAGGGTCCAGCCATGGAGAAGATTTTCGTCACTAGGATAAGATAAAGAATAAACACATTATAAAAAAATCACATTAGGATTTTCTTTTTAACCTGTTCCTTAAAACACTCGTGCTTAGGAATTCTAATGGAGGCAAAAGCAGTCAAGGGTAGTTTAGGGTTAGGGTTAGGGTTAGGGTTAGTGTTAGGGTTAGGGTACGGCTTAGGGTATGGGATAGGGTATGGGTGAGGGTACGGCATAGGGTAGGGTTTAGGGTTAGGGTTAGTGTTAGGGTTAGGGTCAGGGTATGGCTTAGGGTACGGGTGAGGGTACTGTGTAGGTCATTGGTTAGGGTTAGGTTAAGGCTTAGGATACAGGTTATTGTATGGGTTAGGGTACGGCGCAGGGTATGGGTAAGGGTTAGGGTTAGGGTTAGGGTTAGAGTTAGGGTACGGCTTAGGGTACGGGTTAGGGTACGGGTGAGGGTACGGCGTAGTGTATAGGTTAGGGTTAGGGTTAGGGTACGGCTTAGGGTACGGGTTAGGTTACGGGTGAGGGTACGGCGTAGGGTATGGGTTAGGGTTAGGGTTAGGGTTAGTGTTAGTGTTAGGGTTAGGGTACGGCTTAGCGTATGGGATAGGGTACGGGTGAGGGTACGGCGTAGGGTAGGGGTTAGGGTTAGAGTCAGGGTTAGGGTTGGGGTTAGGGTACGGCTTAGGGTACGGGTGAGGGTACGGGTGAGGGTACTGCGTAGGGTATTGTTTAGGGTTAGGATATGGCTTAGGATACGGGTTAGGGTACGGGTTAGGGTATGGCGTAGGGTATGGGTTAGGCTTAGGGTTAGGGTTAGGGTTAGGGTTAGGGTACGGCTTAGGATACGGGTTAGAGTACGGGTGAGGGTACGGCGTAGCGTATGGGTTAGGGTTAGGGTTAGGGTACGTCTTACAGTACGGGTTAGGGTACGGGTGAGGGTACGGCGTAGGGTAAGGGTTAAGGTTAGGGTTAGGGTTAGGGTTAGTTTTAGGGTTAGCGATTGGTTTAGGGTACGGGTTAGGATTAGCGTACGTGTTAGGGTTAGGTTTTGGGTTAGGGTTAGGGTACGCGTTAGGGTTAGGGTATGGGGTAGGGTTAGGGTACACGTTAGGATTAGGGTATTTATTAAACCTATCCCACTCTCTAGATACCACTTAGCACGTAAAGGAATATTATTAGGGATCCAGCCATGGAGAAGATTTTAGTCACTAGGATAAGATAAAGAATAAACACATTATAAAAAAATCACATTAGGATTTTCTTTTTAACCTGTTCCTTAAAACACTAGTGCTTAGGAAATCTAATAGAGGCAAAAGCAATCAAGGGTAGTTTAGGGTTAGGGTTAGGGTTAGGGTTAGTGTTAGGTTTAGGGTATGGCTTAGGGTACGGGTGAGGGTACGGGTGAGGGTACTGGGTAGGGTATTGGTTAGGGTTAGGGTACGTCTTAGGATACGTGTTAGGGTACGGGTTAGGGTACGGCGTAGAGTGTGGGTTAGGGTTAGGGTTAGTGTTAGGGTTAGGGTTACCGTACGTCTTAGGGTACGTGTTAGGGTACAGGTGAGGGTACGGCGTAGGTTATGGGATAGGGTTAGGGTTAGGGTTAGGGTTAGGGTACGTCTTAGGATACGGGTTAGGGTATGGGTGAGGGTACGGCGTAGGTTATGGGTTAGGGTTATGGTTAGTGTTAGGGTTATGGTACGGCTTAGGTTATGGGATAGGGTACAGGTGAGGGTATGGCATAGGGTAGGGGATAGGGTTAGGTTTAGGGTTAGGGTTAGGGTTAGGGTACGCCTTAGGGTACGGGTGAGGGTATGGGTGAGGATACTGCGTAGGGTATTGGTTAGGGTTAGGGTACGGCTTAGGATACGTGTTAGGGTACGTGTTAGGGTATGGCGTACGCTATGGGTTAGGGTTAGGGTTAGGGTTAGGGTTAGGGTTAGGGTACGGCTTAGGGTACGGGTTAGGGTACGGGTGAGGTTACGGCGTAGGGTATAGTTTAGGGTTAGGGTTAGGGTTAGGGTACGGCTTAGGGTACGGGTTAGGGTACGGGTGAGGGTATGGCGTAGTGTATAGGTTAGGGTTAGGGTTAGGGTATGGCTTAGGGTACGGGTGAGGGTACGGGTGAGGGTACTGTGTAGGGTGTTGGTTATGGTTAGGGTACGGCTTAGAATACGGGTTAGGGTACGGTTTAGGGTACGGCGTAGGGTATGGGTTAGGGTTAGGGTTAGGGTTAGGGTACGGCTTAGGGTACGGGTTAGGGTACGGGTGAGGGTACGGCGTAGTGTATAGGTTAGGGTTAGGGTTAGGGTTAGGGTACGGCTTAGGGTACGGGTTAGGGTACGGGTGAGGGTACGGCATAGTGTATGGGTTAGGGTTAGGGTTAGGGTTAGGGTTAGTTTTAGGGTTAGGGATTGGTTTAGGGTACGGGTTAGGATTAGCGTACGTGTTAGGGTTAGGGTTTGGGTTAGGGTTAGGGTACGTGTTAGGGTTAGGGTATGGGTTAGGGTTAGGGTACACGTTATGATTAGGGTATTTATTAAACCTATCCCACTCTCTAGATACCACTTAGCACGTAAAGGAATATTATTTGGGGTCCAGCCATGGAGAAGATTTTAGTCACTAGGATAAGATAAAGAATAAACACATTATAAAAAAATCACATTAGGATTTTCTTTTTAACCTGTTCTTTAAAACACTAGTGTTTAGGAAATCTAAAGGAGGCAAAAGCAGTAAAGGGTAGTTTAGGGTTAGGGTTAGGGTTAGGGTTAGGGTAGGGCTTAGGATACGGGTGAGGGTACTGGTGAGGGTACTGCGTAGGTTATTGGTTAGGGTTAGGGTACGGCTTAGGATACGGGTTAGGATATGGGTTAGGTTACGGCGTTGGGTATGGGTGAGGGTTAGGGTTAGGGTTAGGGTAAGGCTTTGGGTACGGGTTAGGGTACGGGTGAGGGTACGGCGTAGGGTAGAGGTTAGGGTTAGGTTTAGGGTTAGGGTACGGCTTAGGATACGGGTTAGGGTATGGGTGAGGGTACGGCGTAGCGTATGGGTTAGGGTTAGGGTTAGGGTTAGGGTTAGTTTTAGGGTTAGGGATTGGTTTAGGGTACGGGTTAGGATTAGTGTACGTGTTAGGGTTAGGGTTTGGGTTAGGGTTAGGGTACGCAATAGGGTTAGGGTGTGGGTTAGGGTTAGGGTACACGTTAGGATTAGGGTATTTATTAAACCTATCCCACTCTCTAGATACCATTTAGCACGTAAAGGAATATTATTTAGGGTCCAGCCATGGAGAAGATTTTCGTTACTAGGATAAGATAAAGAATAAACACATTATAAAAAAATCACATTAGGATTTTCTTTTTAACCTGTTCCTTAAAACACTAGTGCTTAGGAAATCTAATGGAGGCAAAAGCAGTCAAGGGTAGTTTAGGGTTAGGGTTAGGGTTAGGGTTAGTGTTAGGGTTAGGGTACGGCTTAGGGTATGGGATAGGGTACGGGTGAGGGTACGGCGTAGGGTAGGGGTTAGGGTTAGGGTTAGTCTTAGGGTTAGGGTTAGGGTATGGCTTAGGGTACGGGTGAGGGTACTGTGTAGGTCATTGGTTAGGGTTAGGTTAAGGCTTAGGATACAGGTTATTGTATGGGTTAGGGTACGGTGCAGGGTATGGGTAAGGGTTAGGGTTAGGGTTAGGGTTAGAGTTAGGGTACGGCTTAGGGTACGGGTTAGGGTACGGGTGAGGGTACGGCGTAGTGTATAGGTTAGGGTTAGGGTTAGGGTACGGCTTAGGGTACGGGTTAGGTTACGGGTGAGGGTACGGCGTAGGGTATGGTTTAGGGTTAGGGTTAGGGTTAGTGTTAGTGTTAGGGTTAGGGTACGGCTTAGCGTATGGGATAGGGTACGGGTGAGGGTACGGCGTAGGGTAGGGGTTAGGGTTAGAGTTAGGGTTAGGGTTGGGGTTAGGGTACGGCTTAGGGTACGGGTGAGGGTACGGGTGAGGGTACTGCGTAGGGTATTGGTTAGGGTTAGGATATGGCTTAGGATACGGGTTAGTGTACGGGTTAGGGTATGGCGTAGGGTATGGGTTAGGGTTAGGGTTAGGGTTAGGGTTAGGGTTAGGGTTAGGGTACGGCTTAGGATACGGGTTAGGGTACGGGTGAGGGTACGGCGTAGTGTATGGGTTAGGGTTAGTGTTAGGGTACGTCTTAGGGTACGGGTTAGGGTACGGGTGAGGGTACGGTGTAGGGTAAGGGTTAGGGTTAGGGTTAGGGTTAGGGGTAGTTTTAGGGTTAGGGTTTGGTTTAGGGTACGGGTTAGGATTAGCGTACGTGTTAGGGTTAGCTTTTGGGTTAGGGTTAGGGTACGCGTTAGGGTTACGGTATGGGTTAGGGTTAGGGTACACGTTAGGATTATGGTATTTATTAAACCTATCCCACTCTCTAGATACCACTTAGCACGTAACGAATATTATTAGGGATACAGCCATGGAGAAGATTTTAGTCACTAGGATAAGATAAAGAATAAACACATTATAAAAAAATCACATTAGTATTTTCTTTTTAACCTGTTCCTTAAAACACTAGTGCTTAGGAAATCTAACAGAGGCAAAAGCAATCAAGGGTAGTTTAGGGTTAGGGTTAGGGTTAGGGTTAGTGTTAGGTTTAGGGTAGGGCTTAGGGTATGGGATAGGGTACGGGTGAGGGTACGGCGTAGGGTAGGGGTTAGGGTTAGGGTTAGGGTTAGGGTACGGCTTAGGGTACGGGTGAGGGTACTGTTTAGGGTATTGGTTATGGTTAGGGTACGGCTTAGAATACGGGTTAGGGTACGGTTTAGGGTACGGCGTAGGGTATGGTTTAGGGTTAGGGTTAGAGTTAGGGTTAGGGTTAGGGTACGGCTTAGGGTACGGGTTAGGGTACGGGTGAGGGTACGGCGTAGGTTATGGGTTAGGGTTAGGGTTAGGGTTAGGGTTAGTTTTAGGGTTAGGGATTGGTTTAGGGTAAGGTTTAGGATTAGCATACTTGTTCGGGTTAGGGTTTTGGTTAGGGTTAGGGTACGCGTTAGGGTTAGGGTATGGGTTAGGTTTAGGGTACACGTTAGGATTAGGGTATTTATTAAACCTATCCCACTCTCTAGATACCACTTAGCACGTAAAGGAATATTATTTAGGGTCCAGCCATGGAGAAGATTTTCGTCACTAGGATAAGATAAAGAATAAACACATTATAAAAAAATCACATTAGGATTTTCTTTTTAACCTGTTCCTTAAAACACTCGTGCTTAGGAATTCTAATGGAGGCAAAAGCAGTCAAGGGTAGTTTAGGGTTAGGGTTAGGGTTAGGGTTAGTGTTAGGGTTAGGGTACGGCTTAGGGTATGGGATAGGGTATGGGTGAGGGTACGGCATAGGGTAGGGTTTAGGATTAGGGTTAGTGTTAGGGTTAGGGTTAGAGTATGGCTTAGGGTACGGGTGAGGGTACTGTGTAGGTCATTGGTTAGGGTTAGGTTAAGGCTTAGGATACAGGTTATTGTATGGGTTAGGGTACGGCGCAGGGTATGGGTAAGGGTTAGGGTTAGGGTTAGGGTTAGAGTTAGGGTACGGCATAGGGTACGGGTTAGGGTACGGGTGAGGGTACGGCATAGTGTATAGGTTAGGGTTAGGGTTAGGGTACGGCTTAGGGTACGGGTTAGGTTATGGGTGAGTGTACGGCATAGGGTATGGTTTAGGGTTAGGGTTAGGGTTAGGGTTAGTGTTAGTGTTAGGGTTAGGGTACGGCTTAGCGTATGGGATAGGGTACGGGTGAGGGTACGGCGTAGGGTAGGGGTTAGGGTTAGAGTTAGGGTTAGGGTTGGGCTTAGGGTACGGCTTAGGGTACGGGTGAGGGTACGGGTGAGGGTACTGCGTAGGGTATTGGTTAGGTTTAGGATACGGCTTAGGATACGGGTTAGGGTACGGGTTAGGGTATGGCGTAGGGTATGGGTTAGGGTTAGGGTTAGGGTTAGTGTTAGGGTTAGGGTTAGGGTTAGGGTACGGCTTAGGATACGGGTTAGGCTACGGGTGAAGGTACGGCGTAGCGTATGGGTTACGGTTAGGGTTAGGGTTAGGGTTAGGGTACGGCTTAGGTTATGGAATAGGGTACAGGTGAGGGTATGGCATAGGGTATGGGTTAGGGTTAGGGTTAGGGTTAGGGTTAGGGTACGGCTTAGGGTACGGGTGAAGGTATGGGTAAGGATACTGCATAGGGTATTGGTTAGGGTTACGGTACGTCTTAGGATACGGGTTAGGGTACGGGTGAGGGTATGGCGTAGGTTATGGGTTAGGGTTAGGGTTAGTGTTACTGTTAGGGTTAGGGTACGGCTTAGCGTATGGGATAGGGTACGGGTGAGGGTACGGCGTAGGGTAGGGGTTAGGGTTAGGGTTAGGGTTAGGGTTAGGGTATGGCTTAGGGTACGGGTGAGGGTACGGGTGAGGGTACTGCGTAGGGTATTGGTTAGGGTTAGGGTATAGCTTAGGATACGTGTTAGGGTACGGGTTAGGTTACGGCGTAGAGTGTGGGTTAGGGTTAGGGTTGGTGTTAGGGTTAGGGTTACGGTACGTCTTAGGGTACGTGTTAGGGTACGGGTGAGGGTACGGCGTAGGTTATGGGTTAGGGTTAGGTTTAGGGTTAGGGTTAGGGTACGGCTTAGGATACGGGTTAGGGTACGGGTGAGGGTACGGCGTAGGTTACGGATTAGGGTTAGGATTAGTGTTAGGGTTATGGTACGGCTTAGGTTATGGGATAGGGTACAGGTGAGGGTATGGCATAGGGTAGGGGTTAGGGTTCGGGTTAGGGTTAGGGTTAGGGTTAGGGTACGGCTTAGGGTACGGGTGAGGGTATGGGTGAGGATACTGCGTAGGGTATTGGTTAGGGTTAGGGTACGGCTTAGGATACGGGTTAGGGTACGTGTTAGCGTATGGCGTACGGTATGGGTTAGGGTTAGGGTTAGGGTTAGGGTTAGGGTTAGGGTTAGGGTTAGGGTACGGCTTAGGGTACGGGTTAGGGTACGGGTGAGGTTACGGCGTAGGGTATAGTTTAGGGTTAGGGTTAGGGTTAGGGTACGGCTTAGGATACGGGTTAGGGTACGGGTGAGGGTACGGCGTAGCGTATGGTTTAGGGTTAGGGTTAGGGTTAGGGTACGGCTTAGGGTACGGGTTAGGGTACGGGTGAGGGTATGCTGTAGTGTATAGGTTAGGGTTAGGGTTAGGGTTAGGGTATGGCTTAGGGTACGGGTGAGGGTACGGGTGAGGGTACTGTGTAGGGTATTGGTTATGGTTAGGGTACGGCTTAGAATACGGGTTAGGGTACGGGTTAGGGTACGGCGTAGGGTATAGTTTAGGGTTAGGGTTAGGGTTAGGGTACGGCTTAGGATACGGGTTAGGGTACGGGTGAGGGTACGGCGTAGTGTATAGGTTAGGGTTAGGGTTAGGGTACGGCTTAGGGTAAGGGTTAGGGTACGGGTCAGGGTATGGCGTAGTGTATAGGTTAGGGTTAGGGTTAGGGTTAGGGTACGGCTTAGGGTATGGGATAGGGTACGGGTGAGGGTACGGCGTAGGGTAGGGGTTAGGTTTAGGGTTAGTGTTAGGGTTAGGGTACGGCTTAGGGTATGGGATAGGTTACGGGTGAGGGTACGGCGTAGGGTAGGGGTTAGGGTTAGGTTTAGGGTTAGTGTTAGGTTTAGGGTACCGCTTAGGGTATGGGATAGGGTACGGCGTAGGGTAGCGGTTAGGGTTAGGTTTAGGGTTAGGGTTAGGGTACGGCTTAGGATACGGTTTAGGGTACGGGTGAGAGTACGGCGTAGGTTATGGGTTAGGGTTAGGGTTAGGGTTAGGGTTAGGGTTAGTTTTAGGGTTAGGGATTGGTTTAGGGTACGGGTTAGGATTAGCATACTTGTTCGGGTTAGGGTTTTGGTTAGGGTTAGGGTACGCGTTAGGGTTAGGGTATGGGTTAGGTTTAGGGTACACGTTAGGATTAGGGTATTTATTAAACCTATCCCACTCTCTAGATACCACTTAGCACGTAAAGGAATATTATTTGGGGTTCAGCCATGGAGAAAATTTTAGTCACTAGGATAAGATAAAGAATAAACACATTATAAAAAAATCACATAAGGTTTTCTTTTTAACCTGTTCCTTAAAACACTAGTGTTTAGGAAATCTAATGGAGGCAAAAGCAGTAAAGGGTAGTTTAGGGTTAGGGTTAGGGTTAGGGTTAGGGTAAGGCTTAGGATACGGGTGAGGTTACTGGTGAGGGTACTGCGTAGGTTATTGGTTAGGGTTAGGGTACGGCTTAGGATACGGGTTAGGATATGGGTTAGGTTACGGCGTTGGGTATGGGTGAGGGTTAGGGTTAGGGTTAGGGTAAGGCTTTGGGTACGGGTTAGGGTACGGGTGAGGGTACGGCGTAGGGTAGGGGTTAGGGTTAGGTTTAGGGTTAGGGTACGGCTTATGATACGGGTTAGGGTATGGGTGAGGGTACGGCGTAGCGTATGGGTTAGGGTTAGGGTTAGGGTTAGGGTTAGTTTTAGGGTTAGGGATTGGTTTAGGGTACGGGTTAGGATTAGCGTACGTGTTAGGGTTAGGGTTTGGGTTAGGGTTAGGGTACGCGTTAGGGTTAGGGTATGGGTTAGGGTTAGGGTACACGTTAGGATTAGGGTATGGGGTAGGGTTAGGGTACACGTTAGGATTAGGGTATTTATTAAACCTATCCCACTCTCTAGATACCACTTAGCACGTAAAGGAATATTATTAGGGATCCAGCCATGGAGAAGATTTTAGTCACTAGGATAATATAAAGAATAAACACATTATAAAAAAATAACATTAGGATTTTCTTTTTAACCTATTCCTTAAAACACTAGTGCTTAGGAAATCTAATAGAGGCAAAAGCAATCAAGGGTAGTTTAGGGTTAGGGTTAGGGTTAGGGTTAGTGTTAGGGTTAGGGTATGGCTTAGGGTACGGGTGAGGGTACGGGTGAGGGTACTGCGTAGGGTATTGGTTAGGGTTAGGGTACGGCTTAGGATACGTTTTAGGGTACGGGTTAGGGTATGGCGTAGTGTGTGGGTTAGGGTTAGGGTTAGTGTTAGGGTTAGGGTTACGGTACGTCTTAGGGTACGTGTTAGGGTACGGGTGAGGGTACGGCGTAGGTTATGGGTTAGGGTTAGGGTTAGGGTTAGGGTTAGGGTACGGCTTAGGTTATGGGATAGGGTACAGGTGAGGGTATGGCATAGGGTAGGGGTTAGGGTTAGGTTTAGGGTTAGGGTTAGGGTTAGGGTACGGCTTAGGGTACGGGTGAGGGTATGGGTGAGGATACTGCGTAGGGTATTGGTTAGGGTTAGGGTATGGCTTAGGATACGGGTTAGGGTACCTGTTAGGGTATGGCGTACGCTATGGGTTAGGGTTAGGGTTAGGGTTAGGGTTAGGGTTAGGGTACGGCTTAGGGTACGGGTTAGGGTATGGGTGAGGTTACGGCGTAGGGTATAGTTTAGGGTTAGGGTTAGGGTTAGGGTACGGCTTAGGGTACGGGTTAGGGTACGGGTGAGGGTATGGCGTAGTGTATAGGTTAGGGTTAGGGTTAGGGTTAGGGTATGGCTTAGGGTACGGGTGAGGGTACGGGTGAGGGTACTGTGTAGGGTATTGGTTATGGTTAGGGTACGGCTTAGAATACGGGTTAGGGTACGGTTTAGGGTACGGCGTAGGGTATGGGTTAGGGTTAGGGTTAGGGTTAGGGTTAGGGTTAGGGTACGGCTTAGGGTACGGGTTAGGGTACGGGTGAGGGTACGGCGTAGTGTATAGGTTAGGGTTAGGGTTAGGGTTAGGGTACGGCTTAGGGTATGGGATAGGGTACGGGTGAGGGTATGGCGTAGGGTAGGGGTTAGGTTTAGGGTTAGGGTTAGTGTTAGGGTTAGGGTACGGCTTAGGGTATGGGATAGCTTACGGTGAGGGTACGGCGTAGGGTAGGTGTTAGGGTTAGGTTTAGGGTTAGTGTTAGGTTTAGGGTACCGCTTAGGGTATGGGATAGGGTACGGCGTAGGGTAGCGGTTAGGATTAGGGTTAGGGTTAGTGTACGGCTTAGGATACGGGTTAGGGTATGGGTGAGGGTGCGGCATAGCGTATGGGTTAGGGTTAGGGTTAGGGTTAGGGTACGGCTTAGGGTACGGGTTAGGGTACGGGTGAGGGTACGGCGTAGGGTAGAGGTTAGGGTAAGGTTTAGGGTTAGGGTACGTCTTAGGCTACGGGTTAGGGTATGGGTGAGGGTACGGCGTAGGGTAAGGTTTAGGGTTAGGGTTAGGGTTAGGGTTAGTTTTAGGGTTAGGGTTTGGTTTAGGGTACGGGTTAGGATTAGCGTACGTGTTAGGGTTAGGTTTTGGGTTAGGGTTAGGGTACGCGTTAGGGTTAGGGTATGGGTTAGGGTTAGGGTACACGTTAGGATTACGGTATTTATTAAACCTATCCCACTCTCTAGATACCAATTAGCACGTAAAGGAATATTATTAGGGATCCAGCCATGGAGAAGATTTTAGTCACTAGGATAAGATAAAGAATAAACACATTATAAAAAAATCACATTAGGATTTTCTTTTTAACCTGTTCCTTAAAACACTAGTGCTTAGGAAATCTAATACAGGCAAAAGCCATCAAGGGTAGTTTAGGGTTAGGGTTAGGGTTAGGGTTAGTGTTAGGGTTAGGGTACGGCTTAGGGTATGGGATAGTGTACGGGTGAGGGTACGGCGTAGGGTAGGGGTTAGGGTTAGGGTTAGGGTTATGGTTAGGGTATGGCTTAGGGTACGGGTGAGGGTACGGGTGAGGGTACTGCGTAGGGTATTGGTTAGGGTTAGGGTACGGCTTAGGATACGTGTTAGGGTACGGGTTAGGGTACGGCGTAGAGTGTGGGTTAGGGTTAGGGTTAGTGTTAGGGTTAGGGTTACGGTACGTCTTAGGGTACGTGTTAGGGTACGGGTGAGGGTACGGCGTAGGTTATGGGTTAGGGTTAGGGTTAGGGTTAGGGTTAGGGTATGGCTTAGGATACGGGTTAGGGTACGGGTGAGGGTACGGCGTAGGTTATGGGTTAGGGTTAGGGTTAGTGTTAGGGTTATGGTACGGCTTAGGTTATGGGATAGGGTACAGGTGAGGGTATGGCATAGGGTAGGGGTTAGGGTTAGGGTTAGGGTTAGGGTATGGCTTAGGGTACGGGTGAGGGTATGGGTGAGGATACTGCGTAGGATATTGGTTAGGGTTAGGGTACGGCTTAGGATACGGGTTAGGGTACGTGTTAGGGTATGGCGTACAGTATGGGTTAGGGTTAGGGTCAGGGTTAGGTTTAGGGTTAGGGTTAGGGTACGGCTTAGGGTACGGGTTAGGGTACGGGTGAGGTTACGGCGTAGGGTATAGTTTAGGGTTAGGGTTAGGGTTAGGGTACGGCTTAGGGTACGGGTTAGGGTACGGGTGAGGGTACGGTGTAGGTTATGGGTTAGGGTTAGGGTTAGGGTTAGTTTTAGGGTTAGGGATTGGTTTAGGGTACGGGTTAGGATTAGCATACGTGTTCGGGTTAAGGTTTTGGTTAGGGTTAGGGTACGCGTTAGGGTTAGGGTATGGGTTAGGTTTAGGGTACACTTTAGGATTAGGGTATTTATTAAACCTATCCCACTCTCTAGATACCACTTAGCACGTAAAGGAATATTATTTGGGGTTCAGCCATGGAGAAGATTTTAGTCACTAGGATAAGATAAATAATAAACACATTATAAAAAAATCACATAAGGTTTTCTTTTTAACCTGTTCGTTAAAACACTAGTGTTTAGGAAATCTAATGGAGGCAAAAGCAGTAAAGGGTATTTTAGGGTTAGGGTTAGGGTTAGGGTTAGGGTAGGGCTTAGGATACGGGTGAGGGTACTGGTGAGGGTACTGCGTAGGTTATTGGTTAGGGTTAGGGTACGGCTTAGGATACGGGTTAGGATATGGGTTAGGTTACGGCATTGGGTATGGGTGAGGGTTAGGGGTAGGGTTAGGGTAAGGCTTTGGGTACGGGTTAGGGTACGGGGGAGGGTACGGCGTAGGGTAGAGGTTAGGGTTAGGTTTAGGATTAGGGTACGGCTTAGGATACGGGTTAGGGTATGGGTGAGGGTACGGCGTAGCGTATGGGTTAGGGTTAGGGTTAGGGTTAGGGTTAGTTTTAGGGTTAGGGATTGGTTTAGGGTACTGGTTAGGATTAGCGTACGTGTTAGGGTTAGGGTTTGGGTTAGAGTTAGGGTATGCATTAGGGTTAGGGTATGGGTTAGGGTTAGGGTACACGTTAGGATTAGGGTATTTATTAAACCTATCCCACTCTCTAGATACCACTTAGCACGTAAAGGAATATTATTTAGGGTCCAGCCATGGAGAATATTTTCGTCACTAGGATAAGATAAAGAATAAACACATTATAAAAAAATCACATTAGGATTTTCTTTTTAACCTGTTCCTTAAAACACTAGTGCTTAGGAAATCTAATGGAGGCAAAAGCAGTCAAGGGTAGTTTAGGGTTAGGGTTAGGGTTAGGGTTAGGGTTAGTGTTAGGGTTAGGTTACGGCTTAGGGTATGGGATAGGGTATGGGTGAGGGTACGGCATAGGGTAGGGTTTAGGGTTAGGGTTAGTGTTAGGGTTAGGGTTAGGGTATGGCTTAGGGTACGGGTGAGGGTACTGTGTAGGTCATTGGTTAGGGTTAGGTTAAGGCTTAGGATACAGGTTATTGTATGGGTTAGGGTACGGCGCAGGGTATGGGTAAGGGTTAGGGTTAGGGTTAGGGTTAGAGTTAGGGTACGGCTTAGGGTACGGGTTAGGGTACGGGTGAGGGTACGGCGTAGTGTATAGGTTAGGGTTAGGGTTAGGGTACGGCTTAGGGTACGGGTTAGGTTACGGGTGAGGGTACGGCGTAAGGTATGGGTTAGGGTTAGGGTTAGGGTTAATGTTAGTGTTAGGGTTAGGGTACGGCTTAGCGTATGGGATAGGGTACGGGTGAGGGTACGGCGTAGGGTAGGGGTTAGGGTTAGAGTTAGGGTTAGGGTTGGGGTTAGGGTACGGCTTAGGGTACGGGTGAGGGTACGGGTGAGGGTACTGCGTAGGGTATTGGTTAGGGTTAGGATATGGCTTAGGATACGGGTTAGGGTATGGGTTAGGGTATGGCGTAGGGTATGGGTTAGGCTTAGGGTTAGGGTTAGGGTTAGGGTTAGGGTACGTCTTAGGATACGGGTTAGGGTATGGGTGAGGGTACGGCGTAGCATATGGGTTAGGGTTAGGGTTAGGGTACGTCTTAGGGTACGGGTTAGGGTACGGGTGAGGGTACGGCATAGGGTAAGGGTTAGGGTTAGGGTTAGGGTTA